>NW_026068049.1:1319162-1579995 GCF_014885135.2 Alexandromys fortis
GAGAGAGAGAGAGAGAGAGAGAGAGAGAACAGAGGAGGGGGGGAGGGAGAGAGGGAGGAAGGAAGGAGAGGGTTGTGAGTTGTTTCTAGGGGCTAGAGAATCTAGACCTGAAGCTTTGCTTCAAAGCAGGACTCTTATCCCTTAGAAATAATGGGATGGTGAGGATGACCCCAGCTAAGACTCCTGTCAATAGTGGAGAGGGTGCCTGAACTGGCTTTCTCCTGCGGTCAGATTGGTGACTACCCTAATAGCCATCAGAGAGCGTTTATTCAGCGACTGATGGAAGCAGATGCAGAGGCTCACAGCCAAGCACTGAGCCAAGTTCTGGGAATTCCGTTGAAGAGAAGAAGGAGGAATTGTATGAGTCAGGGGATGAAGGTCATGTTGGTGAAACCCACAGAGACAGCTGACCCTAGCTAGTGAGAGCTCAGGGAACCTGCCTGGGACCAACTGACCTAGGCTCTCTGCATGTGTGTGTGACAATTGTGTAGCTTGGTGTGACTGTGAGGTTGCTAGCAGTAAGATCATGACCTAATGCTCTTAGCTGTCAATTAGGAACCTGTTCCCCATGCTGGATTACCTTGTTCAGACTTGATGCAGGGGGAAGAGCTCAGTCCTACCTCACCTTGATGGGAGGCCTGTCCCTTTCTGAATGGGGACAGAAGAGGAGTGGATAGGGAGGGGGTACATGGAAAGGGGTTGGAGGGGAGCGAGCCAGAAGACAGGAGGGAGGGGAAACTGTGGTCAGTATGAAAATAGTAATAAAAATATGGACTCTATGGAGTAAAACTGCCCAAGGGCAGGAGGATAAGGCTGGTGAACACAAAAGTGGTCATTTCCTTAGCGGCTTGGACGACTAATACCATACTGACTCCAGACATGCCCACTGATGGGATAGAGTTCCTAATCCACCGTCTAACTTGGCTAGGATGGCTTAATGCCAGAATGGTCGGGGAAACGGGGGTGATTAGAGGGAAATATTTGGGTTCTGTGGGGCAAGAAGCTGAGGCCAAAAGGAGAGATAAGGGTTTCTCCAGGGATATGCTGCAGGCTCCATCCGTCCTAGCCTTGAAGGCTGCATGAGTACCATCAACTGATCTTCCCAGTCTCCAAGCAAGCATGAAATCCCCCTTGGATATCTTGTAATGAAATGTCTGACCACTACAGGAGAGGTTCATGTTTCCGTTCTGAGATGAGCCGTTCATTATAGAACCAGCCATGCCTCTGGCTGCTTGTCACCCAGTTGCTCTGACATTATCTGAACACACTGGCTTCTTGGCTAAACTCACTAATTTATGTTTGATCAGTTGGAAGGAAGGCATGAATGCCAAGACCAAATGCAATGGATGCCACACTCAACCAGAGTGGACGTGGTAAACCATTCAAAGTGGGAGCTGATTCTAAGTTGCTGGCGTACCCCATGTTGGTGCTGACCAGGCGCAGAGCACCCCAGCTCGGATGGGCGCACGAAGAGGTGCGAGGGGCTATCTACTAGTGAGAATTTCAGAAAGCGGTACAGACTTGTGGAGTTTCTGGTTCTTTGAGTCGATATGAGTACTTCCTTGAGACAAGGCTAGCCTTCTCCGAACACTGCATGACCTGTGCAGTGAAGCATTTTCACAGCCAGTGGTCTCTTCTCTCCTGCTGTGAACTTCCAAGTCAAAATGCACATGGTGGCAAGGAGGCAGAAAGGTATACAGCAGACTTGTGCTTGGATGTCCTGGAAAGGGCTTACGGGCTGATGCGCTGACATCCCAGTGTGCATGATCGCACGGTGGGCATCGCTGGTTAGCAAGGGCAGCGGCCCTCGGAGAGAGCAGGCAGCTGTCAGAGGCCTTGCTCGTTGTAGCATGGGTGCTAACACAAACCCCAAATTGACAGCTAGCCCACAAAGCTGAGGCGATGTGAAAGACCGACTTAGCTCGTGCCTTCCATTGCTGTGCATGGGTTAATCATGCTTTGAAGGGGCTTTATCTTCCTTGCCTTCTAATCTTACACAAAAGCAGTTGAGGAAGAACGGAGCAGCAGCTAGCTGATGTCTTGGGTTCTCTGTGCAGCCCTTTACAAACACGTCGGTGCCTCCATGGCTAGTATGGTAGGAGATGAGTGTGCTACATGGTTTCCTCCTTCATCCCTTAAAGAAGGGACCTGCGACCTGGAAGTTGGTGTTAGATGGGGGACCTAATAGTTTCTTTTCTAGGACAGACAGCCCATTCCATCCTCATCGGAGGTCCTGCACAGAACCTGCTGGTGGCCACCCTTAGCAGGAGTCCTGAACGGCTAGAAAGACAGGGATTATCTGTTCGGGATTCGGACACAGGGGGAGAAATTCTTTCAGGAAGTGTCTATAGTGTAGTTGTTAGCCAAGAAGAAAAGACTCCTTCATAATGATTAATTTTAGCAATAAGAGCTAGAAGAAAATGGTGTCAGCAAGGAAAAATAATTTGGAAACAAACAGTCTCTATTAATTCTCAGGAAGCATGGAGATGGTTTAAAAATATTTGAACAGAAACCAAGGAAAGGCTTGCTATCAGATAAAGGGGCAGGACGCAAGAAGCAAGCTGTGCATGGTTGGGGGCGCGTGCACTATGGGCAGTGTAGGAAGTGCACACTTGTCTTTGAAGTCATTGAGAGGCAGAATTTGGAGGATCAGAATTTCAAAGCCAGCCTTTGCTACACAGAAAGTTTGAGACAAGCTAGTGCTGCATAAGACCGTGTCTTGAAAAAAATAAAAGCTGAGGATTTCAAGGGTTGCTCTAGGGAAAAATAGGCTGTTTTCAAAGTCTCAAAGCTTGACCAAATCATGAGAGAGACATCTTTAAACAAAGTGACACAAGATAAGTCAGCACACAGGAGCAGTGCCCGGCAAGGCAGCTCCAAAGCAAGCAAAGGAGCCCGACACAAGAGGTTCGTGGCTGGATTGGGGCTTCACTCTTGAAGCCAGATGCAAGAGACTCATGGCTACACTGGGGCTTCACTCTTGAAGTTTTTCAGCAACATAGGGGGATAGTATCCAGGAGCCCTAGAAGTAGAGCACAGAAGGTAAACTGAGGCCTCTTCTGTAATTGGGTCCTACGGCGGACCCTCTGTGCACCAAATAAATAGTACGAGCAAGCTCTTAACAAGAGCTCGAAAATCCCTTCCTGCACTGGACAGCCAGCAAGGGCCTCAGCCCTGGGACGAGGCTAATTTCTCTTCTCCCAGCAGTCAGTTGTGGACTGTCGTTCTTTGTGTAGGGGTGGGACCCCGCGAAATGTCCCTCCTTCCGTGCTGGTATGCCAACTAACATTGCCATTGTACCTGTCTTTTTTGTGAAGCCATTTCTAGAAAAGATTTTCCCTGCAGACTTCCTGGTGTCCTGGCTCTTACAGCCTTTCTGCTCCTTCCTCCTTGATGTTCCCAAGCCTTTAACATGGGGCTCTGTGATGTATACCATGAAATGTGTACCATAAATGGGAGCATAGCTGGGTAAGGCTGGAGGGAGGAAGGGATGCAATTATATTTCTTTTAAAAACGTAACTTAAAAATCCCTTCATGCCAAGTGAGTAGAAAATTGTTGCTTCATGTCCAGGCAGCTTCTGTATGCATGTTCCCGTGTAAACGTGAGTGGGGGGAAGTGTGCGCCAGGGCAGGACAAGCATGTGGCAGTCAACAGACAGCCTTAAATGTCAGTTCTTGCCTCCTCCCTCAGCCCCAGTGTTTGAGACAGGGTTTCCTGCGCATACCAGACTAGCCGGCCCTTGAGCTTCTGGAGATTCTCCTGCCTCAGTCTCCCATCTTGTGACAGTAGATCTGGGAGCATAGACGCTGCTATTGGGCCTGTTTTATGTGGGTTCTGGAACTCTAACCCAAACCCTCAGGTTTGTGTGATAAGCACTTTTCTTCAGTAAGCCCTCTCCCTAGCACCGCCTTGACTTTGGACCCAGCCAGAGACTAAGGATGAGAATAGCTAAGAAGCTGAGGACCAAGGCTACCAAATTACCACACGAGCAGGCTTCCCCCAAATACACAAAACAGTAGTGGCCGGAAGTCATTTCCTTTCATTATGATCAGGAAGTAGAGTCTTTGTAGCTGATAAGAAAGAGTAGGAAATTCTTGATGATACGTGCATGAGGGATTCAACCTGTAATTCACTGGCATCTCACACAAACCCCATTCCTGACAGTTAGAATGAGAAGTGAATAGCGACACCCTCAAACAGAAATGGAATCAAACACCTGTTTTTTGACGTCTCCCTATGAAAACAGGCCTTTGTCAGACACGAATAAATCCATCACACAGAAGCACACCAAGTGAGCGCAGGTCTTAAAATGGTTCTTTATTTAAAGACTCTTTGATATGGGTTCTTCAGTACTTTTGCAATGCACCATCTTGTGAAATTTCTAAGGTCTCAGCTAAATATTGTCAGCCCTCAAGAGACCACCTGTTTGACTCAGAGCAGTATCATTGGCCTAAAACATAACCAAGGCAACTGGAGGGAAAATGCTATTTAAAGTCCACCCACCGAGGGGCTAGAGAGATGGCTCAATGGGCAAGGGTACTCTCCGCTCTTCTGCAGAATCTGAGTGTAATTCCATGCACCGTGTCCGGTGGCTCAGAACTTCGTGTAACTCCAGCTCCAGGGATCCAACAGTCCTGGCCTCTGAGGGCATCGACACACCGTGCATGCCCACACACAGATACACACATACATACAACTAAACAGGTATCGTTAGACTCTACACATCTGCTTCCTCTCAAACAAAGCAAATCCAGACACAAAGTCAGTGTTAAAAGAAAAAAATAGTTTGTGGTAAGCACTCATAAGTTCTCACTTTATTTTGTTTTTAAACTGAGCATGTAATATATATATATATGTATAATAGATCATATATAATATATATTAGTAATTAGTAATTTCAAATAAATATTTTGAAAAATATCATATATACACATATGTACATATAAAATATTATATATATAAACTTATGTATATATACATATATATTTAAGTTTAAAAAATGAGCTGGCGTTGGAACCATGAGATATTTACATATACAGAGAGAGAGAGAGAGAGAAAGAGAGAGAGAGGGAGGGAATGAGAGGGAATGAAAGAGAGATTTGTATTAGTAAGATCCTCACAACACTTCTAGTTGGATCCTCCAGAATTTGAGTGACACGGAGAGCCATGAAAATAGTAAGCATTAGATAGTGACAACCATGAGGGAAAGCTTGGTGTCGTTGAAGCTGGGGAAGACAAGGACCCCGTTTATTTAATAATGGCCTCCCACTTACGGAGAGTTACTAGGCGGAGGATGGTGTCCAGCTGGTTTTCATTTCTGGTGAAGACAGGGGGTGGGGGATATAAAAAAGCAAGAGGCTAGAATTGCCCCGAGGGAGATTAGGCTGAGAGATGAGGCAGGTCTTGGTTGATAGGGTTGCCAAACTGGAATGAGCAAGCAAAGAGAATTTAAAGATCCCCCTCTTCTGGAATTCTTAAATTAATATGCTCCGTCCCAACAGTTCACCCAGGGATGGTTTCCTTACCTGTCTGCTAGCCAGCAGAGGGAGGCATGGTGGAGAGTAGGGGCTCCCTAGGCCGAGCCTTCTGAGTGTCATGTTTCCCTGAACCTAGCAGATAGTCTGTGGCAGGGAGGCCAGGCCAGCGCCAGGACCCTGCTGCCTGTGGCAAGACTACGGCAGGCCTGCTCGCTGGGATAAACTGACACTTCCCATTCCTTCCCACTCAGACGGCTCCAGAGTCATTTAGGATCTTCCCAACTGCCAGCTACCACCTTGAAACAGGACAAGTACTTTAAACAAGCCCCGTCATGGCCGGGTAGGCAGAGAACGCACATGCAACGTGCAGAAGACAAGGTCACTAGACACCTCCTAGGGGCCACTGGGAACTATTAGGCCAGCGGGAGGCTTAGCCCTTGAGGAAGAGAGCCAGAACTGGGAAGCTTGGCTGTTACCCCTCTCCTCAGAAAACAGACTTTGGACAAAGAAGCCACGTTTCTAAGTTTTTTTTTTTTTTTGACTACTTGAAGATGGGTGTGTCCTAACTTTCCATTTGGTTTTATTTCTATCTTGAGTTCTTGCAAGGTTGTGAGGTATTTTTTATTTGTTCATTTTAATTAAAACCAAAATATATAAAGTATGACAATTGGGTCCTGTAAGACGCTGAAAGACAGACCCAGAAGGTGGGAAAGAAGCAATTCAATGTTTGATAATGCAAGTCTGGTTCCTTGCTTTCCTTACGAAGGGGTACCGGCTGAGTGTCTGTTTTAAATATATTTCATTAGGTGATGAAACATCCCAGAGCACAGATCTGTGTGTGAAGAAACCGGTGTGGGAAGGAGCATCTTGAAAAATTCTTTTTTCATCTCAACATTCCTTGTAGCCCGGCTTTCTACTTCAAAGGGGCCGAGGTCCACCGAAGGTAGGCCGTGCCTCCCCCAGCAGTCTCGGTTTCCATACCTCGATTTTTCTGGAAATGTCGTCTTGTCCGTACACTAGGGCTGCCTCACGCATGGTTGCCCGCGATGATTTTTGATCTCTGGACATCGGGGTGCTGCTGAAAATCTCGAGAGTATTTTGAGCCACGGAATCTGGGCTCCGGCACATGTTTGGATTAACAACCGGTTAAACCTTGCTAAGGCAATATTTTTCTATGCAGTTAGTTTTTATACTAAACAAGGTTTGTAGTAACTGGATGCCTTACATGAGCAAAACTGTTTACCAGAAAATAAATCACTCCTGGCACTAAGAAAACACAAGCCTGAAGATTCGCCAGCACAGTCCATCCCGGTCGCTTCTCGTAAACTTGGTCCCCAGACATGTGTGCGCTCATCTAGGGGGACTTATGCTTTGAATTGTGGCCTCTTTATTCCCTTGCCCGTTACAGTGCTTACCTAAACATTTCCCTCTGTTTAGCTGTGGTGCTTCTGGTAAGGACTTCTCTTTGGCTGCTGGGAAGTATCTGCAAGCCTTTAGCAAGCCCTATGGAAAAAGAGAGTGAGCAAGGGAGAGAGGAGGTGGGGGGGGGGACAAAGATGGGACGGAAACACAGGAAGCAAAAAGAAAAAGCATGCTTTTTCATGGTCAAAGGACACGAAAACATTGTCCTGGTGGGGGCATAACTATGTGCAATGTATGTGTGCCCGGAGGAGAGGAGGGGGTGGAGGAGGGGATGCCATGCCATGGCAGACAGGAGGTGAAGGCATTTGAGGGTTCTGTGATTCAGCCCCTGCAGTTTGTGAGATGATTAGCATCCACACTCTGGGTGACGCTGCAGTACCAGACGGGCTGTGCATTCAGGACCCTGCGACCTTTGTCTGGGACTGACTGTCCTTTTATCTTCTTGTCTTCTTTGTTACTAAAGAAGCTGACGCCCAAGAGGTGACTTTACTAAGCAAGATGCAGTGGATTAGGCTCTGTTGGGAACAGAAAGAAGCACTGAGCTCGTGCTATTGGTCTGGATTTCATGGCAGCATCAGCATCAGACAGTTACAGGGATGAGGGTCCTGCGCACGGTCCTGCCCCAGGGCTGACAGGTTGTTTTTGTTTGTTGATTGCTGTGAGCACAGCTGAGGACTGAACACATCTGTGTGCATCTGGCTAGCACTCTACCATTAGGCTGTATCTCTAACCCTGAACTGCTACTTCAAGTTGATCAAAGTCACACTGGAAGAAGCCACAAAAATGTGAGGGAGACAGGAAAATAGTCAAAAGAGATGAAACTGGGAAACCTTGAAAGTGTTGAATTGTTGAAGGGAGTGGAAACCTTCCCTCTGCTGAATGTCTATTTCCCACAAATGCCCTAGCCCTTGGCATGGCACTATGCAAAAAGTGACTAGGTTGTGATGAACGTGGATGGAATTTTCGCCTTTACGGGAGGACCCCTCCAAGAGAGCAAGTTCATCCACCACGGGACCCATGAGTAGATATCATCTCTAAGTCAGAAAGCAGTTTCCACTAGTCCCCGGGCAACTCTCCAGCTTCCAGGACTGTGGGGGTTATAACTTCTCCTGTTGGGAAGGCGTCCTGTTACAAGGCTCTAAGGTATCTTTGGATAAGGATTCACTGGTCCCAGGGAACTCAAGAGAATACTGGCAGCTCTAATCACTAGGGATGCATTGAATTGGCTTTCCAACAATGGAAAGACTTGGATTAAGTCAGTTCTGCCCGGAAGCTGCAACTGCTAAGAAGGGGGAAATGAACCACAAAACAATCAAAAAATAATAATTTATAATTAGCCTTCCTTATAATTTCACTTTGACCTTAGGAAGTTTTGTGTTATTTACAGGAGGAGTATTTACTGCTAATGTATGCTTTTGACAAAAAAGACCAAATCTTTGATTTATGAGAGTCCAGAAACACGAGATTCCAAACCTGAGAAGGCTTAATCATTAATGAAGTCGGCACAATTCTTTCTCAGCCGACGTTTCCTTTAAGCTCGTGATGCACTGTCATTTAGCAGGGAGGCTGGGGTCATGAACCCCAGGGGGGTTTCCTCAGTTCATCTGTCTCCGAGATGAAGCCGTTCAAGAGGAACCACGTCGCACTTGGATACTAAGGTCGCCATCACTTCCTCCGGACTCATTTGCCTAGACTGGAAATAGCTCAAGAGCTGCGGCAGCACTGAACCGACCACAAACAGCTCACATTTTTCTTCCTAGGTCACAAGCGAAAGGTCTCAGGTGGGCAGCTCATGGGAGACCCTGAGGTGGTCTGTCAAGGATGAAAGGTTTATTAGAAGAGTTATTACCTCCATGGGCTGAGAGAACAGTAGGGCAGGGACTCTGAGGAGAATCAGGTCTGTGGGGCAAAATAGGAGTTGCTTCTTACCCGTTTCAGAGACACCTGCGGCCTAGCTGTCTCTGACTCCCCAGAAAAAGGCAGAGGAGGAGAAGGAAAGGGGTGTGTTGCCTCAGGTAGAGGCTATGTTAGAGTCTACAGATGCCCTCAGGAGCCTGTCAGCTAGAGACTCGGGGCTCCACAGGGCCCTTGCAAGAGACTGAGGAGGAGGAAGGGTTGCAGCAGGAACTATGACCTGGGCTGAGTCTGGTCTGGATCCTAACAGTGGGTCCAAAATGGAAGCGATGCCGGCACGAATCGCCTCACACTGTTTGGGTCTTTGCTGTGTGTGATACAGTAGTGAGAGGCATAGAGGAAAACATATTAGCTTTCTGTCACTGTGACACATATAACCCAGACAACCATCTTATAAAGAAGAAGGGTTCCTTCTGGCTAAGGACTTGGTCTCTGTGGAGACGAAGCCCATCCCTGTTCCCGGTATGGTGGCTGAGAAGTGTGGAGATTGAGTGGGTTGAGGGAGCGACAGGCAGGTGGGGAAGGAGAGGAGGGAGAGACAAAGAGACTCACTTCCCCATGACGTAACTTCCTTCTCCTAGGCCCTACTTCCTAAGCGTTCCAGCCCCTATGCAAAGCACCACAGTCTAGAGACCAAACCTTCCTTCATGGCTTTTGAGGGGCACTGACCAAAGGATAATCATCCTCTTTTTGCTTCCCTTACTTTCTTTGGGGACTGAGAGAGACCACTGCGGCTGACACTCTTCCGCCCTGTGCAGCACTCAGTGAATATGGCGGGGAGAGCCACACCCACACTTCCACTACTGATGGCTCACATCCTCCAATCAAGTATTGGGTGCGTTTTTTTTTTTTCTGGAAAAGTCACGTGCTCTCAGAAGTGGTGTTGGATTTTCTTCTCCAGGAAGCTGCTATGTTCTATGAGCCAAACAGACCAATTTGTTGTAGGCCAATCTTTCCCATTGACTGTTGTAGAAGGTTAGACCTCATCCGCTTTGGAAGATTCTAGGTGAGGCACTCTGAACCAAAGCAGAGGGCTGCTATTAGTATGAAAAGGATTGTACAACTTTCGTTTTGTTTGATAAAAAAAATTGATTTTGAATAAGCACATCACATAAATGTCAAAGCATATGAAAAGGTCATAATAGCCCTAAGGTGAGGTGACTTTTACTTTTTAAAGGTGGTCCTCTTTTTCCTGTGGTCGCTGCTGTTTAAACACATGCTCCTCAGTGCTGGCTTGAAATTTCATAACTCTCATTTGAATTAAATAACATTCAGTTAGTTTATTTTAAACAAGATCAGTTATGTCTGATTCTGAAGGGGGGAGGAGAGAAAAGAAATGCAAATCACTCAACCCTGCCATAAAAAAAAGCCGTTTTTAATTTTCAGCAAGATTTTTTTTTCTAGACTTTTTCCCCCAAAAGGTAATAATTTGACAATGCAAATCGTGATGAGAATCTTAGTGAAACCATGAATGACTCACAGTTGGCTGGGGACAGATTCCATCAAAGGCTTCAGAACTGGAAGTGAGATGAAAACAGTTTTGACTGGTTCTCAATCAAGGATGACATTATCCCCCAGGGAGCATTTGGTAATGTCTAGGGGCGAGCTTGGCGGTTACAATCTAGAGATTCTAGTAAGTAGAGGCCAGGGGTGCTGTTGTCTATGGTACTCAGGATACACCACACAGGTAAAGAATTAGCCGGCCTCTGAATTAGTTACTTTGGTATCCCTGTGAACAAATACCTGATGGGAATGGCTGAAGGCAGGGAGTGAGGTTATTTTGGCCCAGAGCTTCAGCGATATCTCAGCTTTGATGCTGAGGAAGGCGAGGCGACAAGAATGTGAGAAGGCCTTCAAAGGTGCACTGGTAACTGTCTGTGTCTCTAGCCAGTCCTTCCCCGTAGACTCACTGGTCTTCCAGCATCGGAGACAGGAGCCTATGGAGAACCCACCAGACTCAAATCACATTAGCCCCAAATATCATTTGCACCAAGAGTGAGAAAGGATACTTTAGAACAGTTTTTTTTTCTGTGTAAGACCCCAAAAACCAGCAATCTCTGCACAAGGTCACCTAGCCAATGGGTATCAGGAGACGGATGAGAACCTTTGCCTCTGACTTTCCAGTTCTGAGTTCTTTCCATCACAATGGGGTAAATGCAGATTTTGAGGACAATGGAGAGTTTGGGGGGATTAAACAGGGTGTTTTGAGGGTGTCTTCTGAGAAAGAGCTACCAGAGGACAGTGGGCACACACACAAAACAGATATTGCTGGCTTAGCAATTTTGCATGGATATTTCTAGGGTGGCCGACCCCTCCCCATTTGCCTGGGACTCTCCTCGTGTTAAAACTGAAAGTTTCGCAGTCTGGAAATAGTTTCAGCTATAGGCAAATCAGGATAGCTTCTCTCTCGACTGTTCCTTTCACACAAACTTTTGAGTAACCGTTCTATATGGAGTCCAGACCGGTGTGGCAAAGCTGATAAAGTGAATGACGTTGTATGAAGGGTGTTGGGGACTCTATTGCAGCATAACAGTTCAACAGTTGCTCGGATGTGGTCTAAATAAACCACCTTCTGTCAGCTGAGACCATGGGGGACGGTGCACGAGCCCAGGTGAGACTCTCAGAGGAGCACATGCTACTCAAAGATACCCATGGTCACCCAGTAGCAACTTTATGGAGGACAAGAGAGGGTTGGGGTGGTGGCATTGTGCCATAGTAAAAATGGTGTGTTTGGCACAGAGGCATGGCTGTAAGGCCCCTGGATCTTATGGATCAAGTCTTCCTAGAGTGGGAAAGTGGTTTTGGGAGAACACGGAAAGGAGAGCCGTTGATGAGAGGGAAAAGCTGGACCTTTGCTGAGGGACTCCTCCATCTTACCATCCTTTAACTCATGGTTCAGTCACCCAGCAGAGTGTTCAACACAGCTGGGGGGAGCATGTAAAATTGATTGGGGGTCGAGCCGGGCAGTGGTGGCGCACGCCTTTAATCCCAGCACTCGGGAGGCAGAGGCAGGCGGATCTCTATGAGTTTGAGGCCAGCCTGGCCTACAGAGCTAGTTCCAGGACAGACACCAAAGCTACAGAGAAACCCTATCTCAAAAAACCAAAAAAAAAATTTTTTTTGATTGGGGGTGTTTATCCTTGAAGGGCTTGGGGCTTGCAGGCTAAACAAAAGACACTAAAGAAAAATGATCCACTGTTACTTTCATAATAGAAAATATTCTTGCTGTGCAAGAAGGAGAAGGGACCTCTATTTGGGTTATTATTCAGGAAACTTAAATCTCGTTGTCAGCTGGGCATTATAGAGGGACTTGGTTTCCAGTGTATGGAAATCTTTAAAAGAACATGTTAATTTGGCAGAATTTCCATTGTTTTTTTTTTTCTTACTAAGAGTAACATTCAAACATTGAAGGACATCCAGTAGGAAATGCCCCTGGTGTGTCTGGAGCTGGGCACTGGGTAGCAGTTCTGACCAGAGGATTTCTTGGTCTGTTTCCCATTTCCTAGTATTTTCAGTTAAGTCCTGGGGAGTGTCTGGCTCTGCAGTGGAGGTCAGGTGTCCAGGACACATATGTAGGGAGAGAGGGTGCTCTGTGGCAGGGTTTGTCTCCAGCATTGCTACCGCCAGTAGAAGATAACACTGTTTACAACAAACCTCAAGACTGAATTAGAAAAGAAGTCTCCTTTGCAGCTTCGAACTGCGTTTCTGCTTTCCTTGGGTAACTAACAGTGTTCCCACAGAGCTATAGCATGGGTGGATCAGCACTCCGGCCCCCATTCTAACTTCCCAGGAATGGATGGAGAGCAGATTCTTTCATCTCAAGGATTAGCCCTCCTGCCCAGGAGCAGAGATGTGCTCTGTTCCGGAAGTAGACGAATTCAGCCATCTCCTATTGGAGGTACAGTGGGCACCAGACCATAGCTACTGGGCCAAGAGAGGAAGGGAACCAGGAAACAGATGGTGAGGGAGAGGAGGAAGGAAGGCATGCATGTGGTCAAACTGGAACCATAAACGCGAGGGAGGAAGTTTTCCCTCCTCTTTACACTGACAGTTTCGCTAGTGGTCAGGAGCAAGGGAGCCATCTTGTTTCTGGATGGAGCCCTCTCTAGGGCTTCACTTTTAGTCTTTCTCACAGGAGACAGAACTGGAAATCATGGAAGCAGCTTTCAGACAGTAACTGGTCACGTTTCCAGAGACTTTGAAATAATCAGTCTTGGGTAGGATCTGAAAGTGTTTAATTATGTGTCATTGTTGGGTTGGGGGTGGGGGTTGCTATACACAGGTGAATGCAATACCCACAGAGTCCAGAAGATGGCAACAGATCCTCTGGAATTAGAATTACAGGACAGTTAAGAGCTGTTGGACCTGGGTGCTGGCAACAGAACACAAGTCCTATGGGGGGGGGGAACAAAAACAAAAACAAAAAAACAAGCTCTCTTAACCTCTTCATCGTGTCTTCAACCCCTGGCTTCTGAACCCCACAAATGGAAAAACTGAGTTATAGAGATCTTAGGTAACTGACTGTCCCTTGGAGCTAGACCAGAGGCAGATCTAGCACCCCCAGTCTCCTGCTCCCCTCATAATAATTTCCCAGGATACAGTTAGAGCCTGACTGTAAAGCACAATTCTAGGCTTGCTATGAGCCCAAGAGAAGTCTCAAGGCTTTTTTTTTTTTAAAAAACAGACTTTAAAAAAAATTTAAAAAGCACCTCCCGCAGTGCTGGACATATAGTAGCACTTAATAAGTATTTGCAAAATGAGGGACCTGGCACGGGTTTGATTTTCTCCCCCACTCCCTCCAGAAGCACTAGAATGACATGTCCTAGGTGTTACTGTGAGATGACATGGCTTTCCCGTTCAATCCCTTGCTTTGTATTGTTAACTTTTTGTGGCTCAACCTATGAGATCAAGGGAATTTTCATTAACGTGACGTAGGAGCAGTTGGCTTTCCAACTGCAAATTTTTTCCCTTCTTAAAGAGACTGAAATGTTATCTTGAATAGAGTTGTCTATTTAAAAGCTGCTGAATAGAAGCGATCGAAGCAAACCTTCTTTTTTTGAGGGTTTTGTTCCACTCAGTCTTGTGTTTCATTATTATAAACAGTGTTTTGGGTTTTCTTTTTTCTTTTAGCAAAACATTATCCTTTATGCCGTAGCTGTGTGATGAATGTCCCCCAACTGTTTCCACACAGGCAGCATTGGCAGGTCTGGGCCAGTTTTTCCGGATGGGCAGCCCTCACTGCTGGTGGCTGGAGGGAAATGCAGCTGAACGCTCCTGATGCCCTTAAGAGCAAAAGCTCTGGAGATCACACTGGTGCTTTAGACCGAAGTTTGCCCAGGGCCTCTGGGTTCTCTCAGCTCTAAGTAGGGTAGAGCCCACTTCATGCCGCCCTGGGATGGGAGTCGGGGAGAGTCCGGACATTTCCTCAGGCCCTATCCTCACATGGGGAGTGCTTTGCGCCATGGATTCTCGATGGGTGGGTAGTAATGTTCCTAAGTGATGAGAATTGATTTTAGGTGCAAAGAGTGTGAAGGAAACCTGAGGTGGTGCAATGGCTCATTGCCGTGGTGTACAGTCACAGCGTCATTCAAATTTCCCGAGTCTTTAGAGGGTTCTTTAGGGACCTCGTAATGGAAACCAAGGCAGAGAAAACCTGCTCTGGACAGAGTTATTGGTGTCATGAATGGCTGTAAAGAGTGATGGGAGAGAACAGGGCAGCTCCGGGTGAGGCCTGGAGAGAGGGCTTCTTGCTGTTTTTACAGCTAGTGAGGGAAGATCCACTCCTCCGAGGTCTAACCAATGGCTGTAACCTCTTGACTTTCTCTTTCATGTTCGTTACTGACCCAATGAGCATTTTGATTGAGATTATAAGCATTAAACCATAGGCACTGAAACTTCTCAGTCTTTTGTCTCCACAAGTGTGAGGTGAGAGGGCTGTGTGTCAGGGGAGCAGCCTGCCCAGGACAAAGCTGGGGGAGAAGACAGCAAAATGAAGCAGGCAACTCACCTGGGAGCGTCTCCAGCTCCCTCCTACCTCCACCCAGGTGGGACTCCAACTGTGGTGCTCCTATGCTGGAGTTTCGGGTAAGGTATGGATCTTGATTTTCTCCACTTCAAAACAGGGTAGTAATAGGTGTGGAAGCCACTTCTTAGGGTTCTTGTTTATTTAAAGTGAAATCATGTGTGCAAGCATTAGAAACAATATTAACATTTGTGTAAGCTGTTGTTACCCCAATGACTGGAGTATTATTAGAGAGAATAGAATATTAATGTTGGCTATCAATTTGGCAGGGTCTAGAATCACCTAGCAGTCAAGACTCTGGACATGGCTGTGAGGAAGTTTCTAGACTGGGTTAACTGATCAGAGAAGAGTCATCTTAAATGTTGGTGGCACCATCCCTTGGGCTGGGGTCCCAGGCCAAATAAAGAGGAGAAAATGAGCCAACCATAAGCACGCATCTTCACTTTCTCCAGATGTGGACACAATAAGAACAGCTTCCTCAAGCCCTTGCTATCCTGCCATCTCTATCATGATGAATCACGCCCTCAAATGGTGGCACAATGAACCCTTGCTTTGAAAAATGATATTGATGATTTTTGGTTATGTGTATCCCCTCTGCCTTTGGTCCCCTTGGCTCCACGCTCCCTCTGAAGCTGTCAGTTTTCATCTTTCAAGACTCACGCCACATCTCACTCTTCCCATGAAACCTCTCCCAGATTCTCTGGTCCACATGTTTCTGTCTCTGAACATCCAATGTGTTCCATGAGATTCAACATACAATTGTCCTGTGTATTTTTCTGTCATCAGTGTTATATTTGCACATACACATAGTGGAAGGACTTTATAAAAATTTATCAGTTGAATATCAGTGCAAGAAGAAACGCAAGAGAATATCTCTAGATAATTAATGAGAGATGGTGTTTCTTAAAATTAGAACAAAGAGACAGGTGGTGGTGGTGCATGCTTTTAACCCCAGCACTGAGAAGGCAGAGACAGGCAGATCTCTGTGAGTTCAAGGCCAGCCTGGCTTACAAAGTGAGTTCCAGGACAGGCTCCAAAGCTCAGAGAAACCTTGCCTCAAAAAACAAAAACAACAACAACAAAAAATAATCAGAACAAAGAAATTACCTCACAGTTCTTACTAGCTGTGAAAATTTGAATAAGTTCCCTAATGTCTTTACGCCTTGATTTGTTCATGTATGAAACAGAGACAATTTATCAGGGAAAGTGAGATTCTTTACTGGGTTCCTAGTCTTGTTAATAAAAGATTCAAGAAACAAATAGGAAGGAAGCACAAGGAGAATTTTATTAGCATTTGAAGGAAATACACAGAGCAGCCAGCTTCTAAGAGAGGGAAAAATGAAAGTCATGCCTTTTATGATAGGGAACAAAAGTGTGATCATGTTTGGTAATGGAGGCTGCAATCACCCAGCTGGTGGAAGTGGTGGGTGGGTGTGAAGTGCTCTTTCAGATATAAAATGGGGAGTCCCTGAGTCCTCGGGAAAACACACCCCAGTTTTGTCTAGTATCTGAGGGAAAAGTGATAGAAAGAAAGAAAATGAAAAAAAAAATGTGCTTTTGTAAGTTAAGACTGAAAAGTAGGCAGCTCCAGAATGTCCCAGGACAGAAGCTCTGCAAGCAGCTACATGGAAGAGAGGCTTCTAGGAAGAACATTATTTCATTAAAGGGATAATTATTTCTCTCATTCCCTGGGCAGGTCCTCAGCTTTCCCACGGGGGTGGGCTCCTGGCCAGCTGATTGACAGGCCCACCTGGACTGCCTCTGAAGGAAAGAAGCAGTAGCATGCGATACCCTACTCCTTGAAGCCGATCACAACGCCATGTTTCCACCCAGGGCTGGAGGCAGGTTTTATTCTTTGGAACTGAAGACTTAGGTGTCAATGCTGGCATTTAGCTTTTTAATGCTACTGGTGAATTGGGAGGTGGCATTGAAAGCCGGTCATGAGGAAAGGGTTCGTTCCCAATAGCCTCTAGCTACTGGAACATTCCCCCACTAAATGGCTGAGACCCTAATCTTATGCCAGAGATGGATCGAAATGAGGAGATAGAGATACACCATTTCCATGATGAAAATCCAGAGATCCGGTGCTGAAGCTGTCCCCTAGAAGAGATCACCACCTGGACCTGTGCTTCTGCCACAACCTAACATACAGCCTCCTGGAAGGGAACTTATTTGAGATACGAAAGACAACAAGAAATCAGACCAGAAATCATAATTTTTTCATGCCATCTCTGGTCTCTGGCCAAGAAAGAGTTTGGGTTAAGGACACGAACAAAATTGCCACTTTCAGGGTCCTTGTTCAAAAGTGCCCAATCCATCCGGTTCTTGTCAATGATCAACACCTTTTCTGGACTATTGGCAACTGACTAACTCAACTCCTGGTGTGTGGTAGACTTTCGGCAGTGACTGTCATGATCATTGTGCTATTGCTGTGGTCGTTTTCCTTGGTATCCACAGTCGCTAGCACAATGTCAAGCATGTAATGTGTTTAGTCAGCCTCTGTGAAATCGCAGGTGATGCCACTGTCCTGGGTACCACAATGGCCTCCATTGTTCTGAACACTTCTGTGTGATTAACTCAGAGTGCAGGGAACCTGTAAGGAAAATAAGTTGGAGGACAAATGAGAAGACCTAGCACAAATACCACACCCAAGCATGTAGCAGGAGACAAGCCCCAGCGAAAAAATGTCCTGCTGAATCCCCTGGCCCGCCTGAGGACACAGATAAGAACTGATAACGATAAAACAACACCCAAGAGGCAGACCCTGCACCAGGAATTTAACGTGGATTAACTCATTGATTTTTCATAAACATCATAGGCTGTGGAAGTGACTAGTGGATAAATGGGCCCAGGATGCCCGAGCAGCCTGTCCTGAGTAGCATGGCTGCTGAGCAGCTCGCTGGGCAGACAGTGCTCCTGTGTTTCAGGAATTGGCGAAGGAATGTGCCTTAGGCCTTCTGGGATCAATGGGGACTGGCAGATAGTTGAATGGATTAAATTCTCTTGGGTACTTCTGTACCTGAGAGAACTACATATGAGTTGGGAGGCTGAGTTCAAATTCTGGATTTGCTAGGAACTCTTCCTTAAATCTCTCGCAAGTCAAACAATCTAGATATTTTCCCAAATGGAAGGAATGTGTGATGATAACTTTAATTGTCAGACGTGGGAAGAATCAGCCCACTGTGGGCAGCTCCAAGCCCTAGGCAAGGGGTCCTGAACTGTGTTAGAGAATGCAGGGAAACACAAGTTGTCAAGGAAGCACACATGCAAGCCAGTCTGCACTCAGTTCTCTCTTTTCTGAACTGTGGATGTCATGGGACCAGCTGTTTGAAGTTTCTGCCTTGACTTCCCAATGGTGGTCTGTAATCTGGAATTGTCAGCTGAAGTAAATACTTCCTCCCTGTTTGTTTTTCTGTTTGTGTGTCTGTGTGTGTCACAGTGCAAGTATGGGGGTCAGAGGACAATTTCCTAGAGTCATTTCTTCTCTTGCCACCATGGGAGTCCTGGGGATTGAACTTGTCCCGACTTGGATACAAGCACCTTTACCACCGAGCCATCTCTCTGGCCTCTCCAAGTGCCTTTTTGCCAATATATTTTAATCATGGCACAAAAATGAAAGTTGGACCTATCAAGACACAAAAATCTCTGCTATGTTTCCACAACTCTAGAATTTTATAAGTAGGAATCTAGATTTATTTATATGGAGAATATGAAAATTCTTCACCATCCCGAACTCTGGAGTCCAGCAGGCCTATCCGTGTGGGATACAGTGAAGCAACAGGGCACAAGACAGAGAACGCTTGGGAGTGTGAGGTCGCAGGAAGCCAGCCCTTTCCCAGAGTCCACGTGCTTATACTCTTCAGATTCCTCTAAAACGTTTGTTGAGCTCAAATACAAAGCACAATTTCGAGAATTGTCAGGAAGAGCTGACACAAGTCCACAGAAAGGAGAGAGGATGGTGAGTTAACCTGTTTTTACTTTCCAACATTTTAAATGCCCAAGGACGAAGACAGACGCATGGTTTGTTAGTACAAAGGCCACTTAACTTGGAGATGTTTAGGGCCTCATACATCACAGAACCAAAGACCGACACGCATCGGTGTTCACACTGGTCATCCCGGAAAGACTTAATCACCATGAGTAAGGTCTGTGTAAGAGGGAAGGAAAGTGTACGATTTATTTCGGGAAACTTTCCACTCGTTGAGATGAAAACCTTTTCAAGTTTTGATACCTAACCGAGCAGACTTTTTCAGGTCCCTAAGCCACCCTATAGTTTTGCTTCTTTGTTGCTGTATAACAGAGTAACTTAAAATATCATCGCCGAAAGCCACAGCCTTTTATGGCATCCCATGATGCTCTGTGTTTAACTGAGCACAGCTGGAAGGTTGGCTGGGCTGTAGTCATGGGGGCTCAGCTGGACTGGAACATTTGAAGGTGGTTCCCTCACATGGCTGGCAGTAGACCGTGGCTGTCGTTTGAAACCCATGTGGGCTGCCCCTGGGAGTTCCTACATGTGGCCTTTCCATGTGACTTGGGATTTCTGCCACATGGCTACTAGATTCTGAGAGTAAATGTCCCAGTAACAAGGGTTCCCAGAGGGATCGAGGGAAAGCTGACGGTGCATCAAAAGGCTAAACCGAGGTCTGTGCGGCATCTACCCATCTACTCATTTGATCCAGAGCTTTCTGTACCAACCAGATTCCCAGGGAATGGAGACAAAACTTGATGTCTCCATGAGGAGACAATGAAAACGAAGCTGTATTTGACCCCCACCCCACCCCCGCATCTCTACAATAACCTGTTCTGGAAAGCCTTGGAAGGCTTGGGTCCTTGCTAACCTCCACCCATTCTCTGTGATTTTTTTTCCCCAAACATCGTGGGGCATGCAGTTTCCTCAGACTCTCCTGTCTAAACACATTTGCTGTCAAACCCAAGGCATATGTAACACTTCTGCTCAGAGAACCCAGTCACAGCCCCCACCGCAAGTTAAAGATAAGATTCTAGCAGCCACATCGCATCTGGACCCCTTCTTTCAGTCGCTATGTTCCTCCTGGGCTCCATCGCTCCTGTTTTCAGTGAGCCATGTTCACCCTCGCCTCAGGACTTTGCATCAGTTGTTGCCAGAGCAGCAAATGTTTTTTCCCCAAATCCCCTCTTGACTCTGCCTGTTGCCTCCTGTGGCTCTGCATTCCAGGGGCAGCCTTTTCCCTGCCCCCTCCCACCTTCCCTGCTTGCTTCACTTTGTCATCTAAACCCTTGGAGAACCTGTGTGTTGGGCTCATTTCAGATTGATTCACACACCCCCAGTGGAGGTTTAGAGAGAGGGAGATGTTTGTCTGCTTTTGACCAAGGTCCCTCCAGGCTCTGCGACACTGTCTAGTCCTCACTGATGGCCCAGAAATAAAATGTTAAATAAAACAAAGCCAGCGATACCACGCACTAGTCATGGTGAGTGCTGTGTTCTCAACTACACAGTTGAATGAGCAGAGGCCCAGGAGGCTCTGTGGCCTATCTGGGGTCACACAGCTGGTACTAGAGGCTCCTTTAGAAACCCAGTGCCAAGACCTGCAGCTGTGGGTCCCTCTGGGTGCATTGGCCCATTTCATGCCCTCGCTCAGTCGACCCTGACGTGGCCCTTACGCAGGTTCCATGCTCAGCTGCCCAGGCCTCCCATGTAGCGAGGGGCATCCCAGACGCTGTCATTTCCTGGACAGATAAATACGGTTCTAGACGCTAGGAAAGGCGTGCAGCAATAGTAATTGTGAGAGTCTGGGGGGAAGTGAGAACGAGCAGGAGAAAGAGTTAACAACTGCATTGACCTACAAATTATTATTTTTGGTCACAGATGGCTTTTCTTCTGCAGAGGCAGAGACATGAAAAACATCCATCGTAGCCATACTTCTCTTAAAAAAAAAATCAAAAACCTGAAAACCAGGCTGTACTCTAGCAATGCTCCCCAGAAGCAGACCAAGATGAGAGAAGGTGCTGGAGGCAGGGGGCAGGAGAGGGCAGACCTACTCTTAGATGAGATTAACGAATCCTCCCTGTTCCCTATTAAACACCACCCAGAAACTACAAACAACCCTGGAAAGTCTGAAGAACACACTTCATACTTGTGAGAGACTGGCTTGGGTTTGAATTGCCCTGAATCTGCTGTGCAGGGCAGATCTGGAGAGATACAGGGCCGGGAGAAACCTGGCTTCTTAGCCTGTCAACACGTGAACTACATTAGCCCATGCTAGGGCGTTTCCCCTGGTGGGGAACTCAGGTCCCACCACGCAGTGTGTTTTCCTGAGTATTCTGCTTGCATGGAGATGCTGTAAGCCCTATCTGTCTTTTACTAGAGAGATGGGCTATACCAACTATGCCAGTGTCCCATAGGATCTTTTGTATGCAACCAAACACATTGCCATGGTTACTGAATCAAAAAGCCAGACTATAGAGATCCTTGGCAGTAGGAATTCTCCAGAGCTTCCCCAACATACTCTCTCTGGTGTGTGTGTGTGTGTGTGTGTGTGTGTGTGTGTGTTCTAGCCTTGTGATACAGAGCCTTCTGTTAAAGTCAAGTCACCTACTCCACTGTGTTCTATCACTCAGTCGTATGACACCTGGCCCCTTGGTGCCTCCATTTTTCCATCTGCCAAATGACACCTGATGGGCTGTCTCAAGGACTACATGCATGATGTCCACTAAGCATCAGCACAGGGTCTGCCCGGAAGGTGGCTTGTGACAGGCTCGTGGGTCATTTTGATTATGATCAGTGTCTATAGGCGAGCACTCTGCTGCTGCCTGGCTGGAGCAGCAAGAGAAGCCTCAGGAGCTATTGCAACCATCTCTGGGGCCTTTCCTGTCCAGCCCCTGCTGCCCTTCATCTTCTCCCTCCACTTCTCTTTCCTCAGAAGCCTTGTCCCAGAAGACTGTTTTCCAACTTGGACAATCACCCTTGTGAGGGAGTTGTGGTTGGGGATCCTGTACTTTCATAAAGAACTTAGGGAGCCCCCAAATTCTTCAAATTCCAAAGAGGCAACTGAGGTCCAAGGGTAATCTCACTGTGGTGAATGGGGTTTGGGATGAAGCTCAAAGTCTTCCTGGCAGTCATTCTACTGTATGCCCACACTCACCAGCATGGGTATTGTTTGGTTGTATCAATGGACAGATGTCTTCTTGCCGATGTTTTCTGTATGCATGTATGGGCAGGTACATGGATGTGGAGGCTACATGTTAACGTCAAGTATCTTTCTCAGTTTCTCTCTACAGTGCATTTTATGGCAGGGTTTCTCAAGAACCTGGAGCTCACTGATTGGCTAGCTAGCAAGCTCTGGGAATTCTCTGGTCTCTGATGATTTGAGGTTGGGATTACAGGAGCTTGCCACAATGCCTTTTTTGCTTTGATTTTTTTTTCTTAATGGGGGTTTCAAGGATCTGAACCCAGGTCCTTGAGCTTGCATTGTGTCAATGAATCCTCCCCTGAGTCCTTAAAGATGTTCTCCATTTGAAGTTCTTCACTTTGCTAAGTTAAGCCATGAACCAGCCTGCACATTAGAAGGAACTGCTGTCAGTTTAGAGTCAGTCCTGGCCTGTGAAGGGACAAGAGAAACAAGAGGACAAATGACGTTAGCACTCTGGACTCTAAATAGGTCAAAAATAAAGTTAAATGACATAGTCAAGAGCTTATGATACTCCAGGCCCTGGGTGTGACTGTCACATCTTCCTGTCCTAAAGGAGAATCTGAGTTCACACCAATGAAACTAGAACCCCAGCCTGGGATGCCCTTCTCTATTTGTGTTGCTTTTATTGGTTGATGAATAAAGTTATTTTGGCCAAAGGCTTAGCAGAGTACAGCCAAGCAGGAAATCTGAACAGAGATATACATACAGAGAGTAGGCAGAGTCAGGGAGACACCATGTAGCTTTTGAAGGAGAAAGACACCAGAATCTTATTGGTAGGCCACAGCCTCATGGTGATACACAGATTAATAGAAATGAGTTAATTTAAGATGTAAGACCTAGTTAGGAATACGCCTAAGCTATTGGCCAAAACAGCTTTATTCATCAACCAATAAAAGCAAAACATATACAGAAGGATGTCCCACATCAGCAGCCCTGGTCAATCTACATCTCAGTGCAGGAACTTGGGGGAGAAAAGCCAGTAGACTTGGCTTCCAGCATGGATCTGTGCTCCAAGGCTAACTGCTGTTTGTTTACATATAAAACGGCAGGAGTGATATCTATCTGGCACTTCTTCCAGGGCATAGGAAATTGTATTTGATAAGAACATTCATTTATTTGGGCCAGGAATGCAAGCTTGTGAGCAGAGAGCATCCAGGGACACAAGAGCATAAGATACTTATCTCTCCTTCCAGCCCTGAGCTGGGGATGCCCTCAGTAACCATGCCGGTTTTCACTTCTGAGAGTTCCCACCACGAGCTCAAGCAATCACCTTCTATATCTATTCCTTATACAGATTCAACTCGAACTGCACCAGGGCCCTCATGCCAGCACACAGACTTTACTGTTCTCACATGATCTCTCACCTTTTGTGGTTCTTTATCCATATTAATATTATCATGGCCATCCTTATAGCTACGTCTCTGATTACTGGAAAAAAATTATTGAAAATCCTCATTTCAAGCTTCATTAACTCCTAGACAATACCTGTGCTCTTTCCATTGCAAACGAAGGATACCAGTCCTGAGAATGTCTGCCCCCAGTGGTGGACCACACACGGGGACTTGAGTCTGATCCCTGTACCTCAAATACATAAAGAGTACATGAATGGATAGAAAGAAGACTAGACCTATCTGGAGTGACGTGCTTTACAAATGCGTCTGTCACCAAGCTCCAGACCAAAGCACGGGTGAGAGTGGAAAGGGCACAAAGGAACAACACTTTTAAAACCCTTTGAAAGAGTTTCCTATTGTTGTATCCCAAGACCTGGTTTACAAACAAAAGGATCAAAATCATTTGAGACCACTTGCCGGCAGAGATGTTAGGTTCGGGGATGAGCAGCAGGAAGCGGGAGAGCTGGTTCTGTTTTGTGCCCTCGGTACGGTACAGACAATGCTGATGGACACCTGCCTCAGAGGCAGGGGTGGCAACTGGCCAAGGTGATACACAAAATGGACTCTAGAGCAGGATCCCTTAGAGGCCAGGGTCTGGACCAGCTCATTCTGCCTGCTATACTTAAGCTGAGTGGTTTTCTTTCTTTCTTTTTTCCTTTTTCTGTCTCCTCTCCTTTCCCAGCCCAATCCACAAAGGAGCATCATCATTTAACCACACTTTTAAAAGAAAAATGTGTAGTACTTGCCAAAGGAAAGTGCTACCTTCTGGCGTGGCCACCTGTGGCTACCCCCCAAGACCCCCAGAGTCCCAGCTGGGCCTCAAAGCCATGTGATAAAGTTCCTGGAAGTTCTTCTGCTTTCTCAGTCATTTCCCATAGAGAAGATGTCCCCAGAGATGGGGCAAATGAGGGTCCTGGTCCAGGTATATTACCATCCCTCTATGGCTAAGGCCAGCAGCATCATGCTGCCATACTCTTTATGGTTGGATGTATCAAGGTATCAGTGATGGTGAGCACTGATGTCAACTTAATGGGATCTAGAATCACCATGGAAACAAATCTCTGGGTGTGTCTGTGGGAGAGTTTCTCAATTGGGTTAACTGATGGGGGAAGAACTCATCCTAAATGCAATGGCACCATTCTGTGTTGGGGCCCTGGACTTAAAAAAAAAAAAAAAAAAAGCAAGCCAGCAGAGTACCCATGTTCATCTCTGCTCCCTGTCTGTGGATATCATGTGACCAGCTGCCCCATGGGCTTCCTGACTATCAATATCATGTGATCAGCCTCCTCACACTCCCACTACCATGAAGGACTGTCCATCAACCAATGAGCTACAATAAATCTTCCCTTCTTAAGATGCTTTTTGTCAGAGCAACAAGAAAATTGAGTGTAGCTGGAAAGTTCAGGCTCCCAGCACTGAGCAGGACATAGTTTGAAGCAATCTGGTCTGAACAGGGCTAATTGAAAAGCATTCTGTCTTCTGTAAACAGTGTTCACATACTTTATCAAATTCTTCTTCCCTACCTGCAAGGTGGACCCCTGACCTCCAGGAGAGCTGGCAAATCTCCATGCCAGCACAACCCCAGGCAGCCCTGACTCCTGCCCACCTGCGTCATCTCCAGACATGCTTGTTTCTCCAAGGCAGATGTCCTGAGAGGCAGCCTGGCATAAGTCTACCTCTCACCTCAACATTCCTTAATTGCCTGTAGTTCTTTATTTAGGAGTGTGTCTCTTGGTTCAGTTGTTCAGTTCTCACACAGACAGCCTTATCTTTGAGACCTCATGGTCGAAGCTTCACTGTTACTATTAGAAGAAACAATCTTACAGCAGATTTTCTCGTCTCCTGGCTCTTCCCATCTTTCTGCCTCCTCTTCCACGAGGAGGTCATGTTGTAGATGTAATTGGTAGTGCAGATCAGTTCTTCTACCTAGTGTGGCCTTCTCTCCAATGGCTACAAAGAGACGCTTCTTCCGTGAGCGGCAAGAGCTACACCTACCCGTAAGCATAACCCTTAGTATTCAAAATCAGTTAGGAATCACACTGCTTTGGTAGGTTCTCCTCTGAGGCCCACATTTCTGATGGGGGAATGGATCTAGGTGATTCTTAACCAGTGTCGGTCCATGGAATCCAAGATATGGGGTTTGTAAGTTGTGATTTACCTTGGAAGGGAAAATCAACTAAAAAGTATGATGCAGTAGGTTTGGAACACATGGCATCATTAAATGGTACCATTAAAAGAGATCTTCTCATAGCACTAGGTGGGCACCAGGACAGGAAGGCAGCCTGGAGGCTTTCAAGCATCTAGGAACTCCATTGCCTCTCACTCTGCTGCTAAATTTATGGGTTGAAAAGAGACAGAATCTGGGGGATTAGGCCATCCTTACCTCTCTCTCCAGGTACTTTGGATTCAGCATAGTGTCTCTTGTTATGGGAGTAATGATAGAAGCAGCTGGACCTCTTAGATGACTTTAAGGTGAGAAGCTAGGTCCATCACACACAGAAGGAAGAAACGTTGTGTCTCTTATGCTCTGACACACACACAGAGCAGCTGTGGTGCCTCAATGCCATAGGAAGACCTCCTGGAGTGTCAGGGCTTGACAAAAGCAGAGCCCAGGGAGTACAGGGGTGCTCTACATCCTGTACCTGATCCTGTTCCTGCTCCCTCGGTGGAGACAGGAGAGCTGAGATCTGAGACTGCCTGGAAGCTCATGAGTGAGGCGAGTTTGGGGGCCCATTCACCCAGCAAAAAAAACTTAACCCATCACCTCCCCATCCTTCTAACAAGAATAATTCATTATCAAGCCGAGACAAAATCTCAGGCCATGGTTTCTTCTGGTTTCCCATCTAACAGACAGATGCTGCTGGTTCACACTGTAGCTTCACTCTCCATGGAGCCCAGACCTGTATCAACCTGGTGTGTGTGTGTGTTTTGTGTGCCTCGTGTGTGTGTGTGCCTTGTGTGAGAGAGAGAGAGAGACAAAGAGAAACAAAGACAGAGAGACAGAGATAGAGAGAGACATGGAGAGACGGGCAGGGAGGGAGGGACGTAAGAAGAGAAAGGATGTTATCTTTCCCCATATTTTTGCTTCCTACACTGATATTGGACTCTTTTTTCCTTTTCTTCCCCAGAGATGCTAATCAACCTTGGATATAGATGTCTGCTGCATTTGGTCCCTCACCTTCCTCCCCATGTCATCAGGCAAATCCAGCCACATATGGACTCATTTTAAGGATTAGGAGAGACCACCCCCACTCTCGCCCCATAGCTACGACCTTAAGATCAACCCTCGGTCCGGTCCAGACATCAGGTAAGCTGCCTCATTGGAGGGACAATGCTCAGTTTCACCAGCAGTCTGGTCTTCCTAGGTTTACAACCTGGACCCATTCCAAGCTAGTGGCACTGGGGCTTCTGCATCCTCCCTGTGCGGCCCCTTGGGGCTAAGTGGAGGCCAGAGTACAAAGCGTTATTTTGGCAGAATCAGAGAAGGCTTCTGTCTGCTTCAGCGTTTCTTCCACAGCATCTCTTCCCATCAGACAGCTTCGTGGTTGCTGTGGGAGTAGGTGGTCTGGGGATTTTGAGAATCTGTACCGAGGACAACTGACTAGGGTTTGGAGGAGTATTTTGGATGGTTGGCCACCAGGTCTATAGCGGGAATGGGAAGGAATGGCAGGGGTTCCCCCACCACCCACGAGAGCACCTGTCCTCACCATGGTACAGAGGTATAAGACAATGTGTCGATCATGCCCAAATCGATCATGTTCAATGAGAATTTCTTAAACTTTTCCACTCATGACCCTTCCCATCTAAGAAATCTTTATATGACTGTGGAATTTTAGGTATCCAAAATAGGAAAATAAATCAAATGTCTATTAATAATAACACATAAGAGATTTTATTCTAGAACAATTCTTTGGTGTACGTCTGTTTTTACTACTTGTGAAAGACAAAAGGCAAATTTGCACAATAAAGAGATGAATGACACTTGTCTCTAGCTGAACAAGTGCTGTACACAGTGTCTTCTCCAGGCTCACACTGCAACTCCTGTCTCTATGGAGTCCAGATCTGTGTCAGATTGGTTGGTGTGTGTGTGTGTTTTCACAGGAAGCCTTCAATCTTGTCTAAATAGCACAGATGCCACCTCAACATTGTTTGGAATTGTTGAATGTTTTGATTTTTATGATTGTCGATGCGGAGAATGCTGTTGGGCGTACATACACAGTCCACCATGGCAGAGGCATGTTTAAGGCCATTTTTGATGTTCTTGTGAATTCTTTCCTAATCTCCAGCTAAAATTCGTGCGATGATTTTGTGTGTAAGACAAGCCAGGAATTCAAACAGCAATGTTTAACATCAAACTTTCTGATACAACCCAACCCAAAGAAACCATTAGCTTGATGCTTACATTCTGATGAATGATGGCAGAAAAATATTATCTTATATTTCTCCTGTAATTAACAATTAACATGGTGTGCACCATAAAAACATGATGAGTCATACTATACACTAGCTTCAGATCTGAGCCGGATATGTCAGGCAGCGTTCCTTCACTGTGTGGGGCAAAGGGGCACGGGTGTAGTGTTGTTTTATCTCGAGTAACATGGCAGCACGCTTGCTTCTGCAAACTGCATGCTTCATGTTCAAAACCAAGGTTGTAGGGAAGCCACGGACAGCAATGTAGGTGAGCACATAGATTTATGTCAAAGAATTAATCTTTGACTGTTGTATGTTCGAGAAGTTCTTATCACTGACAGAGTGAGTCTTCATGACCCCCATGCTGAAGGTCCAGACCTACAATTTCGTAGGCAGTGGTCTAAGGCACCTGGGACTGGTGTAATGGAGGTGGAAGAGGGTTGTTATATACGTGTGGAGCCAGAGCTTACATTGGAACATTTACATCCTCATATTCATGTATTTTTAGGAGAAGGATTCAGTTCTCATCAATGCCTACTCCAAACTGTCACCCCTAAATTCTGAGGGAAAAAAAATCATCAATCATGCTAGGAGAAAGACTGGATTTTCCTTCTTTGTCTCTAGAGAAAATACCACTGAAAGGGATGAAAAGATAGCTCAGTGGTTAGGAGTGCTGGCTCCTCTCCCAGAGGCTCAGAGTTCAGTTCCCAGCACTGACATAATGGCTCACAACCTCCTGTAATACCAGCTCCAGACCTGATGCTCTCTTCTGGCTGGTTTGAAGTTTGTATATGTGTATATATACACACACATACATACACACACAGCACACACATACATACTAACACATTACACATACATAACACACACATACATCTCACATACACACATAAACACACACCATACATATATTCATACACACAACACCTCACATACATGCACAATACACATACACACACAAATATTAAACAAATATTAAAACATGCAAAAATACTTTAGGGTGTGTAAGCTGTCTAGCCACAGGTTCTTGGCTTGAACAACAGTACCAGGTGTGGGTTTCATCTTGTAGAACAGGCCGAACTTGTAGAACATAAGTGTAAGACCGAAGAATCTTTAGCCCTATAAGGGACATCTGTATCACAAACATGGTCCCAAGGGCTCAGGGATAATTGCTGAAGAAAGGCGCAAAAAGATTGAAAAAGCCATTGACCATAGATAACTGTAAGGAAACTCTGTTTCTGGCCAATGAAGAGCAGTCATGCATGTGAACTCACAGTGATTGTGACAGCGTGCACAGGACCTGGGCGAGCTCACGCCAGCCAAATCCCAGTGTGGATTGGGGAGATGGGCACAACTCCCACCCACAGGCAGGAGCTAGTGGCCATTTATGGCGGCTGGAAGAGAGAGAGCTAGCTTGCTCCAGCAGTCTGATCCTTGGTAGGTAGACCACACTCCAGTGGATGTCTGCACAGAATTACATTGCCTGAAAGTCTCAAAAAGCTAAAAAAAGAAAAAAAAAAAAAGAAAATTCCTCATCAAGCATCTTGGGGTTGTAGCAAGACACAAGCAAATTCAATGAAGGAGGAGACATTTCAGCTGGGCTCTCGGAAGGCCATCGCTGGCATGATGAGCCAACGGTCTTCTGGCAGCAACCCTCAGATCCTTGAGATGGCTTCTCAGGTGTCTTCCTGAACAGAGCTGGAAGGACAGGGCCTCGCAGCCCTTGAAATGATCTGCTCACTACTACTTAATAAACGACCCTCTGCTGTAACTGTCAGTCTCTTTATGTGTTTAGTTATTCAACATCGGCCTGCTGGAAATGAATTTTCAGTTCCGCCTACTGGTGGGCTGATTCAGCCCCCTGGGCCTGCCAGGGAGAGGAGCAGGGCTGTGGACAGCAGCAACTCCATCAACATCCAGCTATCGCCCCTCCGGGAGACAGTCCTCCTTTTGATTGTAACATATCTCAGAATATGAGTGTCATCCTCGCTTTCTGGAACATACCACCAAGTTTATACAAAAAGAAGTAGTTTTTTGTTTGCTTATTTTCTGCTTTTTTTCCCCTTGAACCAAATTTGGTAGTCTGACTTCTCTCTGCCTCCTGTCTCCTGGCAACTCGGGCAGCATGCTTAGTGGTTTGTCACGGGGCACCGGCTCTTAAGAGTTCATGACTTGTCACTTGGGTCTATGTGGCAAAAGAGGTGGGTTACAAAAAACACATGTTTAAGAAATTTAGGAAGGGGCAAGGGAGTGGCTATGATCATTGGCTAATTAGTTTGTCAGGCCAAAATTGCCTTTAGGCACTTACCACAGCACCATTGCCAATTCTTAAGTAGTGGTGACCTGCCGTGAGGTTGCTATGTGGATGACTGTGAGGTCTGGTTTGGAAAGGCTAGGGTTTCTCTCTCCTTGTTTGTCCCCGCCTGCACCCCATCCTTGGTTACCCAGGATCTTACTGAAAAAGAAAAAAGAAAAAATCACAACCCAGAAAGAAAACAGCTTCCAGAATCCATGGTGAACATGTCGGGTAAGAGTCAGGTTACTGCGGCCTGTGGCTCCTGAGCTCAGTTGGAAGAGAACCCAAGTTGCTTTGGTGAGCTCCCAGCCTCTTTTGCCTAAATTACCCATCTATTCCTGATTTACCAGAAAACACAAGGTGGGGATGAACTGAAGAATCGGGTTTAAAAAAACATGGGGCAGCTGATACATGCCCCGGACCTCCCCAGTAATTAGATCTATATGGGGCTGCCACCACGGAGATGGGGGGAAAGTGGACAATTTTGTAGGCGGGTTCTACACGTATCTTAAACAAGTGGTTCAGTGGCTATGTGGAGCAAAAGAGCTGAGTCAACAGAAGTGTGTTAGAGGAAGAGTAACAGAGGCCCGGAGTGAGCTGTGTTCTTTTCATAAAGTAAACAGAAGGGCAGTGAGAGAGGCCCGCCCCGGAGCTGTGGCTTGCTAACTCTTGCTGCGTGGCACGCTGAACCAGAGAACCTTTGAAGAACTGATTTGGGATCAATTCTTTGATGACACGCTTTCTTCTGTTTACCCAGAAGCACCTCCAACACTCCTTCCGCCACAAAGGCTTTCATCATTGCAAGGGTGAGTCACAAAAGAGCAAATTGTGCATCCCAGTCAAGCCCATCCCGGTCTCCATTGTGGCGTATCCAACACCAGGCGTCCTAAGAATTCCCATTAGGCTGTGTTGCCAGCACCCCAGAGGGGGGAAAGCTAGAGTTGCAGAAGGTTTGAGGAGAAACTTCAACTTTAACCAGTGTCACAGATAAGGACCCGATGTACACTCTCCAAAGAGGGGCTACTGTGTCAGCTTAGGGGATTTGCTTACCAGCTTTTTGTATTTATTGCCTTTGCTTTGTAAATATAAAAGATATTTGTTTTACAGATGTGTGTGTGTGTGTTTGTGTATGAGAGAGAGACAGAGAGAGAGAGAGAAAGAGAGACAAAGAGAGAAACAGAGAGAGACAGAGAGATAGAGATAGAGAGAGACAGAGAGAGAGAGAAAGAGAGAGACACAGAGAGAGAGAAACAGAGCCAGAGAGAAACAGAGCCAGAGAGTGCCCAGGGATGCCAGAAGAGAGCATCAGCTCCCTCTTGGAACAGAAGTTATAGGTAGCTGTGAGATGCCCAGTGGGTACCAGGAACTGAACTCAGGTTCCAAGGAAAAGCTTGTTGCACCCTTGAACACTGAGTCAACCCCACCAAATATTTTTAGTACACTTAAAACTGTATCTCCTCTTTTCATTGTCTGTGTGCATGTGTATATAGTGTATGATGCATGCACATGCGTGTGTGGCTGTGTGAGCTAGCGCTCATACATGCGGCAGCCAGAGGAGGACACTGAGTGGCTTTCTCTGTTACTCTGTGCCTTGTTGCCTTGAGCTGGGGTCTCTTGCTAAACCAGAAACTATCACATCTGCTAGACTGGATGGCTCCCAACTTCCGTGACCCTCCCAACCTCATTCACTACAGTGATGGAGTGACAGGCACCTTCGGCCATGCCTGGCATTTTACCTGGCTGTTGGGAATTTGAAATCGGGTCTTCATGCAGGCACAACTATTCTAACTCACTGAGCCATTTCATTAGTCCCAAACAATGTCTCCTTTTTAAAAGGATTTATCGTTTTAAGTGTATATGTCTATGTGCATGCAAGTGAAGACCACGTGTGTGCAGGTAACCTTGGAGGTGAGGGAAGGCACTGGGTACCCAGGAGCTGGAGTTTCAGATGGTTTTGTGCTGCCCAAGTGGATGGTAGGAAGCAAATTCAGATTCTCTGGGAGAGCAGCCCGTACTCACAGCCACTGGACCATCTCCTCAGCACCGGCAGTACCCCCTGCAGATCCTGAAACATCATTTAAATGCAGTGTATACTGCCAGTTGCTTAGATTTGAAAGATGAATAAATTCTAAATCAGAGAAGTCAGAATTAATGAGATGTTTTTCTATTTGCTTTTGGAATGTGTTGAGCAATTTGATAACTCTCAAATCACCCTGAACTAGGGAAATCAATCTCATACAACCTCTGTGCCTGCACGCGGAGCATGGATTTCTTTTATCTTACAAATGCCAGGGCTGATAGAGTTAAAATGGGAACCCAAATGAGATTTCCTGAGTCCTGAATGTTAATATGTCCTGCATTAGTCCTGAGATGGGTAGGGGCCTTCAGAACAGCATAGAGCACATGCCAAAAGCCGGTATCTTAGAGCAGTAATGCAGACTCCAGCCTTCTGATTAAATTCTTTGGATATTAAAATTCGGTTTGACCTAAATTCAAAGTGACTCGATGTTTTATTTTCCTGTAAATTTCAGGGAAGTCCACACTGAGGCGGAGGAACTGCACCAAAATCTCTCTTTTTAAAAGGCACTCATACAAAAAAAAATCACCGAACGCTAAAAGTTTCCATCCGAGGAAATGACCAAAACAAGTTGGGTTCAAATGGCAACAACAACGAAAAAAATAAAACTAGAAAATTCTGTAATTAGACCTCAACATGGAAATATGTTCTAAATAGTTCTGGTAATTGTGAAATAAAGAACAAAATTGTCAAAATTATTCCACTTTTTTTTTCTTTCTTTTTTTTTTCAGGAGCTGGTTTTCAGTTTCGAGCCCTGGAGCATCCTTGAATATGAACGCTGGCAGAGTCATTAGCGGGGGACTGTGCTCGAGGGGGCACTGCAGCTGCCCGGCCTTTGGAGCCCATTGGTAGCAGGGGAGATGGCGGAAAACCAGCTCCAGCTTCTAGTGAGCTACCACCCGGCAGGGCAGGGTGTGCCCAGGGTTAGTGGACCTCTCCGAGAACTCGCTGACGTGTGCCCTTTTAGTTTTTTCTGGGACCAAGTCAATTTGAAGCTGTCTATCTTCCCCACACGCGTCTTTTCTTAGGATGCCTTTTTGGGTCAGATTTCCTGGATTTGAGAAGGGTAGTCGTGAAAGAATGGAGAGAGAAGCAAGCTTTATACATTACTGCTCCCACCCCAACTTCAAATGTAGTTTACTGCTACTACTACTACTATATTTAAGACAAGGTCTCACCCTGGCCTTGAACTGGTCAAGTAGGTAGACTAGCCAGTCAGCTAGACCTAGGGATGTCCCTGTTATCTATCCCCAGCACGCATTTCCAAGTGTATATCACCATTCCCATGTTTTATATGAGAATTTAAAGGGCTCAAACACAAGCCCTCAGCCTCATGTGACACCTACTGGACCCCTTCCCAAAAGCCATTGTTACGGAGGACGTGATTCACTAGTTAGGGGAAGTAAACAATGTCAAGTTAAAGTGGAGCGGGTTCGAACTCAGAGTGTTTTACAGCAGCTGGCCTAACTCACTAGGTCTAAGAATGAATCTTAATAACATCAGCAAGAAGAGCCAGCAGTTGTGATCCACTAAAGACTCTGAGGCCTGCAGAGCAGAAAGGCTAAGGTAGGCTCTGGAAAAAAATAGCAGCCATCTACAAAACTCTGGACATCATGCTTCTGATGCAGGGTTAAGATGCTGCAGGGGAATTTTGTCTCTTGCACCTCGAGGATCTGGAAGGTCTAACCACCTGACCAAAGTCCCCAAATAATTATCACCAGAGATGAGTCTCATGCTCACATTATTTTTGTTGTTGTTATTCTGAACTGGGTGAGAATAGTTCTACTTTTTTGCATTTCAATGAAAATCCATCTATGAAAGCCATGAACAGATCTGTCTTGTACACCAAAGGTCCAGGCAGTAATATAATATAATATAATATAATATAATATAATATAATATAATATAATATATATTTAGGAAGTGTTGGAAGAATGGAAGAAATACAGACCTCGTAGTAATCAGTTCTCACAGTCAAGCCAAATAATATTCCAGCAGACCCAGTTTGAGTCCTCTGTTGTTTCCTATAAAAGATTAGAAATTTTATTCTTGTTCTGAACTGATTTGGTGGTAGTGGTTGATTAGCACGCACAAAGGCCTGGCTCTGTCCACAACATCACAATAGGAGGTGATGGCAAAGATGCTGGTGATGCTGGTGAAGGTGTTGGTGGTGGTGATGATGGTGATGGTGGTGGTGGTGGTGATGATGGTGATGGTGTTGGTGATGGTGATGATGATGATGGTGTTGGTGGTGGTGATGACGGTGATGGTGTTGGTGGTGGTGATGATGATGATGGTGGTGATGATGGTGATGGTGGTGATGGAGATGGTGATGCTGCTGCTGATGGTGGTGGTGATGATGGTGATGATGACAATGGTAATGGTAGTGATGGTGGTCATGATGGTGGTGGTGATGATGGTGGTCATGATGATGGTTGTGATGGTGGTGGTGATTATGTGGTATGAAAGCTCAACCACTTTTCTCTTCAATCTTAACGTATTTAAAGGATTAAATGAGTCCATTAAATATTTAGAGGATAAATGTTCTATAGCTTTCCACACTGCCACTTGATTTTAATTGTTATCAAATTAAAGCCTTCATCTTGAAGCGCCTTCCAACTTGTAGAAATATGTCCGATTTAGCCATTGCTGTTTAATAACTAGAGCTAGCACAGACATGGCCATGTGTCCCATGGTATCATTTTAGTGAACAGTTAACTGTATAACCAACTCCTATTGATGCTAAGGCTGTGCTAGTCTATAGAAGTTGCTCTGATGCTCATAGCATGAACACCACCTAGGAATTAATTTCTCAGAACACAGTCCTATCTATACATGGTGTGTGACTGTATATTGCTTTGGAAAAGAAACAACAACAAAAATATGGGGGCAGTAATATTGCTCAGTGGGCAAGCACATTTGACTCTAAAACTGAAACTGACAACCTGCGTTTGATTCACAGAACCAAGTCCTGTAAGCTATCTTCTGACCTCCATAGGTGTGCTGGAGTGTGTATAGAGATTCCCGCCATAAACACACCAAATAAAGCAATAAAGGAAAACAGACTCATGTTGGGATCCAAATTCAGACTAAAGTTTAATGAGCCCAGGTGAACAGAGATTAGAAAATTTAGAAATGATCAGAAAGAGCCTCACGGGGATGGCATCAGGGAATGCGGTGTGTGAAACTCTTCTCGTCTATTCCGCTTCTCTTTGATGAGCCCTAAGCAGTCGCGTGAACTTCCTAGACAGTCATCAATCACTTTTCTGCTCTAAACTGCGGCTCTCCACTGCCCGTCCAGAAACAGTCATGTCCACTAGCTGCTCATGGGCACCTTCAGGCTTCCTCGCCGTTTCCCACAATTTCCATGGTTGTATTTCAATCCCTGTGCCCGTCTGTTGTTGCCTGAGCTCCTCTGACATCTTCTGCCTTTAAACATTTGCCCCAAATTATCTTTCTCCTAAAAATCCTGTGAATCTTCTATCTCCAGCTTTGTCCTAGAACCAGTGAACGTACCCTTCTGAGTTCAGGAAGTCTTTGTTTTTGAGTGCTTGAGATATATGAGGACCACTGTCTTGATTGGTGATCCCCAAAGTCCTCTTTGCCATCAAAGTCTTTTACTCTTGTGCTTAGGGTTCATTTCTTCTTCCGCACCCTTTCCTCCCTTCATGTTTCTCAATGGCAGGTGTTATTTTCTTACGAAAAGATGGGTGGATGAAGAAGAGATGGATGAGAAGCCCCACCTCCGTGGGGATTAAGGAACCTACATGCACAAACTTTGCTAGCAGTGTGTCTCCAGCTGCAGTTCTCCACATGGATCTGGCTGGGAACGACGGGCAAATGTGTTGTTTACTCCCGCATCTCACTGTATTCAGAACTGTGGAAGAGCCTGTGTCCTCGGGCTTTGTACCAATGAGAAAAAGCAATGCAAGATCCTCGAAGCTCTGTTTCTGCTCTACCTGGGGTCTAGAAGAATCTATATGGTCTATTTAAGTTCTGGGACACTCTAAGTATTCTCCTTGGCTGAAATTTCTGGTTTCAAAGAGTGAAAGACCCTGAACTCTGCCAGCAACGTGTGTTTTCTAATCACTGCCAAGTGACAGCTACACAGATCAATAGCAATCTCTCCCTCTCTCTGTCTCTGTGTGTGTGTCTGTGTGTGTATGTGCTTGTCTCTGTGTGTGTTTGTGTCTCTGTGTGCGTGTGTCTGGCTCTGTGTCTGTGTGTATGTCACTCTGTGTGTGTCTGTGTGTGTATGTGCCTGTCTCTGTGTGTGTGTGTGGGGGGTCTGTGTGTATGTTCACGTGGAAGGGACATGTGGGAATTGTGATTTTTAGATTAGACCCTAACTATGCAGCAGAGGCTGAGGTCTGGGAAGGTTTTTGCCGAATCTTGCAGCAAGAACTGGAACACAGCAGCACCTGAGTAGCCCAGTTAGACTACAGCGTCAGGGGGAAGATGTCTTGGTCCATATAGGTGGTGCGACAGACTGGGAAATCATATAGAAAATAGTGTTTCTTACCATTAGAGAGGTTTCAGAGTCCAAGGTTGAGGAGATGTATTTATTGATAGGCTTCCTGATAGTGGGACCTTTCATGAACTCTGAATATAGCGTGGGGCATCCCCTGTGAGATAAAGCACACCGAAAAAAAATCAGGTTTTATATCAGAGCCACTCCCTCAACAACTCATGTATCTCTTAGTCCACTGATCTATGATCCCAAGGTCCTGTCTCCAAACACCGATACCTTGCGACTCTGGGTATTTAATTCCTAGAGTACAATCCTGCCACACTAAAGAAAAGCAGGACTCTGGAAAGTGAGGCAGGTCTTAGGAGTCAAGCCTTAGCCCACAGGGAAGGCAAAGCAGTGCAATGCTGCAAAAGTCCAGGCTGGGCTGGCAGCGGGTTTACCTCTTGGGTGGGTCTTCACTTCGTGGAGCACTGCTTTCGTTTCTTACTAAATGGGGGACATGGCCCACCTTAAAATGCCATGCAGAAAATGATATGAAACTTATGAAAATCCTTTTTGTGGAAAAAATGACAAGTGGATTTGACAAAGTATTGGTCCCATTTTTACAAAAGTGAAACACCAGGTTCTAACTGTAGAGCCATGGATATGATGAGACTCTTGAATGGATATCTTGACCAAGCTATTTGGAGACTGGTGTGTAATTATAAAAACACAAAACAACAACAACAACAAAAAGCTGGGCTGTGGTGGCGCGCACCTTTAATTCCAGCACTTGGGAAGCAGAGGCAGGCGGATCTCTGTGAGTTCAAGGCCAGCCTGGTCTACAAGAGCTAGTTTCAGGAAAGGATCCAAAAAACTACAGCGAACCCCTGTCTCAAATAAAATAAAATAAAATAAAAATAAATAAAAACACGAAACACCTACTGGGGCTGAAGAGATGGGCCAGCTCTTACCAATGCTTGCTGTTCTTGCAGAGGACTGGAGCCCATTTCCCAGAATCCATGTCAACCGCTTGTAACTCCAGCTCAAGAGCAGCTGATTTTGCTGCCCTCCTCTGGTCTCTGGAGACACTGGCACTCTGTGCACATGCCCATACACAGACCTACATATTAAAAACAAAGCAAACAAACTAAAACCTGGCAATCCCAGTGAGCCAGCATCCATAGTATCTCTCCTTCTGTTGAGAAAGCGGCTTGACTCACTCAGAAAATTCATCAGGAGAAGGCCTGGATCTTAATGAGATCATTTGTAAGACTCTTTCGCATAAGAGGCTGGTGAACAAGATTGGAAAATGGCAACAGTCGAATAATGTGTTTTACTAATTTACAAGCACGTGGCATGTCCATGTCCCCCATGTAATGACTGGAGAAATTGTGTTAGTACAGGTGCAAATGGTTTCTGATGACATATGACCACCTTCTGTCTTGCTCAATATTCTGAGAGGCGCTTACAGGGACATACTCAAGGCCCGTTTATGAAATACGTAAATAGTGGAGTGATTGGGGAGGGAAATTAATACTTGGCAATAGGAGCAGGGTTAAAACTATTATTTAGCTAATGTTCAGGCTTTGACAATAAACACTATTTATCTTACAGCGAGTTTTCAGAACACTGCTATCCATGCATCAAAATCACAAACACACCCTGCCCCTCTGTCTTGGCTTCCCAGGCTTCTTGCAATATTCTGCTCCCCTGGCACAGAACCAGCACCGTAGAAGGAGCAGAACAAAGACAGAGCCCTCCTTCTCCAAGCCCGAACTGTAAAATTAACAGAAGAATAAAAAACAGCTGGCGAAACGTGATAGCTGTGATTCTGCGCCCGTGAACCTGAAAAGATAGCTTATTGTGGAAGACAAACAGAATCTGGGCTGGGTTTGATCTAGCCCAGCATCCACCGTCAGAAATTGTCCGCTTGCATTTAGAGAATCCTGGGGCTGGGGACGGGCATTACAGACGCCATAAACAAAGAGCAGAAAGGATCACTTTTCCATCTTAATTTGACAGTAAACAGTACTAATTTGACTCTGTAGCTGCTTGTTGATATGTGGGGGTGGGGGTGGGAGTGGGGTGTTGCTGCTCCCTAGAAAGAACAGTAGCCAGTGTGTTGGGGGCTGAATTGCTCCTAAGATGGCAGGAGCCAGGCTGTCTTGATTCTCTCCATGTTAGAAGAACACAATGTAAATTACCACTCATGTGGTTTCCATCTGGTAGCAGGACCAGGCATGGGCGCCCCAAGCATTCAGGCCCCAGAGGTTTGCTATAGTGGCTTCATCCAGATTTGTCTTAGGGACTGCCAATGGCCTCCCTGTCAATCATTTATCATTTTACAGAATGCAGGTCTGGTCCAGCTTCTTTACTCACTCACTCGCTGACTCATTTTTCAAATGTTTGCTAAGTGCTACTATGTGCCAAGAGCTGAGCATTGGCTTGGAGATAAAAAGATGAGGATTAGCCGTGCCTCTGTGAACTTCATTTGTGAGTTAGATAGAAAGCCGCACACAGGCCTTGGTGACACCGTGAGACAGTCGCAGGACTGGAGATGCCCTGGGGAACCAAGAAGCAAGGTTGATTGATCTCCCTCTACAGCAATCCATGAATTAGCCACACAAAACGGGTCTGAGAATATCATGAAATGGATTCAAATCTATGGCTTCCTCCCTCTCCCTCTCTCTTCCTCCCCTTTTCTCTTTTCCTCCCTCCATCCCTCCCTCCCTTCCACCCTCCCTCCATCTCTTTCTTCCTTCCTAGAAAATCATAGGCTATAGTGTCGTGGACTGGATTCAAAAGCTATGGCTCCTTCCCTCCCTCTCCCTGACCTCTCTTCTGTCCTTTTTCTTTTCCCCCTCTCTCCCCCTTTCTTCTATTTCTTTTCTTTCATTCCTCTATTTCCCTCTCTTCTTTCTTCCTTCCATCCCTTCTTCCTTCCCTCCCTCCCTCCCTCCGTCCCTCCCTCCCTCTCCCCCTTTCTTCCTTCCTTCATTTTTTAGGTGATTCTATTAAGGACAAATATTACAGATTCCTTGGAAATATTTTCCATGAATTATCTACATCATCTCTCCTGACCTCTTTATTAGTCATTGCTGTGGAATAATCCTTCTACACACTGTGTGAATAAAGGTTGCTATGACTGGTTGAATGAATAAGCTGACTGGTCAATAGCTGAACAGGATAAAGTTAGGTGGGAAAGCCAAACTGAGAAAAATGGGATGAGGAAGGGTGGAGTCAGAGAAGTCACCAGCCAGTCAGAGAAAAACTCAGAAACACAAAATGGGATAGAGGTAAAAACCACAAGCCTCGGGATAGCACATAAATTAATAGAAATGGGTTAAGTTGTAAGAGCTAGTAGTAATAAGCCTGAGCTATTGGCTGAGCCTATATAATTGATATTAAGTCTCTGTGGTGGTTATTTGGAAAGTGGCTGCCTGTTATTTGGGAGCAAACAGTGGGGACAAGTCACTACTACTGCCATCATCATCTCACCAATAAAGAGACTACATATACAAATTATGTACTTGCATGGGGCTATGCAACTCACATACTCACAAACTAGGGAGCCAAGGGAAGAAGAGCCTCTAGATACCATGATTTTTATCAGGCTGCTTCCATTTAATTTGTTCAGGGATGATGGATCTCAGCAGGGTCTCACACATCAATCATTGTTGCCACATTGTATTTTAGTAAAAACATGAGGCTTCTCAATGAATGCATCTATCCTGGTAGTTTACTATAAATAATTTAATCTCAAATCTGTCTACAGAATATCAAACTCCAACTTGGAGCAATGCTTAGGGTCTTGTTAGAACAAACAGGATATTGTGAGTGTTTTTTTTAAAGTATTTTGGGGATGGAGGGTGACTAATTTCACTTCTTGCTGTTCCAGAGGGCCAGAGTTCAGTTCCCAACACCCATGTCCAGCAGCACGCAGCCCCCTAGGTGGAACTCCAGCTCCAAAGGATCCAATGTCTTCTTCCTGCATTCACTGGCAAACCCTCCCTCACACAAATAAAAATAATGCTTTTTTTTTGAAAACAGTGTTTATTAGACATTTGCCATCCTTCAAGTGGGCTCTGCCTTCACTGGGAGGCAAGCATTTATTAAGGCATCCATCTGACATGGCCTGATTTTTGCCAGGAGCAGCTGGCCCACCTTACAAATCCAAACACAATCCCATAGCATTTTCAACAATTTTGAAGACATCTGCCATCAAATCAAAGAGAATGGTGAGAGTAAGTCGTTTATAAAAGAAGAAAGTCCAGTTCGTGTTCAGTTAGGTACTGCGCCGTTTTAATACTTAGATTTTCATTTTTTCTTCCTTTTAGATGCAATTGAATACCCGTCTTTAAGTCCTATCTGGCCTGGCCAAACAAAGCATTCTATTTAGAAAATGGAACACTCTGTTCAGCCAACATCTCTCCATTTCACTTGAGGAAAAAGAGAAGCAGTGTGCTTGTGACTCCCAGTTAGTGTTCACAGTTGCTTCACCCAGGGCATGGTGAGCCATGCTCGTAGAGGGTTCTGGAAGGTACTTAGAAAAGTACTGCAGCTCAGTCTCTATAGATAAAGTGGCACACCGTCACGTGATATTTATTTACGTCTTCAAGATGATCAGCATTTGCTGCACACACACAGAATGTGTGCTACCCGGTGTGAGTATCAGTGAAAGAAAATGACCTGAAGCTCGGCCTCCCAGACTCTGTGGCCCTCCACAGAGCACAGAGCTTTGCTTATCCCAGTGTGACAAACCCCTCTGGATTTCCTGGTCATTTGTTAATATTCTCCCCATGGAATCACAAAATTTAAAACATTCAGTCTAAATAATGGCTCTATGTTCCACGATCTATAAGATAGATACTCATTTGTGTGTAGCCGTATGCATGGCTGCACACCTATGTGTATGCATGTACACACACACACATTTATATCCCTATGTTGCACATACACACGACCATCAGTGCACCACAGTGGCTCACTCGGGTATATCCAAGAAGCATTTTACAGAGCGCAGACAGCACAACACACTGGCTCCGCCACCCCTAGCCAAGGACACATGTGTTATTTCTTGTGGAAATTGCAGAGAGAGAACAGGTGATGTTCATCTTGGTTTCTTGGCAGTATGGAGAACTAACTAGGAGACAATTAAGGGGGTAACAGAGAGGTTTAATCAAGGTGGGAAGCTGCATAGTGAATGTGGATGGCTCTGTCCTGTGTGCTGGGTCCTGACACTCTCTGTGTCTGTCTGTCTCTGTCTCTCTCCTCACAATGTGGTCAGCCTGCTCCTATTTCCACCACAGTGCAATCCACCCGCCATGATGACCTACACATGCAAACTGTGATCCCAAATAAACCCTTCTTTCCGGAACTTGGTTTTGTTTTGGGTCAAGTATTTTGTCACAGACACAGGAAAAGCAATTAATATAGAACATCTTCAGGTTGAGCAAATGGCTCAGTGACAGTATCAAAGACTCATGTTCTTCCCATGTCCCACAGATCGGCTCCATGTTCAAGTGTGTCTCTTGATGGTAGCAAGATGTCCAGAGCAGCTGGTCTGTATCTTCCTCAGATAGGACCATGACTGGGGACGATAATCTCATTTCTTTCTCATGCCTCTTTTTAAAAACAAGGAGACCATTCCCCCAACACCCCGAGGATACCTCCCACAGAGTGGTCAGAATCGCCTTCTGTTTCTTTCTACCTCCCCTCATCGACAGAGGAAACAGAGCAACCATTGTTAGATTACTCCTGTCTTAGCCATCTCAGAACACATCCTCCCATATGCATGGTCATATGGAAGAAGAAGGTAACTGCAGAAATTTGGCATTTGGTAATCAAGGCTTTACCAGCAGTGTGCAGCACACAGTCATCCCTGGTCTCTCCAGCCTTCTAACAGCCTGTGTCAAAGGAAGTGAGGGACTGAGGGGTTCAGTCAGTAAAGGAGCTCACCATGTTTGCAAGCACAAGGACCTGGGTTTGATCCTCAGAACCATGTGGGGAAAAAAGCAGGTGTGGTAGCACATTCTTGTAATCCAAGCAGTCGGGAGGTAGAGACAGGCAGATTCCTGGGGCTCACTGTACCCCACATAGCCTATTTGATAGGTCACAGGCCAGTGAGAAATCCTGTCTCACAAAGCAAGGAAGATGGTGCCTAAGACAAGACACCAAGCTTGACTTCTGGTTTCTCTATGCGTGTGCACAGGCATGCATGGGCATCCCCTCCTCTGTATGCACACACGTGAACTCACACACAAGAAGGCAACTGGAGCTTTACAGCTCCCCTAAGCACGGGAGAAAGTGGAACACTTAGCTGTTTGTTCAAGGCCACCTGGAGTGTAAGGACAAGTGAAGAGCCCAATCACAGTGTATCAGCTTTCGGTCCATTGCTCTCTGCATAACTTACTTCCTGGGTTTGGGCGTGGCTAGTGGATTTCACCAATCCAGGGTCAAGTAGAATGAAGCCAGTTTCTCTACTCCAGGCTGAGTTTCTCCAGTCTCTCAGAGGCTGTGTGCATGGCGGTTGCCTAAGAAGGGCTTTTCCAGACTTCTGAGTAATTAAACAGTTTCCTCCCATGGGCATTTGATCAACATTGCTTCCATCCAATTGTTTAATCTTATGCTTGTCAAAACTGAGGCCCACACACGTTTACTAAGTAACTCAAGTCAGATGAAGAAGTCCTTCCAGCTCACCACGCCCTCTACTGGTGGCGTCGGAAAGCATAGGAAGGCTGCTAACCAAACATTTCAAGAGCCCATCCCGGAGGTTCTGACCCTAGCCAGGGAGGACTTGAATGAGTGTCCAGTTGACGCTGACCTGGAGCCCAGGCCCTCCCGGTGGGTAACAGGGCAGAACTCAGACGTGACTGGCAAGGTGAGGCCTGCCTTTTTGACTGCAGGGACAGCTATACCTCTGCATGGTACAGTAATCACCTTCATGGTGTGGTTTATGGAGAGCCAGGAGGCTGGCTCAGTCTTGGAAGTCCTCCCACTCATCCGCAGCCTTCTCCTTTGCCCGTTCCTGGGTCCTTACCAACCAGACCTGTTTCTCATTTAGTTTTGCTTCAAGTTGCTTTAATGCAGTATAAGAAGTTCCTGGGACTTAAAGAAAGCCAGGAGTCTCATATCTGAGTAAAAATTAGTTCAATTAGATTCCCTTTTGTACTTAGCTGGGAGAATTCCCTGTGCATGATGGGTTTTTTTTTTTTATTGAATAGGAGGGTTCATTTGGGGGATGTTTAAGGGAACTAAAAACAATACTTAGTGAGTGACTGTCCTGGCTAGATTTCCATCAACTTGACACAAGGCAAAGTCATCGGGGAATAGGAACTTCACCTGAGAAAATGTAACCATCAGACTAGCCCATACATAAATTTGTAGAGCATTTTCTTGATTAATAATTAATGTGGAAAGGCCCAGTCTACTGAGGGTGGTGCTTTCCCTGGGCAGGTGGTCCTGGCTCTGTCTAAGAAGAAGCAGGCTGAGTAAGCTAAGTGAAGCAAGCCATAAACAATGTTCCTCCATGGGTTTTGCTTTAGTTTCTGTTTCTACATGACTATCTTGTGTTCCTGTCCTGACTTCTCTCAGTGATCGACTATAAAGTGTAAGCCAAAAGAAGCCCCTTCCTCCCCAAGTTGCTTTTGGTCATGGTGTCTGTCACAGCAACAGAAAGAAAGCTGAGGCTGTGGGCATGTCTACTCCCAGAACATGGCACGACACTTGGAGTTGAATCATTCCTTCTTGCTGGGACGATGTTCAATAGCACAATACTAGACAGAGGAGGGTGGCAGGAAATGGATGTCCTCCCAAAAACCTTGTGCTCATTCAACTGTATTAATCTATGGCAAGAAGCCGGGGCCCCTGCTGACTGAGAACCTTGCTTTGGAAGCACAATGGAAACTGTGTGATTTAGTGACAGAGTGTGGCGCTAGGTGGTCCCTGGGTTGATGACAACATCTGCTGACTTCTCTGCTCATCCATTTATTTACTAATGAGCTTGTCCCTTCAGTCTGTCACCAAGGCCACGGACTTCTGTCACCCTCACTGTCACCCTCCTGATCTCCGACTCCCTGTCTTATCTTGTGGTCTCTGCATTTCCTGTTTCTAGTCTTTCTACCCTATTTGAGGAAAGAATATCACATCACGAACACCTGCATTACAACCATCCCCATTGTTGGGGTGCTATTTACGTAGAACTCTTTCAAGATGTCACCTCTCAAGCCATGATCCCTCAACAGGTTCAGTGCCAGGAAAAGTCGTTGTCCCCTTTGCCTTCTCTATTACTCCAGGGAAACAGGTGACTTCTGACAGGGTCACCTTAAACAACAGGTAGATGAGAAGTACAGTTCTCCGGGATGTTGGCCGGGAATACTCTGTGGTTAGAACATTTGGGCTGCCCAGAACTCTCAGAGTCCCCAGCTCCCATTCTGCAGTGTGGTTAATGTTTGACTCATAGATTCTGAGCCTGCTGGATCCTTCCAAAGGGTCTTCAAGCCCTTTTGTCCCTGCATTCCTGCCTTTTGTTCCTGAGACTGGGGGACATGCACAGCACGGACCAACACCCGTGGAGAGGTGTGGAAATCATTTACGGCGAGTCTCCCAGGAGAGGGTGGAATTTCTGATCAAAGTCAGAACAGACCCGTCAGCAGTATTTCCCCCTCCCTTTCTGAGTCCTGATGACTGACATTGTTCTGTTTGTATTACTGGCCCTCAGAAGCAATTGTTTAAGAAAAATATTGTCTAGACTTGAAATTGAGTAAATGTGACATTAATTACAGAGGCTTTCCTTCGAGCGTCTCCTTGCCAGCTGTGTTCTCAGCGTAGAAGCTGCTGGTGGCTGGTGGGGAGATGCGGACGATGGTGCAGCGGGACTGTGGGCAGATCAGAAGCACGGTGTGTGAGTCCTGCTCTCTGCAGCGAAGGAGGGAGGCTTCCTCCCTCCACCCACACAGCAACATAACAGTTCATCCTGTTTTCCTTGTGGGCAGCTGAGAAACCTGGGGCTCCATACATTTAGATGTTGTGTTCAAGACACATGGAGCCAAGATAAGGTCGCTGGGCAATGTAGCCATGAAGAGTATGTTAGTGTTTGAAACAGGCAGGCTCCATTAGGAAGGGATTTGTGCTGGAGAGATGGGTCAGCTGTTTTCTAGAGGTTCTGTATTCAAGTCTCAGCAACCATACAGTAGCTCCCAGACTTCTTTAGTGGGATCTAATGCCCTCTTCTGACTTGCAGGCAGGCATACATGCAGATAGAGCAGTCATACAAATATAATAAACAGAAAAGGGGTCATTTACTTAATAATTCATTTCTATAGAAGCTTCTTTTTTAACACATATTTATTTTGTATGTTCTGTGTGGGGATGCAGTTGCAGAGGTCAGTGAACATGTGCAGGACTTGGTTCTCTCCCTCTATCAGTTGGGTCTCAAGGATCAAACTCAAGTCTCCAGGGCCCTTTACTGCTCAGCCATCACACTAAGCTTATTGATAGGGTTGTTAGGAGGGCTGCTTGCTGTAACAAGAAAAGATTTTCCTTGTCACAATTTTACTTATTTAATGTGTGTGTGCACACATGTATGTATTTGTGTGTACACTGTGCATGTACACGCCCATGTGTGTATGTGTATAGACACATGCGTGTATGCATGTGCACGTACACAGGTCTGTGTGAGAGTGCATGGTGTGCAATGTGCATATGTGTGTGCACGTGTTGTATGTTTGCACATGTGTGTGCACACACGCACACGTTTGCACACCACAGCACTTGAGGGGAGGTCAGATGACAAGCTGCTGTCATCTCTTCCTTTCCATCGTGTTAGTGCAGGGAATCACACTCACGCTCCCTGGTTTGGTGAAGGCACGTTCACCCTGGTGGAGTCGTCTTGCGGGACCCTCTGTAGGACTCACTCTTTCTTTCTTTCTTTCTTTCTTTCTTTCTTTCTTTCTTTCTTTCTTTCTTTCTTCCTTCCTTCCTTCCTTCCTTCCTTCCTTCCTTCCTTCCTTTCTTTCTTTTTTTTTTACAGATTTTTTTTAGTTTTTATTGTTTCTATTGCGAGGTACATTTTTCTCCACTCCCCTCCCTTTCTCTCTTCTCCCCCTTTTCCCTTGCCATAACAGGATTCTTGCACCCCTTCTTTTCACCTGTTAATCGCTACATGGCTTGGCCGCAGCAACTATGAAGTGGTATAGGATGGCTGCTGTCAAACAAAAGGAAAAGGAAGAAATCTTTGTCTAAATGATGCATTCACACAGGTACCTGTGTAAGACACATTTCATAGGCCAAATGTTACATAATTTAATATGCTCTATTTGTGACAAAAAAGATCTACATTATGGCAGAATTTGTTACAAAACATTAATAATTTTTAAAGTGGGCCATAAACATTATAGAATCCATAAAACAACATATTTTTATTAATCAACATTTTGGTGTATTTAGTAATTCCAGTCCTTCCATTTTTGTGAGCTGCCTATTTTGATCATATCTTTATAGAAAAAAATAATGTAACATTTTGTACAGAACAGAAAATTTGATCTTTTCTTTTGCACTTTTATTTCAATTTTTTTAAATCTCATTTTTATGTGTATGGGTGTTTTACTTGCAAGTGTGTGCGCACATTATATGCAAGCATTGCCTGAGGCGTCAAGAAAATGGTAACTGGTCCCCTGGAACTGGATGGATGGATGGATGGTTGTGAGCTGTCATGTGGGTGCTGACCCAGCAGTCTCTGGAAGAACAACAAGTGCCCCTAACCACTGAGCCATCTCTCTAGGGTCCGTTAGCCCTGATAAGACTTCTGTAAAATCACTTAGGGAAAAATGCCATGGAATCATTCGAAATATCTTGGGATTTTGGGAGAAGCAGAGGAGTAGGCTTAGTCAGTAAAGTTCTTACGGTGCAAACATGAGGTCCTGAGTTCAGATCCCAGCACTCACCTATCGGCTGAGCGTGATCACAAGCTCCTACAGTCTCATTGCTGGACGATGGAAGCAGGAGCGTCCCTGGAACTCACTGGTGAGCCAACCCAGTCAAGTTGGTGAGCTCCAGGTTCAGCAAGAAACTGTCTTCAAACACAAGGTGGACAGTAATTCAGAAAGACACTTGATGTCAACCCCTGACCTCTGTATGTTTAAATAAATACACACATGCATAACCAACTCCCAGTGCACAAATGTTTGGGAATATCTATCATGTTCCTTTTATATCTGAACTGAAATGAATGGTAAAAGGAGTTTTCCACAGACAAGCTGCTAGCTTCAAGACTTCTCAGTTTTCCCACACCATAATCCCATGTTTGCAGCAATGGGCACTGCGAGGCCTGTATAGACAATTCTGAGCACATGCCTTAAAGTTCTACACCACAGCACCCACGCATCAGAAAAGTGAGTTGTAGGAAGACTTCTGAAACTTGTCTTCACCCTGGGCAGACTGGAAATAACCAAACCCCCAGAGAGAAGACTAGGGGACGTCTGTCGGTCTGTTGCTTGCTTCCAACTAGATGTATTCCCAGTTCCCGGCCTTATCTGCTGAGCCTGGCCCTCAAAATCCCCACAGGCTTGTGTGACTCAACAAGTACAGAAGACTGATGGGGACAAAATAGGCATAAAAAGAAATAATGAATGTGCCTATATCTTATTTTCTTCAGATGTTAACACAGACCAGGTGCGTGTGAGCAGGCCTGAAGCGCATACCTCACCATCTTCACAGAAAATCCCTTTCCTATGTAATGTATCCTGGCATCATCCCCACTACAAGGGCAGGTCAGAATTACTGATGGGAAAATGCTTCTCCCCCATCAGGGGTTCAGAAGTTCTGGACAGAAAGCTTGCAAACCAGAGAAGCTCATCAAATGGTCCTCCCAAGCATGGGCTCTCATTCTAGTACAGCATCCAGCATGCCTTTTTTTTGTGTGTGTGTGTGTGTGCAAGACCGGATGCCCCCAGTTTCTGCCACTCAACTCTGTGCCCCAAACCATCTCAGACAGCGTCAATACATTGCACAGCTAAGTTGATTACAGGTTTGTTTGGAAAAGCAGTGTCCTTGGGCTGACTCTTGTTCACTTAGTGATAGTCATCAAGATGGAAGATCCCTGTTGAGGACAGGGATATCTTCAAGGAGGAGCTGTGTGGCTTCTGCGGTTGCCATGTGAAGCATCCTTATTGCTGCTCCCAGAAGCTTTTGTTGAGGTTAGGGCAGCAGTGTTTTACAGGAAGAGAGAGAGAGGAGGGACCTGTAAGATGGAAAAAGTCATGGGGTTCTTAGGTGCAGGGTTTTTTTTTTGTTTATTTCTTATTTTTAAGTCAAGCATAAACAAACATACATGGTAGACATATGTCTTTTGGAGTCTACACACGAGTCCCATCATTCAATATAGTTGAGATACTCAGCCACTCTGATGAGCTCTGGATGAGTACTGATCTTTGGGAACCAGGGCCACCACCTTTGCTCCATGACCATTTCAGCATCCATGCCCACATTACCTACATCTTTAATTTTCTGAGGTCAGAATATTAAAATGATTAAGGTAATGCTGTACTTATCTTCTGAAGTTTTAGATGAGAAACATAAAACTTTTTTTTTTTTTGCCTTGGAAGCTTGAGAGTATTTCATCAAATCACTACAATGACTGTATACTTCTGAGTTAAAATTAGGGATAAATCTTAGTATTATTTTTCCTCTCTTCTACTCCCTCTCATTTTAACTGAGTTATAAGAAAGGACTTGATTAAATAAAATGGAAGGCATCATGCTGTAATTGAAAGCATTTTGGAGTTGGTTTTTCTTCGTGTATTCTTTCTCTTTATTATATTACATTTCACTCCCCCAATTAGATGCTTAGCATCAATAACAGATGCTTACGTTCCATCTAACGTACACCGATGAGCTTATGTCCAATATTAGTCCTAAGAGTCAGCTAGGGCTCCACAGAAATAGAATGAAGTATTTTATTAAACTGTTCATGAGGAATGGGCAGTTCCGGTTGCCAGCTCCCCCAGGAAAACAAATGACATTTCATTCATATTTATGTTAGAGCATAAAGAGTAAATTCCGACTGGTGGGGAATAAATTCATTGGCAGAAATTGTGGCCGTTTGAATACGTAGTGCTCTCATGATTTGAATGTTTGGACCCCAGAGAATGGCTCTTAGGAGATGGTTCTGGAACTTGGGAGGTGGGACCCAGCCTCAGGAAATAGGTCGTTGAGGAATATATTATCCCTGGATGTCACTGCCTCCTTCTTTGCTTGCTGGTCATCAAAACAGTGGAGAACTGTCTTCCATACACACACACACACACACACACACACACACACACACACACACACATATACAAGTTCTGACTATGGAGTCCTGGCTGGCTTGAAATTGTTTATGTAGACCAGGTTGGCCTTGAACTCATGAAGACCTCCCAGCTGTCTCTTGCATGCTGGGATTAAAGGTGTGCACCACTTGGCCAATTCACCATCCTGATGCCATAATATCCTGCCCCAGTGCATGGCATTTAAGTAACCACCTACTGAAGCCTCTGAAACTGTGAACCACACTAGGTTCCTCTTCCATGAAGTTGCTTCTACTGGATATTCTGTTGAGAAGCCTGTAGCTTGTGACTCCAAGAGCTGATGGTTATGGGCTGTACAAAGGCTGTGTGCTCTTCTTTGTGTTGTGTGTATGATTGCTTCCACAGAAACTGGCAAGATTTCATGCTTTTTCTGTGAATTGTATAGGAAACCACAGAATAGACGTGTCTCCAGACATGTACTACATAAAGGGTTGAGCAGGAGCAATCACAGCCTTGGTATCTAAAGAACTGACCTGTCATGAGTGAAGGCTTGTAGTTGGCTCGTAGACAGCATGGGGCTCGTGGAGAGTAGAGAACAGGGCAAGGGAGATGGGTCGATGGTTGAAAGCAGACACTGCTCTTGTAGAGGGCACGAGCTCAGTTCCCAGCACTCACACCGAGCAGCTGATACCTACCAGTAACTTCATATCATGCTGTCTCTTGGCCTTCCTCGGCCCCTGTACTCATATGCACGTACACACAGGCACATGCTCACATAGCCTCTACAAGAAACACACAAGTTTAGTAAGCCTGAGCCAGTCTGTTGACCTTGCCCCTGACTGATGAGCAGGGACTGGGGCAGAGTAAATTGGAATCTAGGATGCCTGCTTTTCACTGTGTGGTGGGGACGTAAGCACTGCATTGAGTTATATGAGATTGCATTAGAACATTTGAAAAGTTCTGTTATACGTGTTTTCTCTATCTCAGTTCCTAGTAAGCTTGATAACTGACCTCAGATATGTGTTTAGTGACTTAGGAGGCACTTGATCTCTCCAAGACATCCCAGAGCAACAACAACAACAGCACCAATAAAAAACGCTGGGGAAGCTCATTGGTTTCTGTCACAGCAAAGGTGCGTGTGAGTACCCACTCATCTTGAAATAACAGGGTGCATTTCCACAGTTCCTTTGTGTTGCCCTCAACAGTGCTCTCTGTGAATGTTGTGGATTTTACTATCTTGGCAATGTGGTAAGGTTTTCATTTTTCATCATCAGAGAGATTACCGACCTTGTGAAAAGTTCATGGCCTCTTGCAAGTGGTAAAACCAAGACTCACCCAGGCCCTCAAGCTCTGTGTTGGAGACACAAAGAAGACTCCACTATGTTTCAAGACACACTTGCTCCCTTCCCAGTCTGGTGATGGAGCTGGGGAGCCGGGTATGATGTTACCCACTGCTGTATATGTTTATAGGAATGAACAGCTGGTTTCCAAACAGCTGGAAGAAGATCACTGATGGTGACTAAGCGACTCATGGTGGATTGACTTCCCCAAATGGGAAGAGTGACATTTTGATTTTATTGAAAAAAGAGGAACAGTTGTCATAGTCTACCAATAGAACATTAATGAATACACTTATTTCCCCAAAATAGCCTACACTGTCAGAATAAAGGACCACTCTTCCAGGAAAAAATCTAAACCCATCAACACTTCCCTTCCTGTCTCTTATTCCCTCCCTGTGTTCCCTAGCCTTCACCCTCCACCTTTCTTCTTCTCTTCTCTTTCTTCTCTTCTCTTCTCTTCTCTTCTCTTCTCTTCTCTTCTCTTCTCTTCTCTTCTCTTCTCTTCTCTTCCTCTCATCTCGTTTCATCTCTTCCCTTCCAATCTTTTCCCTTCCCTTTCTTCTCTCCTCTTCCCCTTCTTCCTCCCTCTTCTCTCTTCCCTCTCAGGTCAATCCAGGCTATGAACTAGCATTGAGGACGCACAGGTGAACCCTTCTGTCCTCACTGGGAGCTTGTGCTTCTTTCCTTCAGGAAAGGACTCTGGGCTGCAGTGAACTAAACTGTGGATCTTTGGGGGTGGGGGTTCGGAAATCTCTGCTTCTAAGAAACATGGCAGATTTAACATATTAGCTCACAGTGCTGTAAAGCAGCACACTGCAGAGGAGAATGTTCCACCAGTGGAGTGTTGACATGTGCCCACTGAAAACAAAGGGGGCCTCCTCCAAGCAGAAGTGCGAAGGACTCCACTGCCATAGAAAGCAGGGGGTCTGGGAAGAGTCTTTGCAGCTGACAGCTGAGGAAGGTCTGCTGGGAAAGGGCCATGGAGGGTGTTAGCACAGGGTGGAGACTGTGATGTTTGGATGGTGGCTGGAGGCTGGATCATCCCTCTGATGGAGATCATGTTTCCTTATGATTGTATTTCACACTCCTGAAATCACACTTGAGTGTGAGTCACTTCATTTCCTTTACGCTTCCCCACCCTCCAATCTACACCCCTTCAGACGCACTGAATCCGCCTCCCGAATTCCCAGACTCTACAAACCAGGCTCCATTCTTTGGCCGTTAGGGACATCTGGTCCTTTAACAACTACGGAGGTAGAAGAAGGACTGTGAGCCAGACGCATGGAAGCTTTGTGAGAACACTCTTCATTCTGCAGGCTCCTTGAAGTAACATCCTTTCTGCAGAGGTGACATTAGCTGGAGGCTTGTCAGAAGTGTCCCACCTCGGGGCTTCCCAATTAGAATCATGTCTTCGAAGGCCCCAGGTCCTCTGTGAGTCCCCAGGGTCTACGATGTGCCACTGTAGAATAGAGGACTCTAGGTTTGAAAAGTCCTCTGCCACTGGCTTCTAAATACAGTTGAAACGTAGCTGATAAGTCCCTGAAAATCAAAACAGTTCCCATACAGCTAGAGAGTGAGCATAAGTCAAAGGTTTATTAAACCATAAATCCTACATGATGCTAAAACTACTTTGAAAGAGAGAACCTGAGCTGCATGTAGTGACCTGAGCCTGTAATTCTAGTAGTCAGGGAAGATAGGGATCTAGAGTCTCGGGTTAGCCTGAGCTATGTAGTGAGTTCAGGGTAAGCTTCAGGTACAAGGGAAATCCTGTCTAAAAGACAGAGTTGGGGAGTATGGAGAAGGAATACAAGCAATCCAGGAATTACAGGGCAGGCACCCAGCAGGAGACCATCAAAATGAAATTTTACATATAAAAGTTAACCCCTTTGGAGGTTCTCCTTTCTTCAGTCCTGCAGAGATTTCTTGCCTTTCTACTGGACAAAAACGACATTTAATATAATTTTTTCTGCAGGTATATAGCCTTGTGGATTTTGGTCTCTTAATGAATATTGTGTTTTTTTAAAGAACAATATTTCTCCACTTCCTTTTATTGTATCTTCAACACCTGGGGGGAGGAGAACGTGAGGGAAAGGGATGGTCAAGATGGGGGAAAGACAGAGAGAAAGAGCAAAGAAAGAGATATTTTGACCAAGAGAGCCATCATGGAACTAGTAAGAAACCTGGCACTAGGAAAATTCCCAGGAATTCACAAAGATGACCCCTGCTAAGACCCTAAGCAGTAGTGGAGAGGGTTCCTGAACTGGCCTTCCCCTGTAATCAGATTGATGACTACCTTAATTGTCAACATAGAACCTTCATCCAGCAGATGGAAGCAGATACAGAGATCCACAGTGAAGCACTGGGCTAAGATCCCAGAGTCCAGTCAAAGAGAGGGAGGAGCGATAATATGAGCAAAGGGGTAAAGATCATGATGGGATACCCCAGCTGATCTGGGCTACTGGGAGCTCACTGACTCTGAACCAACAGCAGGAGAACCAGCATAGGACCAAATTAGGCTTTCTGAATGTGGTTGTATGGCGGGGGCAGTATGCAAGGCCACTGGCAGTGGGACCAGGATTTATCCCTACTGTTTGTACTGGCTTTCTGGAACCCATTCTCTTTGAATGCTCAGTCTATATATAATAGGTGGGGCCTTGGTCCTCCCTCAGAGCGATGTGCTAGACTTTGTTGACTCTCCATGGGAAGCCTTACCCTCCCTAAGGAATAGATAGGGGTGGTTAGGGAGAAAAGGAGAAGGAGCAGGAGGAGGGGAGGGAATGGGAACTGGGATTGGTATGTAAAATGAGAAAATATTGTTTTTTTTAAAAATAAATTAATTTAAGACAGGTGGTTGGTGGTGCACACCTTTAATTTCAGCCCTCAAGAGGCAGAGGCAGGCAGATTTCTGTAAGTTCAAGGCCAGCCTGATCTATAAGAGCTAGTTCCAGGACAAGGCTCCAAAATCTACAGAGAAACTCTGTCTCAAAATAAATAGATAGATAGATAGATAGATAGATAGATAGATAGATAGATGATAGATGGATGAATAAATAATAAGTTAATTTATAATTAATAATAAGTAATTAATTTTAAAAAACAAAAAGGAAAAGAGTGGGCTGAGGAGAGGTTGGGGAGAGGTTTGGTCAGCAGCACACTTGCTGAACAAGGATGAGGGCCTGGGTTTGAATGCCCAGCAGGCACATGAAAGGCCAGGCATGGCAGCTCATACCTTCATTCTGTGAGGATGCTGAGGAGGCAGACACAGGTGGCTTCCCTGGGGTTGTTGACCTAGACAGCAATTAGTCAGCAATTAGTCAGGCCTAATTGGTGAACTCCATGTTCCCTGAGAGAGCCTGGCTCACAGAACGAAGTGAGAATGGTGGAGAAAGGCGTACCGCATCAGCATCCACCTGATGCACGTGGACGTGTACTCTCACACACACCACATATAAACCAAGAGAAGGAAAGTGCACCCCAGCATCCTCACAGAAAGGCTTCCCAGACCAGGAGATGTATGGCTGCAAATATGAACCCAGTGTGCTTCTCTATGATTTCCATTTTTGGGTAAACTATTTGTTCACGGTCTGTGATGGGAGAGTCGCTACAAGCTTCCCACATCACAAAACATCTTCTCTGACCTTGCAGAGATACACATTCTGTCTCCACTAAGCTGCAGTCTCCCTTATGGAGACGCTTGTGGATAGAGAAGCAGCCATGATACACATGATACACATGGTGAGGGACCTGCCAGGTCCTGTCCTATTAGCACGTCAACACAGATTTGTTCAACTGGCTGATGCTCACCCTAGATGCCAGGGTAATCACAACCTCTAGTGACATACCACACAGGATAAACAAGTGGGTCAATGCATGGGTTTAAAATTTGCAGGCAGGAGCAGAGCTGCCACTGGGCAGACCCTCTGGGAGTCTTCTGTGCGGGCACTTGAGATCAGCGAGGAAAATAGATCCATGGCCCTAGGATAGACTGATAGAATTCCTTTGGAAGCAAAGAGCAAGGAAGGACTTCTCCTTGGATCATGTGCTCCACTGTGTCTAGCAAAGATTGTGTTCTGAGCAATGACTAAGCACTGATGCACCTCCAAGAACAATTTACCCAAGACATTTTAGCCTGGGGATCCCTAACATTGACAATGTGGTTTTGTGTGTATATTCATCTTTCTGAGGAGAGGCTCCACGACTTTTGTCAGAATCTCTGTGTGTTGTATCCTCAAACAGAATCCCAATGACTGAGGAGAAAACTGTAAGAAGGCTTAAAAAGCCACAATGGGAGCCAGGCAGTGGTGACGCACACTTCGAATCCTAACACTCAGGAGACAGAATCAGGGGGATCCCTGTGAGTTCGAGGCCAGCCTGGTCTACAGAGCAAGTTCCAGGACAGCCAGGCATACAAGAGCAACCTTGTCTCAAAACAATCTGGATCCATCCCATGAGGCATCAATATTAGTCTATCTATTCCTGAAGGAAGCTAATTCAGCATCAAGCAGAGAAGAAACGCGTGTGCAGCCATGTGCATTGCTGCCCTAGTCTCAATAGCCAGTCTGTGGTCTCGGCCTAGCTGCCTGTCAACAGAAGGGTGCAAAGAGAAAATGTGATTCCCTCTGCCACACAATGGAGTTCTACTCATCCATAAAGAAAAGTAAAGTACATCAGTTTCAGAAAAAAGGAATGGATGAAGCTGGAGATTATCATTTTCAGTGAAGAAAGACAAACATGATGTTTACTCTCATGTGTGAAAACTAAAATTAAGCTAAAGACTTGAGAGTAGAAAGATTGTTCAGGATCATGAGGAGGACTAGAGCTAGGGAGAGAGAGGAGAAGGAAGAAGGAAGGGTGGATGAAGTCAAGGTATGCCAGATACCTTTATGAAAATCTCCCAGTGAAGCCAGTTAGTGTGTAATTAATAATCATAATTTTAAAAAGTTCCCATGGACAGTGCCATAGCCTTCAAGTGTTGAGTTGGTCAGAAGGGTTGACTGACCTAAGCTGCCCTCGTGGGCCTGTCACTCCTTCTGTATGGAACCTTTTCTTCCTCTTGCTTCTCTTTTGAGTTCACAGTCCCCACAAGGTCCATTTATACTTCATAACTCTCAGTGAGGCACTCCCTCCACTGAGGGCCTTCTCTACCCATCCTGTTGGGGCCTTTATTAATAACTGCTCTGTTTCCTTCATTGCTTCTGAAGTGTTTCAGAACAGGGAATTGGGTGGAGAACGGGGAGCTCACTGAATCCCAACAGCATTTGGCTTGGTGAGATGTGATTTTCTATTTGTTTGTTTGTTTGCTTGCTTTTGTTGTTGTTTGTTTGTTTTTAGTTTTGAGCACTCTGGTCTCTTGTATGGGAGGTCAGAGGACCTCTCCCTGGGTTTCCCTGACAGAAGCAGAAAATAGAGACACACAGACACAAACCCAAGTGAAGTGGTACCGCCTAGAAACCCTGAGCCATGATTACAAGCTACTTGGTTCCTAACCTGAGCCATTTCCTTTTCAAATTGTTTGGCTAGGGAACATTAGGACTCTGATTGAGGAGATGCGAAAGAAGGCAAGCTCAAAAAAAAAAAAAAAAAAAACAGATTGGGAGGTAGTTTGAAGAGGTAAAAATTATAACAATAGAAAGGAAGAAAGGAAAGAACACATATGGAGGCTGTGGGAACAAAAGAGAGAAACTTCCCCAGACAACGTGGGCACATCCACCGATTGTGCATGCGCAGCCCACAGCTATGTTTGCACTAATATATCGGGGTATCAAGAATGTTATAATGATACTCCATCACCCGTGGCTCTCATTTTAACCACTGTAATAAGCAAACACACAGAGCACATTGCTGGCCCTCAAGGCTATAATTTTCTCTGAGGAGAAATATTGCAAAAAAGGAAAAAGAGAGAAGAAGAAGAAAACATGATATTTTGTTCAGATCCTAAAAAAAGCATTTTTCCCTTTTCTCTTGCTGCTCTTTCCTTTCATTAAACTGTCCTTAAGTGCTTTTAGAGAAAACTAAGTAGGCCACAATTCTGGGATGTTGACTGAAAGATTATAAGTCTGGGAGGCTTCTGGGATGGCCAGAGAGAGGCCCAGGTCCCTTTCCTGAAACCCAGAGACCCGTGGGGACCATGCCAGTTGTGCCTGGATTCCTCACGTTGAAATGATTTCTTATTTTAAAGAGAAATCAGGGACATTCTTACCCCTATTAGGCTTTGCAGAACTTGGACCTCTGCCAGATTTTATTGGAAAATTGCAACAAAGGAATTAGAGATAGCGGGTCCTTATATTCAGAGCGTTATGTGAGAGGCATATCGAAACCATATTTATTTCCAGATCAGCTCCGCTCCTTGAGCCTGAATATATTCTCTGTGTTTTGAATATTCACATTTCCTGCAAAGCAGACCCTTCTGGTTAACTGTCCTTTCTCTCTTCCACTGTGTGTGCACATAAAATGCGGTTTGTAGGTAACCGAACAACAAAAGTCACCGCAATGGCATGGATGGGCCTTTGGCCACTGAGAGCTTCAATTTCTCTAGGTAAACATGGGTCCAACTGGATCCACAGATGGTTTGGAACATGTAGAGATGTCACAGAAGACTCATCCCAGCCAGGATATAGAAGCCATTGAGAACAGGACAGAGACCATATTCTCAAACACACGGTCGTTATTGCCATAAACGCAACAACAACAAAAATGGGTACAATATTAGAGACCCTCCATGGTACCATTGCCTGGGTGGCTATTTAGGAGGCTAAGGCTAGCCCAAAATAAACTTTAACTGTTCTCTGGACCTGCAATATTAAAATGCTTCTACATCACTAAGTTTCTAGTCACTCAGTCAACCTTTGCAGACCGTTCTTATTCGCAAGCGTGCCTCTTGGGCATTCTCAATGCCTGCCAAGTTGACACTGGGGATTTACAATTGAATCAGTTTTCTCAGTGTTGTCTTTATTCTGGCCCACTAGTGTGAGCTAGGTTGTGGGAGCCTTTGAGGGCTAAGAAACATAGCCCCGACAGAGAGGCTAGCCTGAGGCAAGGATACTGGTCTCAGTCTTCCTTATTGACCTAAGTGGTTTCCATGAACTGATGAACTTAAGGGACCTGTTCAGACAAAGAGTAGGAGGGGAAAAAAAACCCTATTTTGGTGTAAGATAGATACCTTGTGATGTTTTCTTTCTCTTCATAAATGTCACTGTCATTTTACACTACTGGCTTTTACACAACCATGGAACAGACAAAGCCAAGGCAATCTCTGCTTTATTTTATATTTGGTGTTGATTCAATATACTTTATACTGTTTCCCAAAGTTACTTCTTTACTCACTAAAAAAAAAAAATTAAGGCAAAGATATGTGTGCATTTATCCAAAGGCAAGAAAGCGAACTTAAAGGTTTCCAAGGAATTAGATTGTTCTAAAAGGGAAAGGTGGGGTCATCTTTTCAACAGAAACATTGAGCACAGCAATGGGCTACCATTCCTGCGGATTGTCTACCTAATTCTGCACTTTTCATATGCATGGCTTCAGCCATGAGAGAAAATGGAGCAGCGTGGGGTGAGTGCTTGCTTGGCGGGATTTGAGTAAAAAAGAAAGGAGAGGTATGGGAAGAAGAGAACTGACTGCCTCTGGTTTTGATGCTCTAGATGCTCAACTGGTCCACACCCAAATCTTGGATGAAGCTTCTGATTCTAAACTTTTGTTCTCTTAACTTCCAGGAAAATCGATGTGGCTGCCATTTGACGTGTTATTCTATTATCATTTAATGGCAAGCACCAAGTTTCTTATGATTAATGAAATGGCTGACATAAAACTTCCTCAATAGAAGAATAAAGTGCATCCCGTTGTAGACGGACACTTCAGCCATAAAGTTCTTATAGACAGGGCTTAGGATAATTCTGTAGTTCTCTCCCAAGGAGACAATCGGGTCAATTTCATTGAAGATGTATGCATATGACTCTTATTGTGAGTCAGGAAGCTTAAATGCTTAAAACGTGAGAATTGGCTGCCAGAATTCTCACCCCGCTTCCTCCAATCTTGAATTCAGAAGCATATATGTGGATTGCTTTTGGGTGGGCTACTCAGTCTAGGGGTTAGTAACCCACCCGCAATCAAGTTATTCCAGGGTCTCGGAGGGGCGCTACCTGGAAGGGAATGAGCTAAGACAGAAGAACGAGGCCAAGCAACTTTGTCAAGGCCTCTGTTTATTAGGGACGGGTTACAGTTTATATATGGTAAGGGATGAGGGGCAGGGTACGGGATCTCGCAGGCCGCGTGGTTCCGGTCACGTAGCTCGGTTACATTCAGACAGACAGGCCAGAAGTCACAAGTGGCCACACCTGGTTCCCTGGATAGCTGGAATGTGAGGCGGGTTCTGCTAAGATTAGCAGTTAATTGGGTGAGGGGCAGGTTTTGTCAATAGAACATAACTATGGGTGTGAGGTTCTCTGCAGACTCCCCAGTGTGATGGTTTCTGTAATGATTGTTAGGGGGGAAATGGCTCCTGACACATATATACCAGTTTCTATTCTCAGCAGCCCACATTGGAGACCACTCCTTCCCACCTCCATGGCCCAGAATGAGCTTGGCATCAGGTCCCTGGATCGGGACTGGTACTAAGAGGCAAGGCATCACATGGGAGTGATTTCTTATTAATAAAGATAAGCCACCTCTTGGCCTACACCGCCTCACAAATAGATTGCTCATCTCTGCCACTCAGCTTTTCTCGCACCCTTTAGAGTTCAGTGAGTACACTGGACTCTCTGGAAGGCCTGGGTCCTTCGACAGCATTATCAGATGCTGCTACCAAGTGCCTGGGCCCCTCGCTTCTTGCTCTCTCTCTCCAAGAAGCACTTTTCAGGGAGGCCCCCACATTATGAAAGCCAGGCTGGTTTCTCTCATTGTCTGCTCACAAAAGCATGTCAGTAAAGGAGTATTGGAACCATATTTTATCCTTCTTGGCAGTACTCCCATGCAGACTGCAGAGTGATTGTCTTCATGTATTTCTGCACAGGCATAACACTGTCCTGGTTGCCGTCCCACAGAGCAATGACAGGACCAGGGTGCTGTGCACTGACTAGACTCTCAACAAATACTTCTGGATGCATAAAAACAATCCCACTGGTCCTCTGCAACTTCCTTTTGCATTAGCAATGCTCAGAAACAGGAGTTTCAGTGAAAGGCCCCTGCATGTGTGCCGCTGCCTTTCTTTGCCCACTAAACTCTGCGAGCTTCTGAGCCATAGTTGGGCTGAATCAGAGCCTGCGAGTCTCCTGCCGTGTGTCCTCCTGTCTAAGTCTCCTTTCATCGTCCCATGGGCATCTGTGTGGTCCTTAGCAATGTCATTATCGCCAGTCCAATGCATACTTCACACGGGCCTCCCATGGGAGGAAATGACAGTCACCTTCCCACAGTCTGTGTCTCAGACACCCTCTGTCCTTCATTCAAATTCCAATTCATATTTTCTTACTCTTGACAATTCTTCTTTATTGCCAACTTGACTGGATTTAGAAGCAGCTAGAGACATACCTTCGGGCTTGACTGTGGGGACATCTCCAAAAGGGCTTTACTGCATGGGAGTGACACCATTCCATGGCTGGATAAGGAAAAGGCAATTTGAGCTTTATTAACCTCGTTCTGCTTCCTGACTTCCGATACAATGAGACCAGCCACTTCCTGCTCCAGTCACCCCCTTGATGTTTCCAGTTTCCTCCCTTGAACCCAATCCATGAACCCAAACAATTCTCTTCTTCTCTGAAGCTGATTTTGTTACAGTGATGACAAAAGTGGTCCAGGCACCCGTAGAGACTAAATTAGGGCCAGAGATGGTCAAGAGGTCACTTCAGGCATGCTCCTAGGAAGCTAGCTGTAACAGCCTCTGAACTGGAAGTTAGCAGTTAAAGTGCTGCCCAGCCAGGGGAGAGGGAAATGGCGTTTCTGTGTGACCAACGCTGCTCTGAGGACACTTGAAACGCCTTTAGCCTCCCCACACCGCACAGGGTCTGCACCAATTGTTGATCTTGCTCTAGAGGTGAAGACATTCAGACCCAGAAAGATCAAGTGACTCTCCCGGGCCACACGTGCCAAGGAGTCTAGAAAGGAGATGTGCTGGCTGCGTGGCTCCAGAGTCTGCGCAGTGACCACTAGGCTAGCCAGCTCTCCTTCATACTGTGTCATTAGTATTCTAGACTTCATGCAACTCGGGAGGGTCTTTGTCAGGTGTGTATCCTACTTGTATCACCGTTGTGACAAACTACAAGGCTCACGGGTTGAGGGTACATCCAGTCCATCCCTAGGTGGAAGCCATGGTTCCTGGAGCGAGAGGCAGCTCACATTGCGGCCATAGTTAAGGAGCAGGGAGATGGATTCTGGTACAAGGCTTCCTTCTTCTTCTTGAGTCTGGGACCCAGGCCACGGCGGAGTGAACTGCACTTCTTAGGAAAGAAGTTGAGTTGTGTCTGGGTTTTGTCATTGAGGAGAATTGTCATCAGCAAAGGGTACAAAGAGGATGACATTGTGAGTGGAGGGAACAACTCAGAGAAATAAAGGGCGCCTGGGCACGGCAAGTCAGAGAAGCCTTGACAGCCTAAGCAGACCCCGTGGAAGAGCTGCAGAAGGCAGAACGTGGAAAGGGTAGGTTCCGAGTGGGGATGGGCACGAAGCCTGCATGCCCTGGGAGGGGATTGCTGGCTACTCGACAGCCTCTTCCTTTCCGTCTTTGCTGCAGAACTCCTCAACACTCCCATCGTCCAAGACATGCTGTTCTAACTCTTCTAACTCTAGCCCCTCTGCCAGTGAGGATCTGGGGACACATGCTCACACTCTTTTTGATCTTACAACATTTTCACCCTGCCATTCACGATGGCTTCTGAACCTTGGAGAAAGGGTGTGGTGTAAAAGTCCCGTTTAGGGCAGAGAATTCTGCGGTCTCCTACTCTGCATCTTAAAATGCAATACTAAAAAATTTGAGTTTGTTTTTACATCAATTTATTTGTATGTGAGTGACTTGTGAAAGTCTCTCCCCCCCATGTGTGTGTATGTGTGTGTGTATGTGTGTGTGTGTGTGTGTGTTCCATGAGGTACATGTGGAATCTAAGGACAACTCATGGATGTCAGTTCTCTCCTTTCAACATATGAATCCAGGGATCAAACTCCGGTCACCAGACTTCACCTTTACCCACTGAGTCATCTCTCAGAATGAACGCAATAATAATCTTAAGGCATCTGGCTCATATCCACTTCTGACTGTACCTAGAAGGTGTATCTTGGATAATAGCAAGAAGAACAAGTAACTGTTGAGTTCCTGCCACATGCCCACCCAGGACCAAGAACTCTGTGTATTGTTTTGTTTAATCTTCCTGGGACGTATACTATAAAAGCTCCACGTCCCTTCAAGGGAGTGCACGGGCTGCTCTCATCTTTATCCTGCACATGAGAACATGGGTCCAGTGTGGGAAGGACTCTCACCATCACAAGGTGGCAAATCAGATTGCCTCTGTCTAAGCCCATTGCCTTGATGTGTATGTCTCCTGGTGTGTCTTACTCAAGGCTGAGCACTTGTCTTGTGCTGGCTTTGCTTGTTCACCACTGTGGTAGCACTGGGTCTCTGCATCTGTTTCCATCAGTTGCTGGATGAAGCCTCTCTGACGTCAACTGGGCTAGGCAATAATCTATGAGAAGAGCAGAATATCATTAGGAATCATTTCATTGACTTGTTTTTTCTTTGCTGGCCATGTTTGGTCCTATCCTAGGTCTCTGTGATGTCCAGACTCTGGGTCCTGGTCTTCCAAGCAGTGTCAAGGGTGGGGTCCCTTTTATGGTTGGGGTCTCAAGCTAGACCAGTCATTAGTTGGCGAATCCCATGATTCCTGCACCACCTTTCTGCGAGCATATCCTGTAAGGAGGGAAAATTGTAGGTCAAAAGTTATGTGGCTGGGTTGGGGTACCAATCCCTCTATAGAAAATATTGCCTGGTTACTGGAAATGGCTGGTTGGGGCTCCATACCCCCCATTGTTAGGAGCATTTGAGATAGTTCATAACATGTGCTGACACACAACAAAAAAGGTGCATGAGCCATGAGTGATGACCAGCATATCTCTGACAGATCTGTGGCTTCCACCTGAAGTTCTTAGAGCACCCATGCAAAGTCTTGATGACCTCAATTGAATGAGGCTGTTGGCCAGTTTCTCCAGTGCCGCTATCCCATGTGTGGTATTTGAATGCAGTTGCTTTGCTGTGGTTTTGTTGGAGTGGGTATGGCCTTGTGTGCCACTGTGGAGGTGGGCTTTGAAGTTTCCTATGCTCTGAATACCACACAGTGTCTCAGTCAACTTCCTGTTGCCTGCAAGATGTCGTAATCTCAGCTATTTCTCCAGCACCCCGTTTGCCTGCATGCTCCCTGCCATGATGATAGTGGACTAAACCTCTGAAACTGTAAGTTTACCTCAATTAAATGCTTTAATTAGAAGAGTTGCTGTGGTCATGGTGTCTCTTCACAGCAATAGAAATTCTAACTAAGACGCATGACCTTGCTAGAAGTTTCCCCACTAGGAGTTCTTTGTAGGACAGTGAACTACATGGAGTGTGAGGTCTGGAGAACGAGCCGGAGCTCTTCCTATATGGAAAATCTCGTGAGCAGGTGTGTGTTCCTTCCCACTTCCCTGTGAGGACCACCCACATGTGGCTGTGCCCTGGAGTGGAGAGGGGAAACAGACATGTGTTTCTGGTTAGGTGTGACTTGCTCCCTCTTGCAAATGTCACTGTGACATTGTTCCTCGGGTGCCTCTGGATTTTGAACACAACGGCTCCGACTCCCTTGCTCTTAATTTGATCAGGCAAGTTGAAAAAGAATCATGGAGGCCTGGGTCACTAATGAATCCTCCCTGCTGGTCAGCGAGCTGCTGTGTTTCTCAAGTTCTCACAGCTGGTGAGTGGCAGAGTCAGACCAGAACCTGGCACAGCTGCATACTAGAGCAGAGCCAAGAAGTACCCGGGCTTTGTTATGCCCTCTCTAGATTAGTCTCATCAGAGTGGTTGGGCCGGCAGGGAATCACCTGGAACTGGTAGATCTGTCAATCATCTATCTATCTATCTATCTATCTATCTATCTATCTATCTATCTATCTATCTATCATCTATCTATCTATCTATCTATCTATCTATCTATCTATCTATATCACCTATCAATCATCTATTTATCTATCATCTATCTTCCATATATCTATTACCTACCAATCATCTATGCATCAATGCACCCACCCATGTATCTATTCATTCATCCAGTTATCATCTATCTATAAAAATGCCTCTATGTATAAACGTATATGAGTTTGTATATATAACATCCAGAATATATTATACTATTCTTTCTTCATCTACTCCTGTACATATTCCATGTATTACAGTGTATTATATATGATATTAATAATATTCATGCTCCATATGTATTAACTCACTATTTATTCATCTACATATTGCATCTATCCATTTCTTTAAGCCATGATAATTTCAAATAGATCAGGATACCCCTAATGATACTTCCCAAGAATGGATGAATGGAAAATCTACTATCCATTTTAGAATCTATCAATATAATAGACTTGAATAGGTAACTCTCTGTACTACAGTGCAAAGTGGTTCTTTTTGAGTTTTTCATATCCTTGTATGTGATATAACAGACAGCAGGATTTGTTTTTTGGAGGGAAATACTGAAAATACCTATCTATGCGTGTACGTATTTATATAACTGTAGATATGCATATACATATAATATGCATACACAGCAGATATGACAAGGGACCACGGTTAGAGTCACTAGAGAACAAACTCAGTTCATTTCAAACAGCTCGAGGCTCACCTGATATTTTTGTAGATCCCGAGAATGCCTGGGCTTCTCATGAACACATCCCTCTGCTCTTCTCTTTGGGTGGTGGGGGTGCAGGTGAGGAGAATATCATTGGCTGTTTGGCTAAGTTGCTTTGCAAAGATCTGAAGGATGCTAGATCGTCGATGATGGTCCATCTCCATTGCCAGCCTGGTGGGATTTAGAATGCTTCCAGAGAGGTTTAGCTGGAAATGGAGACAGACCTCGAATGTGGACAGCACCGTTCCACAGACTGGAGACAGTGAGTCGAGCAGCAGCAGCCAGCTCTCTCTGCTTCCTGTCTGGGAGTGCAGTGTGGCCAGCCAGCCCCTTTGCAATCCCATCCCTGCACCTGCCTCCCATGGTGCATTGCATCGCCCCCTTCCTAAATGTGAGCTAAAAGAAATCTTTCTTTCTGCAGGTGGCTTTTGTCCAATATTTCACCACAGCGATGAGAAATGCAATATCCACTGCCTTGCAGGTGTCTCCATCACCACTAGCTTTTTACCCACGCTCCTTTCCCCACACCTCGCTTCCAATATTTGTTCCATGTAGATGCTGTGTGGGCTGAGAGCGAGTGGTGTACTTGGAAGGCTGGTGGAAAGCCTCCCAGGCTGCAGCCCTTCCCTGGAGTCGCTGCTGAGAGCTATGTAGCACGGCTGTTCCTTTCAATTCCCTCTGAACAGCGGCCCTCCTTAGGCCGACAGGGAGTGCCATAATTCTTGACAACTTCAGCTTTTCCAGCCTCCAGCCTGGAGGTCTACCAAGATGAGAACGTTTGCACCTCAAGGGTCAGGGAACAACTACTGTAAAGACGACCGAATACGGCCAAGGCCAAAGGTGATTATCTCGCCATTAATACCCAGGGAGACGTGCCAGGAAGAGCAAGGGACTCGCTGTGTGGCAATGTCTGCAGAGGCAGAAGGGAGGATGCCCGTGGGTGGTACAAGAGTTCAGCTCTGGTATTTCCATTCCTGCCTGCTGAGGCTGAGGGAGCCTAGCCTTCTCAGGGCAGCTCCAGCGTAGCTCATTTGTGCGTGTTTTACAATGGTGTTGATAAAATCCCTATGGAGGCCCAGAGCATGTGTGAGGAGTTCCCACCAGAAATCTAAACAACGCCCTGGCCTTGCTGACAGCTTAATAATGTGACAAAGTTCAGCCCCTTCAATGACAGGGACAGGAATGCAGCTGGGCTGGGTTGACCTAGAGCCTGGAAAATACCCCCCCCTCCCCAACGCCAACCCAGCATTTGACAAACAACCTTTTCTTAGCCTCTTTGAAGGCACCAGACAGAATCAAGTGCCATGCATAGGCCACATGCCACTGTTAAAATGTTAAATGGAGTGGCAAGGGCCACAAAAGTCACTTGGGGCTGACATTTATCTTTATTATTATTAATAATAATAATGCATATATTACTTTTTTGGTGCATTCCACGTTTCTCTCTCTCCCTCTTTTCCCTCCTAAATCACATGGCTGAATATCAGCAGACCCAGTAAATCACCCTGTGAGCCCAAATTCAGTGCAGCTGTCAGGCCAGAGCCGAGAGAAGCAGGGTTTCCAAGCTGCAGCAGAGAACCAATGGGTGTTGCCCAGAAAAATCAGGGTAATAGCAGCAGAGTGGGTGACATTCAAGAGCGAGACTTGAGTTGCTAGCTTCAGCTTTAATTTTACAAGAGGAAAATAGTTGTTGGGGCAGGGATGGGTGCAAGGAGAAATCCAGACTCCAGCAAATATTTAAACTTTTGGGCTTTTGATTGTTTTTCCCTTTCTGCCCCAGAGACAGTAGAGACGATGAACTCCACATTTAGGAAACCTGGCAGAAGACTCTTGTGCCTCATCTTTTCCTCCATCCTTTCCTCTTCTTCCCTTTGCCCCGGTGTCAGTGCCATGCACCCTCTCTACCAACCAAAGGAAAAGCCGAAAGTAAGAGAGCAGCATGACCTCAGTTGGTGCCAATTTAGTGGGCCAAGGGGTTACATATGGAGGCAGCAAATCAAAGACCCACGAAGGATGTTACTGATGTAAAGTTATGTATGCTAAAACCCAGATCTTAACAGCTCTCATAAAGGTAAAGGCAGCTAATGGAGCGGCTTAGGCGACAGAAAATGGGCTTTCCCTCTGGCTGCCCTGCTCCCTCGACAAAATCACAGAGCATTTCAGCTGAGGAGATTCTTCCAGCCATAGCATGCCCTCACCCTTAGCTGACAGGAAAGGAAGGCACAGACCTGCTCACCAGAGAGAGGAGAGTTCAGCTGGATTCTACACAGGCAGATGAGCAGCTTTGTTTGACTCACATCTGTCTGCACCAGTATGTGTGTGCACACATGACATGTGTAAGTGTGTGTGTGCACAGGTGTGCATATGTGTGCACTTAAGTGTGTGTGCACATGTGTATTGTAGGCATATGCCCATGTGTGTATGTAATGTGTGTGAATGTGTGTATAAACATTCATGTACAAACCCTTGTATACATGTACACAAACAAATATACACATGTGAGCACACAAGCACATACATACATTTGTGCACACATTTTCACACATACAAACACATGATTGTGCATACATACACTTACATATGCACATGCATGTAAACAAAAACAAATACAAATGTGCACCTGTGTATACATACATTCACATAAACATGTGTTCACACATACAAACATGTATTACACAAGCACATACACATGCACATGTATGCACACACATATAAATACACATGTGTAAGTGTGAATACACACATTCATTAGTACAAACACAAACATAAATGAATAGACACATATACATACTGGTGTGCACATGTACTTATACATGTGCATATGTGCACTCACATGCACATTTGTACTTGTGCACACATATTTACATAGCACACATGTGCACATCCACACATATTCACATCCATATACACTTGTACACTCACACATAGATATGCATATACACATGCGAACATACAAACACATATACACACATAAAAAATACACTTGTGAATTGTGTCACGTGCATAATATGCACATGCATGAATATGCATACACATGTGCACACACATGTAGCTATACGTGTGTGCACGTGTATATGTGTGCATATTCACGTATGTGCACATGTATGTGTGTCTATAAAAATGTGTTCATGTGTCTGTGTATCTGTGTGCTTTTTCTTTAGATACATGTGTATGTATAAATGTGTGTACATCTCCACATATGCATTATGTTTGTGTACCTATTACACACATGCATATATGCATGCACATGTATACTTATGCATGGGTGTGTGCATTTTTATATGCATGTGTTAGCACATATGTACATGTGTATGTGTGTGAACATGTACACGTGCATATGTATGTGTTGTTTCTTTAGACTTATGGCATCGCCAGAAAAACCATTCCGTTTCCCTCTTTAATTTTTATAACTGTGTAATTTCAGGGAAATTTGATCCACGTGTTTTGGATTCATTTGCACTTAATCATGAAAATCTCTCTGGAAAAAGCTATTTTCTGTCCCAGAGGACTTTGGTGCCCTTTCTAACAAGCCCAGTAAGTACTCTGCTATCCCAAACCGCCCTCTCTGGTGCAGAAAGTTGACTTTGCCAACTTAGTAAGGTCAGCCACTGAAGAGGCAGGGCACATTTGAAATGCTGAACCTGTGAACTTGGACTGTGTTCTAGAAACAGGAGCATAGCAGAGAAAGCAAGCTTTTCTACAAAGTAACTCAATGGGAGCTGGGGGATGGCTTAGTGGGTATAAGCTGTGTGAACATGAAGAACTGGGTTCAGATCCCCAGAACACATGTGCCTGTAATTCCTGCTCTCCTAAGGCAGAAAAAAAGTGGAGGCAGAAGAAATCCCAGGAGTCTGCAAGCCAGCAAGCAGTGCAGCTTTCCAGATGTGTTAAACAAGGTGGAAGGTGAGGGCCTTCATTGCACTTGTTCCCTGACTTCTACATGAGGGTATTTATAGATCTCTCTCTGTCTCTCTCTCTCTCTCTGTCTCTCTCTCTGTCTCTCTCTCTCTCTCTCTCTGTCTCTCTCTCTCTCTCTCTCTCTCTCTCTCTCTCTCTCTCTCTCTCTCTCTCTCACACACACACACCTTAATTTTCATACTGGTGAACATCCATGTGCTGATTTCTGAAAACCCTAATACCTAAATATGGAATGCAAAATTGATAAATTGAGACTATAGCTCAATCATTCTGGGCAAGCCATTCACGCAAGAAGTGAGCAGCTAAGACACCTTTCTTTGCTCCCCGAGATGTAAAGCCAGGTTCCTGNTCTATCTATCTATCTATCTATCTATCTATCTATCTATCTATCTATCTATCATCTATCTATCTATCTATCTATCTATCTATCTATCTATCTATATCACCTATCAATCATCTATTTATCTATCATCTATCTTCCATATATCTATTACCTACCAATCATCTATGCATCAATGCACCCACCCATGTATCTATTCATTCATCCAGTTATCATCTATCTATAAAAATGCCTCTATGTATAAACGTATATGAGTTTGTATATATAACATCCAGAATATATTATACTATTCTTTCTTCATCTACTCCTGTACATATTCCATGTATTACAGTGTATTATATATGATATTAATAATATTCATGCTCCATATGTATTAACTCACTATTTATTCATCTACATATTGCATCTATCCATTTCTTTAAGCCATGATAATTTCAAATAGATCAGGATACCCCTAATGATACTTCCCAAGAATGGATGAATGGAAAATCTACTATCCATTTTAGAATCTATCAATATAATAGACTTGAATAGGTAACTCTCTGTACTACAGTGCAAAGTGGTTCTTTTTGAGTTTTTCATATCCTTGTATGTGATATAACAGACAGCAGGATTTGTTTTTTGGAGGGAAATACTGAAAATACCTATCTATGCGTGTACGTATTTATATAACTGTAGATATGCATATACATATAATATGCATACACAGCAGATATGACAAGGGACCACGGTTAGAGTCACTAGAGAACAAACTCAGTTCATTTCAAACAGCTCGAGGCTCACCTGATATTTTTGTAGATCCCGAGAATGCCTGGGCTTCTCATGAACACATCCCTCTGCTCTTCTCTTTGGGTGGTGGGGGTGCAGGTGAGGAGAATATCATTGGCTGTTTGGCTAAGTTGCTTTGCAAAGATCTGAAGGATGCTAGATCGTCGATGATGGTCCATCTCCATTGCCAGCCTGGTGGGATTTAGAATGCTTCCAGAGAGGTTTAGCTGGAAATGGAGACAGACCTCGAATGTGGACAGCACCGTTCCACAGACTGGAGACAGTGAGTCGAGCAGCAGCAGCCAGCTCTCTCTGCTTCCTGTCTGGGAGTGCAGTGTGGCCAGCCAGCCCCTTTGCAATCCCATCCCTGCACCTGCCTCCCATGGTGCATTGCATCGCCCCCTTCCTAAATGTGAGCTAAAAGAAATCTTTCTTTCTGCAGGTGGCTTTTGTCCAATATTTCACCACAGCGATGAGAAATGCAATATCCACTGCCTTGCAGGTGTCTCCATCACCACTAGCTTTTTACCCACGCTCCTTTCCCCACACCTCGCTTCCAATATTTGTTCCATGTAGATGCTGTGTGGGCTGAGAGCGAGTGGTGTACTTGGAAGGCTGGTGGAAAGCCTCCCAGGCTGCAGCCCTTCCCTGGAGTCGCTGCTGAGAGCTATGTAGCACGGCTGTTCCTTTCAATTCCCTCTGAACAGCGGCCCTCCTTAGGCCGACAGGGAGTGCCATAATTCTTGACAACTTCAGCTTTTCCAGCCTCCAGCCTGGAGGTCTACCAAGATGAGAACGTTTGCACCTCAAGGGTCAGGGAACAACTACTGTAAAGACGACCGAATACGGCCAAGGCCAAAGGTGATTATCTCGCCATTAATACCCAGGGAGACGTGCCAGGAAGAGCAAGGGACTCGCTGTGTGGCAATGTCTGCAGAGGCAGAAGGGAGGATGCCCGTGGGTGGTACAAGAGTTCAGCTCTGGTATTTCCATTCCTGCCTGCTGAGGCTGAGGGAGCCTAGCCTTCTCAGGGCAGCTCCAGCGTAGCTCATTTGTGCGTGTTTTACAATGGTGTTGATAAAATCCCTATGGAGGCCCAGAGCATGTGTGAGGAGTTCCCACCAGAAATCTAAACAACGCCCTGGCCTTGCTGACAGCTTAATAATGTGACAAAGTTCAGCCCCTTCAATGACAGGGACAGGAATGCAGCTGGGCTGGGTTGACCTAGAGCCTGGAAAATACCCCCCCCTCCCCAACGCCAACCCAGCATTTGACAAACAACCTTTTCTTAGCCTCTTTGAAGGCACCAGACAGAATCAAGTGCCATGCATAGGCCACATGCCACTGTTAAAATGTTAAATGGAGTGGCAAGGGCCACAAAAGTCACTTGGGGCTGACATTTATCTTTATTATTATTAATAATAATAATGCATATATTACTTTTTTGGTGCATTCCACGTTTCTCTCTCTCCCTCTTTTCCCTCCTAAATCACATGGCTGAATATCAGCAGACCCAGTAAATCACCCTGTGAGCCCAAATTCAGTGCAGCTGTCAGGCCAGAGCCGAGAGAAGCAGGGTTTCCAAGCTGCAGCAGAGAACCAATGGGTGTTGCCCAGAAAAATCAGGGTAATAGCAGCAGAGTGGGTGACATTCAAGAGCGAGACTTGAGTTGCTAGCTTCAGCTTTAATTTTACAAGAGGAAAATAGTTGTTGGGGCAGGGATGGGTGCAAGGAGAAATCCAGACTCCAGCAAATATTTAAACTTTTGGGCTTTTGATTGTTTTTCCCTTTCTGCCCCAGAGACAGTAGAGACGATGAACTCCACATTTAGGAAACCTGGCAGAAGACTCTTGTGCCTCATCTTTTCCTCCATCCTTTCCTCTTCTTCCCTTTGCCCCGGTGTCAGTGCCATGCACCCTCTCTACCAACCAAAGGAAAAGCCGAAAGTAAGAGAGCAGCATGACCTCAGTTGGTGCCAATTTAGTGGGCCAAGGGGTTACATATGGAGGCAGCAAATCAAAGACCCACGAAGGATGTTACTGATGTAAAGTTATGTATGCTAAAACCCAGATCTTAACAGCTCTCATAAAGGTAAAGGCAGCTAATGGAGCGGCTTAGGCGACAGAAAATGGGCTTTCCCTCTGGCTGCCCTGCTCCCTCGACAAAATCACAGAGCATTTCAGCTGAGGAGATTCTTCCAGCCATAGCATGCCCTCACCCTTAGCTGACAGGAAAGGAAGGCACAGACCTGCTCACCAGAGAGAGGAGAGTTCAGCTGGATTCTACACAGGCAGATGAGCAGCTTTGTTTGACTCACATCTGTCTGCACCAGTATGTGTGTGCACACATGACATGTGTAAGTGTGTGTGTGCACAGGTGTGCATATGTGTGCACTTAAGTGTGTGTGCACATGTGTATTGTAGGCATATGCCCATGTGTGTATGTAATGTGTGTGAATGTGTGTATAAACATTCATGTACAAACCCTTGTATACATGTACACAAACAAATATACACATGTGAGCACACAAGCACATACATACATTTGTGCACACATTTTCACACATACAAACACATGATTGTGCATACATACACTTACATATGCACATGCATGTAAACAAAAACAAATACAAATGTGCACCTGTGTATACATACATTCACATAAACATGTGTTCACACATACAAACATGTATTACACAAGCACATACACATGCACATGTATGCACACACATATAAATACACATGTGTAAGTGTGAATACACACATTCATTAGTACAAACACAAACATAAATGAATAGACACATATACATACTGGTGTGCACATGTACTTATACATGTGCATATGTGCACTCACATGCACATTTGTACTTGTGCACACATATTTACATAGCACACATGTGCACATCCACACATATTCACATCCATATACACTTGTACACTCACACATAGATATGCATATACACATGCGAACATACAAACACATATACACACATAAAAAATACACTTGTGAATTGTGTCACGTGCATAATATGCACATGCATGAATATGCATACACATGTGCACACACATGTAGCTATACGTGTGTGCACGTGTATATGTGTGCATATTCACGTATGTGCACATGTATGTGTGTCTATAAAAATGTGTTCATGTGTCTGTGTATCTGTGTGCTTTTTCTTTAGATACATGTGTATGTATAAATGTGTGTACATCTCCACATATGCATTATGTTTGTGTACCTATTACACACATGCATATATGCATGCACATGTATACTTATGCATGGGTGTGTGCATTTTTATATGCATGTGTTAGCACATATGTACATGTGTATGTGTGTGAACATGTACACGTGCATATGTATGTGTTGTTTCTTTAGACTTATGGCATCGCCAGAAAAACCATTCCGTTTCCCTCTTTAATTTTTATAACTGTGTAATTTCAGGGAAATTTGATCCACGTGTTTTGGATTCATTTGCACTTAATCATGAAAATCTCTCTGGAAAAAGCTATTTTCTGTCCCAGAGGACTTTGGTGCCCTTTCTAACAAGCCCAGTAAGTACTCTGCTATCCCAAACCGCCCTCTCTGGTGCAGAAAGTTGACTTTGCCAACTTAGTAAGGTCAGCCACTGAAGAGGCAGGGCACATTTGAAATGCTGAACCTGTGAACTTGGACTGTGTTCTAGAAACAGGAGCATAGCAGAGAAAGCAAGCTTTTCTACAAAGTAACTCAATGGGAGCTGGGGGATGGCTTAGTGGGTATAAGCTGTGTGAACATGAAGAACTGGGTTCAGATCCCCAGAACACATGTGCCTGTAATTCCTGCTCTCCTAAGGCAGAAAAAAAGTGGAGGCAGAAGAAATCCCAGGAGTCTGCAAGCCAGCAAGCAGTGCAGCTTTCCAGATGTGTTAAACAAGGTGGAAGGTGAGGGCCTTCATTGCACTTGTTCCCTGACTTCTACATGAGGGTATTTATAGATCTCTCTCTGTCTCTCTCTCTCTCTCTGTCTCTCTCTCTGTCTCTCTCTCTCTCTCTCTCTGTCTCTCTCTCTCTCTCTCTCTCTCTCTCTCTCTCTCTCTCTCTCTCTCTCTCTCACACACACACACACACACACTCTCTTAAATTTAAATGATGAATAACAGCCTACAGTATTTCTTGTCAATCAAAGGCATATGAGCACACAGAAAATACTTCCTGGCCACCCACAGATAAGGCTTAGCCTCCAGTTCACAGGATCATATATGTTCTTGCCTCCTTTCTTTGAGCTTCTTGAAGAAAATACTTTTTATCCAGAGGTTCCCAATTACCCCAATCCATCTTGGATGGCTCCCAAAGGCCATGACATGGCTGTGTCCAGGACATATAGCTCCCCACCCTCCATCCATGGCAAGCCAACCACAGCGGTGAAGCCACAATGACGCTCCTCCAGTCCAAAGCAAACATGTCATTACCAGGCTCAGATTAATTGATGCCATTTGCGTGCCCTGCTTGTTGGGTTTGAGATGGAGGCTGCCCAACAGCAATGGCTGCAACTCTACCAAACCTCAAGGCACTTACAAGTTTGGCCCTTGGCAGAACTTCCCCGGTAATTCTATTTTAACCCTGTAGCTTCAAGCCTTCCTCCTGCCCCCGCCCTCCCACTCTGAGGCTTTTTGTCTTTTTGGAGTAAGTTCCTGGTGGAAGGAGATTTTCTGGACCACTGAGTTTTGCTTTGAGTCAAGGTCTTCGCTGTCTTTAATTAATTTCTAAGATACACATTTGTTTTTGTTTTAATGTCCTTGAAACTACAATGTTTCCATAACTGATGATAAGAAAGCATTGTAATGAGGTCATGGAAAACCTTGCACATTTTAGTGGTTCAAAAACTAATGGGATGTCTAGTTCCAGAAAGACGTGTTTAGTTTTCAAAGCAATGTGATCAATTTTATTTTTTGCATTCATCGATTCACTGTTTCTTCTTCATTTAACCACACAGCTGACTCCATGCCCGGTGAGGAAAAGACCAGAAGAGCGTTAAAATGGCTCCTTCCTTTTAGAAAGTTATAATTTAGCTCTAGACATAAGTGCATACATGACCCACCATGCAAAGTGCTAAATTAACAGTGTGGCCAGAAAGTGGTGGAGAAGCTCACGATGGAGCCACAGGGTGAGTGGAGAAAGCTGGAGCCAGCGGCAGGCGGCCTGGCTGCAGGCTTTTCTTTGTGACCTGAAGAAGTGAATTCTGTCCTGTTGAATAAGGGGCTCATATTGGAGCAGAAGAACTGAGCTCAAGGGAACACTTAGATGGAAAGAATTAAGTTCCCCAGTGGGGATGGATGGGAGCATCTCCTACCTATGTAGTATAAGGTAAGCCCTATGGAGATCTCCTGTGAAGGTTGGGTTAGCTTGTTACTACAACATAAAGCTTTGGATATGCAATTTGCTTAGGAACAAAAAATATATCTGTCCTATGTGATAAATCACTATGACTAAAATAAAATTGGGAAGAAAAGGGTTGATTTGGCTTACATTTTCATATCACGATTCATCATCTAAAGAAATCAAGGCAGAGGCTAGTGCAGAAGCCATGAAAGACTATACCTTGCTCCCCATGATGCCCAGCCAGGTTTTTTTTTTCAGAGTCCAGGACCACCACCCAGCAATGCCCCATCCACAATGAACTGCTCCTCCCATACCAACCACTAATTAAGAAAATTCCCTCTAGGCTTCCTTGCAGCTGGATCTCATGAGGGCACTTACCAACTGAGGTTTCCATCTCTCAAATGAGTCTAGCTTGTGTTGAAGTTGACATAAAACTAGACAACACAGAGGAGCAGTCCACTGCAGGAGGCAGCATTTTCTACCCAGGTGGTCCTAGACTGTAGAAGAAAGTAGCTAAGCATTGGTCTGTGAATGAGCCAGCAAGCAGTAGTCCCTGTAGTTTCTGCCACAGGCCCCTCCTTGCATGGAGGAAAGCCCTCAAGGACGGGTCTTTGAGGGAATGTTCATGTAAGAGATAAAGGAATCATGGTTCCTTTCTGTTTCTCTATGTGCTTCATGGCTGCCACGGAGTAAAGAGTACCCTCTGTTACACACTTATGCCGTGATTTATTGTGCCAATATGAGCCAACTTCCCCCTGTTAAGTCTTCCCTCCAAAAGATGCCACCATCTCCCAGCAGCACCCCAGGCTGGGACCACGCCTTTAACCCACCGATTTTGGGAGGATATTTACCCAAAGACTTCTTTAAAATTGATGTAACTCAGTGAGAAAGAGGAGCAGGAATCCACAACCACCCCTGCCACCACAACCACCATCAAGTACAGCCCCAGTTTTGACACTGGCTCCAGCTGTGTCTCAATATCTGGAGCACCATGCAAAGGTGAACCAAGGAGAAGATGCCCGTAGAACTCCTGCCAGGGAGCATGCTCACTCTGAACAGTCCCAGTATGAGTGCTCGTAGCCACCCACGTCATGTCTGCATCAACCCCTTTCATCAGCGTGGTTTCAAAGGGGCAGTTTCAGTCTTCCAAGGTCACCCATTGAGCAGTGGCTCTGTACATCTCCTTTGTGTGTTTGTTTGGTTTGGTTTTGGTTTTTTGTTTGTTTGTTTGTTTGTTTTTGAGACAGGATTTCTCTGTGACTTTGGAGCCTGTCCTGGAACTAGCTCTTGTAGACCAGACTGGCCTCGAACTCACAGAGATCTGCCTGCCTCTGCCTCCTGAGTGCTGGGATTAAAGGCGTGCACCACCTTTTATCAGCACCTCTTTGGAAGAAAGTATTTTGATTGGTGTTCTGAGGATTAGCAGAAAGCCCCATTGCCAAATCGACAACACTGCCCACCAGCAGCAATGAGCAAGCCTGCTAGGGAAGTCCCCCAGGAGGACTTCCTGAACATAGGTCTTTTCTCTCACCAGTTGCTAGAGAGCTTGAAGAATTTCGGTGGATAAAGCTGGAGGGTCAGCCTTCTGTGTGATGAGGTGTATGAAGCACAGGAAGACATGCTTCTCAAAGGTGTGTAGGCAAGGCAACGTGTGGGAAGCCTTCTGCATGAGGGGTTTTACTTAGAAATAGTACTTTCTATTTTGGGAACATTCTAGATTATTCTCCACACCTCCTTCAATGTAGAGACTGAAGAATGATTACAGGCATGAAAAAGCCTTAGTCTCAGGCTTTATGGCCCTAGATGCTAGCATCCCACCCTTGGTAGAGCAAAGATACTCCCTGAAGATGCTTGAGCATGGTCTGTTTGGGCTGAGACTATGTGGAGACAAGTGAGGAGGGGGTGCATGCAGGGCAGACTGAGACATGAAGAGACGTGATGTGTTTGCTTCCTGTGGCTGCTATAGCACAGTGCCACTCTCTGAGCAGCCTAACTGAACACAGTGCTTGTCATTCACAGTTTTAGATGCTAGAAGTTCAGTACCAAGGCATTGATTATGACATGTTCTTCCAGTGTCTAGAGGGAGAATCCCAGCCTCCTGGAGTTTTTATAGAGCCAGCATTCCTTTCTAGCAGTGTACCTTCAGTCTGTTTCCATCTTTACATAAATAGATTTCCTCTCAGCCTGGTTCTATACACAAACCTGGTGTAGGAGGTCCTTCTTTCTATGTATTGCTTTTATTGTTTAATGAATAAAGAAACTACCTTGGCCTGATAGGCCAGAACTTAGGGAGGCAGAGAAGACAGAATTGAATTCTGGGCGGAAGAAAGCAGAGTCAGAGAGACATCATGGATCCATGGCTGGAGGTAGACATGCTGAAATTTTTCTGGTAGTCCACAACCTTCTGGTGTTACACAGATTGATAGAAATAAAGATGTAGGCATTAGCCAATAAGAAGCTAGAGCTAATGGGCCAAGCAGTGATTTAATTAATACAGTTTCTGTGTGGTTATTTTGGGGCTAAGGTAGCCAGGAGGCTGGGACGAACAAGTGGCTCTCCTTGCAACACAAACCCTTTCTTTTTCACTTCCTTTCTCCTCCTGCCTACTGCTCTTTCCTTCATGCCACCCAGCCTAGGCTATTTTGTACTTTCCATCCTCCTGCCTCAGCTTCAATAGGGCTTTGAATACAGGTGTGTAGCAACACAGCTTGTCTTAGCTAGGGTTTCTATTGCTGTGAAGAGACACCATGACCACTACAACTCTTATAAAGAAAACATTTAAATTGGGTGGGGCCTTACAGTTTCAGAGGTTTAGTTCATTATCATCATGGTGGGGAGCATGGCAGTGTGCAGGCAGATGTGGTGTTGGCTGCATCTTGACCAGAAGGCAGCAGGATGTGGACTGGCTGTCACACTGTGGAAGGTTTAAGCAAAAAAGACGTCAAAACCCACCCCCACACTGACACACTTCCTCCAACAAGGCCACAATCCTAGTAGGGCCACTCTCCTTCGGGGTCATTTTCTTTCAAACCACCAGGGACCCAGCTATAAAACCCTAATTCCAGGACAGGGTCCAAAGCTACGGAAAAACCCTGTCTTGAAAAACCAAAAATAAAAATAAAAATAAAGCCAACTACACAAATAGTAGGCATTGGGATTCAAACACAGTGTAATACTCAACCTATAACATAGAGATGTATTGAAAACATAGAGATGTATTGAAAAGCAATGATATTTTGCTGGTGTATCAGATGAATAACTGGGATGCTGTGGAAGCTTGAATCTATTTTTGTTCTAGCTTAAGGTTCACCTTTTGAAGAATGGTGACTTTCTTTTTGTTGTTTTCTTTTAATTAAAATAAGGACAATGGTGTGGCACAAGATAATTGTAGTGGTTAGTGTTGGCCATCAGCTTCACAGGATGGACTCACCTAGGATAAGCCTCCAGGACATCTGTGATAAATCATGTAGATTCTTTAGTCTCCAGCCATGCCTGAAAGGGATGGCCTCACTTACTGAGGTGGGAAGGCACACCTTTGTATGAGACAGGGTTTCTCTGTGTAACAGACCTGGCTGTCCTGGAACTTACTCTGTAGGTCAGGCTGGCCTGGAACTCACAGAGATCCACCCACCTCTGCCTCCTGAGTGCTGGGATTAAAGGTGTGTGACACCACCACCCAGGCGGGAAAGCATACCTTAAAGGAAGGTGGTACTGTTTGGGGGGGCAGGGATTGTGACCTGAACTGCATGAAAGGGAGGAAGCTAGCTGAGCGCTGGTCAGCAACCTTTCCTCTCTTTTCCCTGACTACACATGCAATGTGACAGCCGTTCCCAGCATCTACCGCCTTGCCCTCCCCACCACGATGGGTTCAACTGTGAGAAAAAGAAGCCCCTCTTCTCCTTGAGTTGCTCTCATATTTTATCCAAGCAACAAAAAATAGTAACTGACATGATAGTGGATCTCACAATAACAAAATTTTAGTATAGTTTTGTTCATTAAAAAGGATTAATCAAATTATGGCATACAAACTCACCATGGAGAAGTAAGCAGCTCTAAGGAGTGGGGGTGGACTCTATGTGCTTACGTGGGAAGATGTGTCGCTGTATGTGTGGGCTGCTATAATAAAGTGATGTCGCTGGAGTGATGAACATTAATTTCTCCCTGTTCTAGAGGCTGGGAAGTCCAAGATGAAGGCAATGACTGTTTGCCATTAGCCATTTTACTTTCATGTCCTTCATGAGGGAGAGAGGAGGGTTCATTTTTCTCATGACTATTCTTTTTAAAAATTTCATATGTATGAATATTTCAAATGCATGTATGTCTGTATACCACATCTGTTCCAGGTGTCCATGGAGTCAGAGGAGGGCATTGGGTCTCTGGAACTGGAGTTGCATGCATAGTTATGAGATAGCATGTGGGCACCCAGTTCCTCTGAAAGTGCAGCCAGTGTCCCTAACTATTGGTCCATCCCTCCTGCCCCTTATGGCCATTCTTATTATAGTGTTGACCCGGTTCTTGGGGCTCTACCCTTATGACACAGTCTTTCCCCAGAGGCCATATCCCATCACCATCATACAAGAAAGGACAGAAAAGTTCAACATTTCAATTTTGGGACAATGCATTCTCTCCATAGAAAGTTCTCATTAAAGAAATTGGAATGTGAAACTTCCCAATATTTAAAATATTAACATTATATTAAAATATTAAATAAAATATTAAAATCATGTAAATATAATCTTAATTGAAATAAAAGACATTTAATTAGTTAAATGCACATCTCTGGGATCTGCTAGTTTTGTTTCTTTGGTCTGTTGTTGGTTCCCCATCTGTGTTCATGTCTTCCTAGGAATAGTGTTAGACAGTGAGTTGAAATGGAAAAATCTGAAAGTAAATAACCATGCACAAAATCATGACTTCTCAAGGCCTTTGGAAAGCAGTGAGAATGTTCTGGGCAGGAAAGTTGCCTACTGTTCATTATAATACTTTTGAATTGAATTAATTTTCTTTTGCTTTGTGCATGTTTTTCTTCTTAAATTAAAAAATATGAATAAATAAATATCTGTTCAATAAAAATCCATATGGCAACAAATGGAACTGAAGAAGGTCTTTATATTCTTAGAACAGTGAGTCACATTTTAAAATAATATGTGCTTAAAACATAGTAACTTTTCTCACTGCTGTGATGTAAGTCTGACAAAGCAACCCAAGGGAGAAATCATTTACTTTGGCTTACACCATCCATCATTTGCTATAGAGATGAATACTTTGCATTGGTCTGGCTCTTGGTTTATTGATACAAATTTAAAGCCAATTTTGTTATATGTATTTTTGTTCTTGTTTAAGGTATTATGTTTAGAAAGCTCATTTAAAAGTGTAATGTATAATTAAAAGTTACATATTAATAGATAGTCATTTATAATAGACAAACTTATAGTCATGTTAGTTTTTCTAGATGTACAGAGATGTATTTCAGATAAATTGGTATTCTTCAAACCTTTCAAAGACTTGCAGAATGTGGCATTTAAAATGTTTTAAAAACTTAGGACTTTTCATGACAATGAGACACATCTGCTCCTGGCAGCACTAATCTGTTTCAAGAAGATGATGGGCATCAAAGAGGCTCTTTATGGAATTTGTTAGCCATTTGGGCAAGAAACTGCTCTTGCCTGGACTGCTTGATGCTATGTTGTATGAACTGGATATGTAGGACCCACAAAAATATTACTGCTGAACTTGCCTAAAGGTGAGACTGTCCTTCAGGGTTCCTGTTTCATGAAAGAGTCTGTCAGTCATTCTGCAGGACACAGAAGATAGTGATTGACAAACTGCCAATATAGGCAAAACGGTCTTTGAAATTTCCTCCTTCTTGAAAAAGTCTGCCAAATACTATGGGCCTGTATGCTGAAGATGGATATCCACCCCAGTGTTTCAAAGGAGCTTCAGGTGACTGTCCAGGCACTGAGATATCTCTGTCAATTCTAGGGTTTTGGAAGTTGCTTACAATGCACATCCTGGTAACTTAGGTAATATTATATCCTTCTGGAGTCTTTGGTGGAGTTGAAGAAAGAAAGTTTTATAATTATAAAAGATAGATTAGTTATAAAAATTTAGACTCACAAAAATAAGATAGATGGAGGCAGGCAGATCTCTGTGAGTTCGAGACCAGCCTGGTCTACAGAGCTAGTTCCAGGACAGGCTCCAAAGCCACAGAGAAACCCTGTCTCTAAAAACAACAACAACAAAAAAAAAAGATACATGACAGAGTATTTTCCTTAATCTGCCAAATGTAAATGGACTAAATATTATAATTCTTGCTTGATAACTGTTTTGTTATATGTAATTTTACTATGTTAAAGTTAAAGCCTTCCTTTTTATTTAGATAAAATGGGGAGGTGGTGTGGGATTCCCCTCTGTATGCAGTGAATACGTTTATTACCAATGGTTAATAAAAGAAACTGCTTCAATGCATACTGTAGTGAAGAATTGGGCAAGGTGGGAAATCCAAGCAGATGAAGGAGGAGAGAGTAGGCAGAGTCAGGGAGATGCTGTGTAGTCGCTGAAGAAAACAGACACCTGGGAACCTTACCAGTTCACAAGCCTTGTGGTAAAATATAAAATAGTAGGAATGGGTTAATTTAAGAAGTAAGAGCTAGCTAGAAATATGTTTAAGCTATTGGCCACACAGTATTGTAATCAATACACTTGCTGTGTGATTGTTTCTGGTCAGGGTGGCCAGGAAACAAAAGAACAGCCTCTGCCTACAATCCTTGACAGGGAAGACAAGGTAGCAGGAGGGAAGACAAGGTAGCAGGAGCAAGAAGCCAGCTGCTCACCTCCTTACTGAGGAAGCAGAGGATGACCAGGAAGTGGAGTCTCAGGTCCTACCTCTTAGGTGACCCACTTCTTCCAGCGAGGTTCTGCCTCCTAAAAGTTCTCTAATGTCCCAATGGGTACCACCAGCTGGGGATCAAGTATTCAAACATGAGAGCCTATGGGGGACTTTTCACACTGAACCACAAAACTTCAGCTGCTTTGACTGCTTCATAACGCTACCTGGTTTCTACTCATCTTGTGGATTAAACACATCACATTGTTCTCTTTCTGACTACTCTTTCATCACAGCTTCACACTAAGACTGCCATGTCAGTCTTTGGGGCGGAATCCTAGTTCATTGTGAGCCCATAAACACCCTTCACTTTGCGACTACTGCAGGTCTCAGGTTCCATCTGTGTATGAATAAAGAGAAAATATTATGAAGGTATTTTAAGGATCTGAAGGAATATAAATATGTACTATTCAGCCCATGGGAATCCAGAGGTGGTCATTCAACAGGGTAGATGATGGTTTCGTTGATAATTCTTGTGATCTGATCTCAGCTGGACTCAAATAGGAGCCACCACACCCTAATTTCACACCAGGTAAAACATGTATGGACCATGGCCAGGGCTGTTCCAATAGAAGTCCGGAATTTTCCTGGGTTTCGTGACCATGGTATCATAGGTAAGAGTCAAAGAGTTCAGAATTCACTACTCTGGCTACAAATTGGTGTGTATCTTTACCTGTGTGAGGGTTTTACTGTCCTTATCAAGCAAGCTGGTTATCAGCTTGGAACCACGTGCTCTTGTTCTGTGTCACCCTCAGGCCACCTTTTGTTACCATCCCCTGCTCTCAGTCCAGCAAATCCCTTTGCCTTTGAGCACATATGTCCTTTAAAGATAACGAAATCATATCTGTGTTGTTTTTCCTTGATTTTATAGAGTAAAATGGGAAAAGTGGCCCTCCTTCATGTTCTTCCCATTCCCTCCTCCAGGGTAATCCAGGGTCAAGTGGGCTCACTATCTAGTTGGTTTTCTGCCGTGAAGCATTTATAGGGTCTTTCTTTTATTACTGACTTTGGAGTTCTTTGTAAGGTACTAAAAAAAGGCATTTTCAAATAGTCTCCAGTGGGCAGTTTAGCATTTAACTGCTCTTTTCATTATCCTCCTCAACACTCTGGTATAGTTCCCCTTTCTAGAATTAAGCAACCGCACGGTCGCTTTGGGGAACTGCGTCTCTTTTGGATGTTGAATTTGGCCCTGCTGTGGCCTTTCTTATGTAGTGGTTCAGTGAGACTCTTGTGACCCATCAGAGCCGTTACTTGGTTCCCAGTCTTTGTGGATTCTGTGGCATCTTGTTAAGGGACAAACGCAGAACACTATCTTGGCTTGTTTGAGAATCTGTGACAATGACAGGATGTTCTGACTTAGGATAGCATCATGAGACAAGGGAGAGACCAAAGAGATCAATTCAAAAGTCCATCCACTCCAGTTGAGTGAAGTCACCCTCTGACCAGCACTAATTAACCTCAGATTTCATGGAATCTTTGCTGTTTCTCGGCTCTTATTTGAGGGGCTAGATGACTCTGGAGGCTGTCATTCCAGATACAGGATAATTTAAATATTGACGCTTAGATTTCAGCTTCTTTTGTTTTCACACTTCCACACAGCCTGGGGTAGAGACAGCCAATTTGCCAGCTTTCTCCCCACTCCTCCATGCTCATCTGCCTGAGAACAGGTTTTATTTAACTCTGTACACCGAGGGTTCAACAACATCTGAGAATTTCCGGTAGAATTTTTCTAGAAAAATCTAATGTTTCCACATACACTGCTTCCAACTCTGCAAGTTAGAGGAGACCCCGCCACCCCTATACCTCACATGCTGGCACGAGACACAAGGACTTGATCTAGGGTGGCCTGGGTATAAACTAAAGTAAGGGAATTTTTTTTTCTGTTTTGTTTTTTGCGTTTTCTCATGTTTCAGTTAAAAAAGGAAATCTATATGGTAGTGTACCAGGAAGTCAGAAGGAGAAGAGGAACTGCCAGAGAAAGCAGTTCAGGCTCGGCTCACCCAGATGTGCTGGCTTCAGATCTATGGCAGCTGTACTGCAGGAGAGGAAATGGTACCTTCTCTTTTAAGAGCGAGAGCCTAAACAGTAGATGCAATGGATTCGCGTGCTTTGAAAAGCTCTTCAACACATAGATAAACAAAGGCAGACCCATGAAGTGTACTTCACAGGCCAAATGGAAGAGAATTGGAAAGCAGTAAAACCCGACACTGGCAATGAGTTGAGGGAAGGGCTCTCTGTGCTCTGCTGCCGAGGAAGGATGATAGAGCAATCCAAGGGTTAATTTAGCAGCATGGACAGGAAGGACTCTTACAATATGCACGCATTTTGACCTAGTAATTCCAACTCTAATATGAATCCCAAGGAGAATCATGGAGACAGTGAGCAGTTAAGCCTCTTGATGGGCCTTTAAACATTGGTTATAAGAACAAAAAGTTAGAAAGACCACTCCATGCTTTCAATATTCGTTTTCAACCATAGAAAGTGTTATGAAGGAGTTACTAAACAGACACCATTCAAGATGATGATAAATGGTGGGAAAGCAAGCTTTGCTCCGTAGGTGGGATGCTACTTGATATCTATTCTGAATCTACATTATGACTCTTGGGTGGTTCAGATACCAAGCATCTATAAATTTGGAGCTAGGAAAATGTGGGGCACTAAGGTGGTTAAATTAAATGAGGGTAAAATAAGGGCAAATGGAATTTATTTTCTCCCACATTCATTTTTTTAAAAAAATATAATATTTATTTTATTTCTAGTCATGAATGTGGTGGTGGGGGGTAAATGTAATATGAGTGCAGGGGCTAAGATAGGCTAGAAGATGGCCCGAGTTCGACCACCACAGCTGGAACAGAGGTGGTTGTAGTCTGCCCAGTGTGTGTACTGGAACCAGACTCAGATCTATGAGAACAGTCACACTCTTAACCACTAAGCCATCTCTCCGGCCCCTTCACTCACGATCTTTATCTTCAAAGTTTTTTGAGTCTTCCCTACTTTCTGTCTTAAGCAATTGCAGCCCGGTGAGCTTCATGGCAGAACCGTGGGAACATATTCATTGTAAGAGGAAGCAGATTTCATTGCATGTAGGTGGAGAATAGGAGAACAAGTGTTATGTGAACCAACTCCAAGATAGACACTTGACACTTACATCAAAAACCCACTTAGATAACTGCCAGTTCTTTATTTATTATCTGACCATTGATGAAGTTCACAGAGAAAGCTTTCTATAGACTGGACATTTCAATTTGTTGGAATGTCATTCCATTTGAAATAAGTCATGGTGGCCACTAAGTGTTCTTCATCAGAGACCCCAAAATCTCCAGACATGGGAGTTCGTACTTCCTTCAGAAAGCTGAAGGCATGAAACAGTCCCTGCCCAAGGTCACAGGACAATTCAATGACTGTCCCACAAGTAGAATTATGTTCTTGTCTTCAGCCTGAGCTGCCTCCCTTCTTGGTATGAAGCCCTGCACTTCTATTTGATAAAAAAAAAATGTCTCTGTTTTGTATGTAGGAAGCCTAGGTGATAGACCTAAAAGAGTCAGGCTGGAGGGATGGCTCAGTGGATAAAAGCACTTTGCCACATAAGCATGCTGAGACATGAGTTCAGATCCCAGCATCCACATAAAAAGAAGGGTGGATACACACACATTGCGTAGGGAGGAGATAGGAGGATCTCTTGTAATTTCTGACCTTTAGCCTAACTTCAGGTTCAATCAGAGATCTTATCTTTAAAACAGGGAGATAGTGATGGAGCAAGCTACCTAATAGCCTCTTCTACACACACATGAGCATAGATCATATTCAAACACACTAATACAAAATAATAATAAAAGAAACACAAAACTGAGTGATTTTTGGAGACTACTCCACAAGGGGACTTCACCCTCTTCAATACTATGCACATCCATTGCACACAGTGTTTGTTACAAAACTTACTGCTGGTACCAAATACCTGACAAGCAGCAAATTAGGAGAGAAGGGGTTTATTTTGGCTTACAATTTGGGAAGGGATTCAGTCCTTCGTTGTGGGGAAAGCATGGCAGCTCTGAGCATAAGGGACTGGACACAGTATCTGCCTTCAGGAAAACAGAGAGGTCTATAAGCCTCAATGCCTGACCACAGTGACCTACTTCTCCTAGTAGGTTCTACAACCTTCCAGCAGTTCCAGCAGCTGGTGTGGTGGAATAATCTTTTTGAACACTGTGAATATGTACCACTCTGATTGGTTCAATAAAAAGGTAAACAGCCAATACCTAGGCAAGATTTTCAGGGCAGAGAGGATGCTGGGAAGAAGAAGGATGTCATCAGCCAGACAGGAAATCAGCATGGGCATTACAGAGTAAAGGTAATAAAGCCAAGAGGCAGAAAATAATGTAATAGAAATGGGTAAATTCAATTTATAAGAGCTAGTTAGAAATAAGCCTAAGCTATTGGACAAGCTTTCATAATTACTAAGAAGTCTCCCCGTGGTTATTTGAGAGCTGACAAACAGGACAGAGAAATCTGCCTACAAGCTATACAAGCTCAAGCACATAAACCAATGGCTGACATTTCAAATTCAGGCCATGACATACTCCTACACTGCCTGGTTTCTTCATGATAAAGCTAAGGAGAGATGAAGTCTCCCTTGATCGAGCATGAGCTCTGCAGTTCACAGCAGTTCTGCATTCAAACAATGAAACATGGAAAGCCACTTGCCTACTAACAATGGACTTGGCCACTATAGGATGTCTTTGGTGATAGGGGGTAGGAAAAAACAAACACACTCTCAGGAATAATATGGGATAAGTTACAGCATAGGGAGAACAGAGCTAGGACTGGGTTCAGAGTTTTTTTGTTTCCTACAATATGTTTTACACTGCATAGAAATGGGAGGGAGCACAGTGAGGAAATACTGGGCCAAAGCAAGATGGAAAACCAGCTGGGAAAACTCTAAACTCTCAATGTCTGATGCCAAAACACTCTTCAGATCTCCAACTCTGTTCAGCTTTATTGTCTGCAATACACTTGTTTCTCTTGGGCTGGTTTCCTTCCCAGTTACCAGCTCTCTTTGACAGGTAATTGCATGGCTCTATCACTGCCAACATCTTAGGGTCTCCAAGGCAATCCAGACTTCAGCTTCACAGTTTTAAGCATTGGCTTCTCTGGGCCTCCACACAGGGACACACCTGGCCTCAGCAGCTTTCCATAGTCATGGAGGGAGGTTCCATAATCACTTTCTTCTACCCTTGACTCTAAAACCATAGCCATGTGGCCAAAGCTGCCAAGTTCTGCTCTTTGCTAGGGTTAGAACATGACCTTTCCCTCATTCAGTCACATCTTCATTAGCTCTCTGTTTTCCATGGTTTCTTTCACTGCTTAAACCTGGCTGTCCTGGAACTCATTCCATAGACCAGGCTGGCCTTGAATTTAGAGAACCAGCAGCCTCTGCCTCCTGAGAGTTGGGATTCTAGGTGTGCACCACCACACCTGGTACTAGGCTTTTCTTTAGTTCCTTTTCACAATTTGGAAGCTTAGCTGGGTGGGGTCTTACCCTGAGGTCACCACTCCCTATATTCCACTTAATATCTGATTCTTCTTTGATTTGTTATTTCCTTGAACACAGGACTTAGCTCCATTCCACTTTCTGGTGCCTCTTTTCTCCTCAATCTGTACATTTTGTGTTTTTAAACTTACTCAACTCACTCGCTTTCATGATAAATCTTCATAAGAGTGAACATTAGTAACCACACGATTGAGTTTATACTAGGCTGCTTTGAGATTTATTCTGCCCATGGAATTAATCCAAAACTCTTCACTTTAGTCTCAGGCAGACTTTGGGGCAAGGGCAAAAAGTACCTACATTCTTCATCAAGATATCACAAGAACAATTTCTAGGTCACTTAATAAACCACCCACAGTTTAAACCACCCTCAGCACCACTGTCTTCCATGCTCCCACTAGAGACAGCATGACCACAGTAAGTTGTATAAAGGAATACATTTCATTGGGGCCCGCTTACAGGTTCAGAGATTTAGTCCATTATCTTCATGGTGGGACATGGAAGCATGTGGGTAGGCATAGTGCTGGAGAAGGAGCCGAGAGTCCTACATCTTGATCTGCAGGCAGCAGAAGGAGACTGTGTACCACACTAGGTGTAGCTGGAGCTTATGAGACCTCTAAGCCTGCCCCACAGTGACACTCTTCCTCCAACAAGGTCACAGTTACTCTAAGAAGGCCACACCTCTTAATAGTGCCATTCCCTATGACCAAGCATTCAAGCACATGAGTCTATGGGGCCATAGTTTACTGGTCAAATCAGCACACATATCCAAGGTGGTGCCTGATGCAGCTGTTTAGTAACTTCTAAGATTCTCAAAGGCTAGTCTCACTCTACAGAGACCCTACAAGGTGGCCTAGACCTTAGCTCATAGGTGACCTCATCTGAGATCACATTGACTTCAGAGACCCTGGGTACCTCAGCTCTGAGTCAGTGATATGATGCTAAGACCGGAAGTTTAGAGCTGGGCATGTGATGGGAGTTGGGCCACAGATTGATGGCTAGTTTAACTCACACTAGACTGCAACTCGCTGGTCTCCCTCTGGGTCTCCCTCTGGGTAGACATTGCAGAAAGGACCATGGGAAGCATGGCTGGTAAGGGTATAATGTTCCACCTTACCCCTGCGCTATCAAAGAGGTTATAGCCTGCCTACTCTTTAAAAAAAATGGAACTGGGACAGCTACAGCACAAGCCTTTTGATTTCGTGCTTTTCACTTCCCATTCCTTTCCCCTTCCTTCATTTCTATCTTCCTTTCTTTTTCCATCCTTCCTTCTTCCTCCCTATTTTCCTCCCCCCTCCCTCCCCCCTTTTCTTTCTGTCTATCTTGGGGATCAAACCTAAGGCATCTTGCCCTCTAGGGCTCTACCACAGAGCCACATCCAATTCTACCTGTGTGTCTTTTTAGTTTTGATTTTAAAAAAATGAACACGTTTTATGTGAAATTAAATAACCTTTATTTGGAAAAGAGAGAATTCTATGCTGTCATTTAAAGCAGCCTAACCCTTCCCCAAAGAAGTCCAGTGATCTCTTCTGTAATATTTGAAAATAAACAAACTTTATTTGAATCAGTAAATACCAATCAAAACTGGGAAATGCATTTACAGCTGGCTCAAGATATAAAGCAAGCGTTGGACTGTGTGTATTCAAAGGCATGTCGCATTTAGTAAGGCTTTCAAGCAAGGCCTGGTCTCACTACAGTTAAGGGTCTCAAGAAAAGTGAGTTACCATTATTTGGAGCATTTACAAATTATTAATTAGAATTGCTAAATTAGTTAATTACTTATCTTACAAAAATGAAAAGGCTAGGTGACTGGGAGGGTAGGGAGGACAAATTTAAACATCAGCTGGGTATTTTGCTTCTTTTGATTTTGTCCTTTTGTTTTGAGATGGTCTCATATAGCAGGCTGGCCTGCAACTTGCTATGTAGCTGACCTTAAACTTCTGATCCTCCTGCCTCCACCTCCCTAGAGCTGGGATTACAAGTGTTCACACCAAGCCTGGTTTATGTAGTGCTGGAGATCTAGCCCAGGGCTTCATGCATGCTAATAAGCAAACACTCTATCAACCAAGCTAGATCCTAGTCTGATATCTTCTATAAATACATTCATGGTCAAAGTCTCAACATCTTTAGCTATATACAAAAATATCATGGCTTCAAACTTTTTTTTTTTTTTTGCCAAACATCAGGTTGATTTAATAGAAAATACGATTTAACTCAAACCTCATACGGGGACAATGCTTTGCTTATTTTTGGTAGTATACTGGTAGTAGTACAGATCTATTTCCTTCAACAACGTTAAATAGGATTGTGCTGTTTGATTCATACTTACAAGATGCAAGTGTCTTGAAACGAGGCTGAGAACAGAATATTGTAAGGGGAAGAGAATGGACTTAGAGCTCAGCTCAGGCTGTTAGTTTGAGTGGTAGAAAGCAGAGGATGCAAGGTCACTGGCCTGTCTGTAGAAGGGCCCCATGGCCAATGACAAGATTCCGAACATTCTCCCAACAGAAGAATCTGGTGCTTCATAGGCACGCTTCTCTCCTCCATGTTTTCTAGTGATCTTTCTTTCTTTCTTTCTTTCTTTCTTTCTTTCTTTCCTTCCTTCCTTCCTTCCTTCCTTCCTTCCTTTCTTTCTTTCTTTCTTTCTTTCTTTCTTTCTTTCCTTTTGAGAAAGACAGGGTTTCTCTGTGTAGCCTTGGCTGTCCTGGAACTCATCTTGTAGACCAGGCTGGCCTCAAACTCACAGAGATTTGCCTGCTTCTGCCTCCTGAGTGCTGGAATTAAAGGTATATGCCAGTATCACTTAGCTTAAAGATCTTTCTTAATGTCATATATAGGTATAATATATATGATACACATACTTAGATCTTAAAATATAAGCCTTGAGAATCACTGAACTTAGTTTCAAGCACAAGTTAATGTTCCATGTTTCCAGGCAAGGCTACATCCGTTTCCTGACTCGTCTTGTAGTTGAGCTCACCTCTGACCATGGGAAAATGGAGAATCCCAGAAGCACCTATCAGACACCTGTTGCTTCTAGAAAGATCTGATTGTTGTTGCAAATCCTTCCAGTGATGGCGGCAAACTCTTACTAGATGGACACCCAGCTTCTGCCTCTGCTTCCCTCAAAACACAATTTGCCTGGGCCTTGCAGGTTCCTGGGACTTTTAGACAGTTAACGTCTGTCTATGCTAAGCATGCTCCATTCCCAAGATGGTCCTAAAATGCTTGGGACTGTCTTTTTGTAGAATATGGCCACTTTGAAGCACAGGTGCTGTCTTCTCAACTGCTGCCTCATCTCACAACCAGAAGGTACCACAAACATCCCCCAAACAAACCTCACTCTTGGAGTGGCTTCTTGTGAATGAAGAAAAATCAAGATCCTGTCTGGTCCCACCAGCGCCGGAAGGGAACACCAGGGGCAGGCACCAGGAAGCTGGCACCTATTTAGGGTTGCCTGACCAAATAAACCGACTGTTTCCAACTTCGTAACTGAGTTGTTTGCTGCCAGGAGCCTAATCTAGACCCCTTGTTTAAGGCGGGGAATATGCACATACCTAAGACCCTGAATTTAGCAGGAAAATATGAAATGTTCTGGAACAACCAAAAATTCACTTTCTATCTTATTGTGTATAGTTCCTAATATCTTAATAAAGGCCTTTTTTCTGGGTCAACCCAAGACATAGGAAGTTTTAAATAGGTAGATAAATGCAACTCAGTCATTCTGAGTCTCACTCCAGCTGTCTGTCTTGCCTTCCACTTCACACACACACACACACACACACACACACACACACAAAATTGTCATGTGTCAATCCAAGGTGAGAAATGAACACAAAAGAAATGGTTCCATCAAAATAGCTTGTCTTTCTCTGTCACCCAAATGCTTCCTGAGGGACTGGCATTTGCCAGAACAGCTCCTATCCAGTCTCTGCAGGCAGTGCCTGCACGGTCTGAGTTAAGACTTGGAACCTACGAGAGGGTGGCTGCAGATGGTGAATCATATACATGACAAGGTTAAGGCCAAGGTCCAAAGAAGCTGGAGCCTCAGAAGAAAACTCTGCTCTGAGGGTGGGGGGTAGGGGTGAGGGATGGGGGGATAATCATCATTTACTTAATTGCTATTTTTATATACCAAGACAATTCTGTCCTAAGACACTGGTCAGTCTAATTATGATTCTCTGATAACATAAAAATAACTTCTGAACTCAAGTACTCAGAAGAGCCTCCATTCTATAATCTCACCACTTTTTAAAGGGGTTATGATAGATCCAACATGGGCTAAATTTTGTTATGTATGTAAAACTAACTCAATCACAGGAGGACCTTCTAGAAATAGTATTGACTCAGCTTGGGTGGTTTATTTTTAAAGACTTGCCCATTTCCGGGCTCAGAATATCACATGAGGGTCCTGAGTATTCTCCTTTCCCTTGGGGACCCCTCTATATGCATCCTGGTCTTCACCATAGGTCCACCTGCAGGACACAGGGCTGTGAACTGCCTGGGTCACCCTGCTTGTGAGTTCTGGGAAGGATTCCTGAGAACAGCATGGTTTCCTATTAATTAAACAGCCTTCCTATGGTTCTGGAAGCCTCTTCCTGCCCCCTCCCTGCTCAGCAGGCCCACTAGGGGCTCTTCCCTGCAGAAAAAGGGCTGGTCCCTCAGCAGAGCTGCCCTTTAAACACCCCAGGGGCAGTTTGCAGAGAGCCTGTGGAAAGGTTCCTGTAGGGTGGAAATGAATCGACTCATTTTGCACCTTCAAAGCTCTTTCAGGCTTATAAAACACAGGCAGAGTCCTCTTCCCCAATGGGCTAGGGAGACCTCCCGCTTCCTCCCTTCTTGGATCAATGGTCGAGCTTTGCTTTGGCGATCCCTAGAGGCAGGTGAGTCCAGTGACTGTTAGCACGTGTTGACGTTTCTGTGGAAAGGACCCGTGCTGCCCCACCCTCCGGAGTAATGAGCCAAGTCCAGGGGCTTTCTGGTCCTCAGGAGCCTCGCCCTGCACTGGCAGCGACACAGAAGGCAGGATTGTTAGAGTGAGGCCCAGTGGATGGATTTCTCCCATGTGCGCCCTAGCTCATTGGGAGAGGAAGAGTGAATGGTTAACTCATTTGTCATAATGGTTGGTCAGTCCAGGTTCCCATGCTCAGGCCCCATGAGCTTTGTAGGTAAAACACAAGGCAGACAACTAAGGAGAGAAATATTAGGCTTTAAAAAAGCTTTTTCTTAAAAATCTGATAGATGAGTCTGACGGCAGGAAAATGAACGCAGGACAGTATATTTTCCAAATTCAAGCTGTGGCTTCCCAGTCAGAAAGACCCATGGACTTTCTTCCTAAGGCAGCCCTTGATCACACTATTCCCTGTTAGAATTTCTCTCCCATCAGACGCTGGGGCTGAAGAAGTCGGGAGCCTGAGCACACCCAGGTGGCAACCCATGTCCAGAAGTGACTAGGAAGGGCCCGGAAGACAATTTTGGCCAATGTTGGAGTCTGCTTGATGGTTGGTAGGTGTGCCCTAAGAGCAGTCCATGATTTAGATGGTGAGGGAGAAGACCGGTCTAAAGGTTTACTAGGCTACTTTTCAAACTCCTCGCTTTATCTGCTACCATCCCTCTCCCCCCACAACTCCACCCAAAGTCACTCATTGAAGAACAGTCCCACCCACTCATGTAATCTCCAGTGGCTGAGTGCTCTTCAGTCAGTGACCCCTGTGGCTGTAGACCCTGTGGGGTCTTTTGGCATCAACATTGCTTCCCAGAAGTCCCTCTCCATTTGGATCGCCTCAGTTTACAGTCCTAGGTCAACGGCCTTTGTGGAGACAGGTGGAAAGCCGGGCTCAGTGCTGGCCAGGACATAATCGGATTGCACCTGGTCCCAGCACTGCGACAAATTGGGGTGTATCCAAGGGAACATTATAATATGGCCCTCTGTCAGAAATAGTGAGCAACTGGAACTGCTCTGCAAGATTCCCAAAGCCACACCCAGCTGGGTCCCTCCCCCAGCACTGTCTTCCAATCAAAGCATGGTTCTCTCTCTAAGGATCATGGGATGATTTTTGTTCCTCATAGTTACTGAGGAAGAGGTGGGGTGGAGGAGAAGCTGGGATTGGAGTTGCTAAAGCATCAGGGAAAGTATTATGACATTGGCAGAAGGGACCAGTGACAATCCCACGGGAGCTCTTCAAACTGACCCCAGTCACACTGAACCTGATGGGGTCAGCAGGTGGGAAGGTCTGCTGATGCGTTCTCTCCTCTTGTCTGGCTCCTGGGATAGGGCAGAAAGATGGCACTGATCTTAGAAGGTAGCAGTCTGGAGCTGAGTTCAGGGGTGCCGGCAGGATGTGGCTTCGTTCTTTGCTTTTAAGTGTTTCCTCAAGGAAAGGAGGGAAATGAGTCTGTAGAAGGCCTATTGGGAAAAATAGAATTCCTTTGTAGCAGAATCGGGCCAAATGGCTAAGCTCAGGATCGGCTGAGGCGCCTGGCAACATCTGCATAGGCCAGCTCGATCTCGCTGTCAGCTGCACAGGTGTTGGTGAACTCGTCCCGCGCATAGGCGTTCTTGAGGTACCGCCACAAGCCTGTCATCTCAGCCGGGAAGTCGTAGTTCCGGTACTTCTTAGCCACAATCTAAACAAAGAGGACAAACAGAGGTAGTGTGAAGACAGGACACAAATCAGTAGGAGGTATTAGGGCCACGATTTCACGGGTGGCTGTGCATATCAGATACATCTGCATGCACCAAGGCTGAGCAAAGTTGCCCAGAAAGACTAGCCATATCAGCAAGCTCTGAGTTTGATTGAGAAAGACTGCCTTAATGAGTCAATGGAAGAGAAATTGAGGATGACTCTTGACATCAACCTCAGGCCTCCACGTGTATGCACATACATGTTTATATGCACCAATGCACATACATGCCTACAGGCATGCACACATGCATATGCATACACATATATAAAAACAAAAAAAAGTGTGCTGTGAAGGAAACCTGAAGCGATATGAATTTTTTTGAGGTAGACATAGTTTCCATACTATATAACACATTTGGGGAAATATGTGTGACAACCACAAGCATATTACCAATAGAGTATCCATATTCACATAGCCCAAGCTAACCTCAAACTTCCTATGAGACTTTGAATTTTCAGTCCTCCTGCCTCCACTCCCGGGTACAAGGATTATAGATACATGCTTCCTGTTATAGTTCAAATTCTCTTTATTTTTGGTCCTTCTTCTGCTTTGCTCTAAATAAGCATCCTTGTTTTTATGTGATGGCGGTGGTGGTGGGACCCAGAAAAGTGAGTCAGGTATTAGCATATATATGAAGGTTCTAGATCTGGTGTGGGCGTGGGCCACTAGTAATCTCCAGTCTTTTCTGAGTCACCACACCCGGGATGTGGCCCGGGACTTGTAGAGAAGAGGGGCTTGTGTTTATAGGAACAGTAGCATCAGTGGCTAGGGGCCAGCTCTGGGATTCAGCTGGCCACTTTGTAATCCCTATTCCATCTGACAGCTGTGACCAAGGACAAATCCCTGACACCTCTCTGAGCCCCAATTTGCTTTTCTCTGACATGGAGGTAATAGCAGGACTTTACCTTGCAGAAATGGGTAAATGGGTTCTGACAGAGTGCTCAGACATTCCGTAGCCATTGTCTAACACAATTCACTGAGGCCCGGCTGGTGCCCATTTCATGCATTTGCTTCTTCACTACATGGAGGCTGGCAGGGTGGCTTTTTGAATAAGGTCTGTATAGTCCAGACAACTTTCTGGACACATGACCTGTGAGCTCTCCCAGGGCCTTGCACACAGAAGGCCCTTGCTCTTGCTTTAATGCTGTGTTAATATCAGCAGAGTCTTCATATATATTTTTTAACAAGGGCTCCTGTGTTCAATGTTCATTGGGACCTACCTATAGGTCCCAATGTTCATCCTGCCTATAGCTCTCAGGGTCCGGCAGGGGCAGCAGAGAGTAGTATCTCTCCAAGGGTTCTGCTCCCAACTTCCTTCATTTTCTCATGTGGGTGGAGAGACATCAAACCACAGGATCTGATACTCTGCTCAGAACCCCTTCAGCTCAGCTATGTGAGGATTTCTCCTTCCTTCCCATCTGGATGATGTAAAGTCCCCAGAAAATTATGCCACGACAAGGACAAAGATGACCTACTGCATGAGAAACTCATTCTGGGGATCCTCCTATACCAGGGAGAGCACACGTTCCTTCCAGGCGCTCATTCCAGTTTTCAGGTTCCAGGACAATATTTACATTCTGTCCTGAGTCGTAAGGATGACAGCATCCTTTTCTCCTCCCCAGCTTGTAAGCAACAGCATGACAGGGTGGGACCACAGTCTTCTCGCTTCTATACCCTTCCATAACCCTAATGACTGGCTCATAAGCCCGTTCTCATCTGGGTGCTGTGTTATGCTACTCAGATCTCTGAAGCATTCTACAAGGACCGTATACCTACTGTCCAGATGAGAAAGGAGAGGCACAGTCATTTTAATAAGTAAAGTTTCAGTGCACAGCTGAATTTAATCATTGGTATCTTCTGTTATCCCAACATCAGACAAGGTACATTGAGTTATATGTGATGAAACCATTCTGTGGTGTGTGTGTGTGTGTGTGTGTGTGTGTGTGTGTTGCAGAGGATAGACGCCAAGACATAATGTATGCTAGGCAAAACACCCCCATTAAATCACATCCCTGGTGTTCCAAAGCCTTTCATTTTAAACGTGAAAACATTCTTTAGCCATGAGCAAACTAGACCCAGAAGAGACTGAAAGGTTCATGACATATTGCGGAGATTCTCAACCAGTGGATAGCGACCCTTTTGTGGGTCAAAGTATCCTTTCACAGGGGTTACCTAAGACCATCTGAAACGCTGATATTTATGTTACAATTCATGACAGTTGCAGTTATGAAGTAGCAATGAAAATAATTTCATGGTTGGGGCTTGCCACAACATGAGGAACTGTAGGAAAGGGCCACGGCATGAGGAAGGGTGAGCATCACTGTGGGTTGCAGGGACTGCCAGTACGGTGCCTGTCCACTGAGAACTAGGAAGGGTGAGCATCACTGCGGGCTCACCCCATAACTCTCCTCTCCGCTCAGCCCTATGCAACTAATGAGGAAACAGGACAACTCAGATCCTAGGCCCAGAGTGCCAGTTAATCTGTGACCTCTTACTAGTGACATTCAGACAATGATACCCTGGTTCTCTGGCATCCTGGGAGGCCCAAGAAACTGCCTCAGGTTCAAAGTCCCTCTGCTTTTGTCCTGCTTCTCTGTGCAGAAGAGAATTGCCTGTCATAGCACCTTAGCATTTCACTGTCTGTGTTGGAATGGGAAAATGGTCCCTATGCACACCTGCCCGGTAGCTTCTCAGTCTCATTTACAGGAGTTCCTTGTCTTTATGTCCATCCTCCCCCAGTAGTCATCAAGGTACCTTCAAACTGATTGCATCCCCCATCTGCCTCATCCGCTTGAGAAAGGGCTGATGAACCTCAGCTACTCTAGTCTCAGGTCTTAGGCTTTGTAGATAGCCCCATGTGGCCCCATGCTCCTGTGTAGAAAGTCATTTGTGACCTCCTCTCTTTCTCCATAGAATCTATCCATTCCTCAAAACCTATGCTTACTTCCAAATTTGCCCCCCCCCCAATTTGCTGTGTTGTTGTTATTATTGTTGTGGTAATATTGGGGCTGTTGAACAGCCTACTTGTGCCTCATCAGGTAAGTCTACAGGCCCTGAAGAAAAGTTACTACACCCGCAGCAAGGCTGGAAGCCAGGGTAGGAGGTGCTCCTCTCCCGATGGCTCTACTGTTCTCTGTGGCAGCCATGAGTCCTGTTTCTTATTCACTCCCACGCCTCCTGTGCCAGCTCAGAAGGAGCAGGACACAACAGGGACTCAGCGGCAGAGACTGGCTCCTGCCACAGCCAACCATCCCTCTCACCTCCAAAGTCCAGGTGGTATCTCTGCAGGACCCACATCTTCAGGGCTCCCCATTGACACATTCCCACAAATCTGAGTGGTCCCCTGAGAAAGTAGCTGCCACTGAGCATGGAAACCTCTAGGCACATCTGTGCTTCCCAGTATTTAAGAGGCAGAACTTCTTGATAGGAAATTATTCTCTCCTGGGGGTGAACCCTAAAGAAGCCACCTACAATGTTCTATCCTGCTTGAGTGTGGCCAATAAACAATAACCACCAGTTGTCCCAGAGCTCCCTCTGGTCACTACAAGAGGAGGGCCTTCCGGTTTGACCTTTGAGAAGAGATTGTCTCGGCGTGGAGCAAATCTATACTGTGATGATTTTCTGACCAAGGGAACTAGCTGGAATTAGCCAAGTGGAATAAAAATGGCTCAAAGTACAGTGAATGAATCTACTAAGAGGTGGTGTGCATGGTTTGGTCCAAAGGCATAAACTTAGAATCCAAATACTCTCACAAGACTGAGGCAGGAGGATCTCAAATTAGAGAACAACCTGGATTGTTTATTTAGATGTTGTGCCAGCTGAGCTCAAAGAAATGGGGTTGGGAGATATTTTGCACTGACTAATGAAGCCATACTTGGTTAGTGCTAGCATTTTAATTTGGAGTTTTATTTATTTATCCATTTGTTTATTTGTTTTTGTGGTGCTAGGTTTCAAGGCCAGTGCTCAGGAAGAGCTGTACTGGTTGGTTTTGTCTACTGTACACAAACTAGAGGCATCTGGGAGAAGGAACTTCATCAGGTCGCACAGTGGATATGTCTGTGTGGTCATTTTCTTGATTATTGATTGATGTAAGAGAGCCCAGCCCACTGTGGGTGGCACCATCCCTAGGCAGGTGGGCTAAGACATAAGAAAGTTGACTGATAAGCCAAGGGGAGCAAGCCAGTAAGCAACGTTCCTCCTTGGTTTCTGCTTCGGTTCTTGCTTTCTGGGTTGTGGGTCTAACTTCCCTTTATGATGACTGTGATGTGAAAATGTAAGCCAAATATAAACCTCCAAACTGCTCTTGGTCGTTGTTTTATCAGAGCAATAGAAAAGCAAACTAGAAAGCATATCCTGGGTTATCTTCATTAGTTTGGAAATAACAGACATGCAATTACAGAATCTATATTTATATGTCTGTCTCCCTTCCAAGTTGTCCCACTGAGAACAGTCACTGTGCTGGGCCAGGAAAAGCCCACCCACGGAAGTTTAGACCAGGCTCAAGGTGAGTGTGGGTCACAGCCCCTCAGCATCCTTGGATGGGGATAGATGTGTCTGGAAGGCAAGCAGGAATGAGGACGCACAGAACTCTGAGGTCCAGAGGAACTTCCTCACTCATGCTGTGAATTTGCTGTCTCATATGAAAACAGTTAGCTCCCACCGCCCAGATTAGATTTTGGCGTCTGAGGCCAAACTGCCTTGGCTCCCCTTCATGCTCTCTACACTGGAGAGCTTTGCCAGGTCCCTGGATCTGATAAGCTGGATCAGCAGAAATCCAAGGAGACAGGAGCCCGGGCCCAGCCTTTGTTCCCTCCTAGGCCATCCTCCATCTGATCCCCGGCTTCCCAGAGCTAGAAACCCACTGAACTGTCTCCAAGGACAGGGGATTAGCTTGGTCATTTAGGGCTGGATGGAGCTGACGCATTCAGAGGATGGCATAGACGCCTGTGTGTTTGCTTACTTTGACAAAGGGTGCCTAAGTGAGTTGCCTGTACATGTTGGAGAAGAGAGGAGGGAAGGAAGGAAGGAAAAGGAAGCAAGGGAATTTGATCCACGCCTCTTCTTTTAGGCATGAGAAAAGTGAAATCCTAAAAGATCAAATGACTCGCCCTAGTCCGCCCTGCTAGTTGGTGGCAGGTGATGAATTAGACTTGGGTCTTCTGATCTTTCCATTCTATTGCCATGACACCGTGTGACTGAGTGGGCATCACACATACCTAATGGTTCTGCTTCTTCAGGGAAAGGAGGAGAAAGCACACTTTGGTGGGTGGGGTGTGCCATACTTAATAACTTCAAAGCGACATACTTGGCTGGTCCTCTAAGAGATCTTTAGCTTGGCCCTGAGCCGAAAATGTCTTCATATTAAAGTGTTGTATTGGCCTGCCCTGGAAGCGTGTAATTCCCTCCCCAGTTTTCGTGCTAACCCAGGACCGTGGGACACTCACACATGGATGGCCAGCTGAGTGACTTCACCACAGGCTGGAGTGCTCTCTAACTGGAGGAGAGTCTGTGTATCTAGCTCAATGCTTCAGCTGAAAGAAATAGCTATATCCACTGATGGAGAGTAGGTGAGCCTTGTCCTCAGTGAGAGACAGAAATAATATGACTACCCTAAACAACATGGGGGCTGATCATATTGCCATAAATTAGTATTTATTAAAGGGTCACCGCACTTGGAAAAGGTTCTGTGGTCAGAATGAGATGGTAAGACATAATAAAAGCAGGGGGTTATTAGGGCATAAGACCCTACTGCATGTTGTTCTAGAGTCGTCTAGATGGTGAGCATCAAAATGGATGAGGGCCAGGGTGAGCTGAGGAGATGACGGAGTCAGTAAAGTTCTTGCTTTGCAAGCATGGGAACCTGAGGATAGATTTAACCCATACACAAGGACAGCTGTGGTGGTATACACGTGGACTCCCAGTGCTGGGAGACAGAGACAGGAGGGTCCCTAGAGCTCACTAGCCAGCTAGTCTAACCAAATTGGTGAGATCTGAGTTCAGTGATAAAAGAATAAGGTGGACAGGGATTGAGGAAGACTCCCAATGTTAACGTATAGCCTCCATGGGCTTATAGTGCATATAAGGCATGAATCACGTGGCAGCCCATGAATTAATAAATATGGGTTAATTTAAGTTGTAAGAGCTAGTTACTAATAAGCCTAAGCTATTGCCTGAGCAGTCATAATTAATAATAAGTCTCTCTCTGGTCATTTGGGAGGTGGCTTATAGGACAGAAACTTCCAACAACAACGGAGCTGTCCCACATTGCTCTGGAGCACATGGTTGAGCTCCATATAGGAAGGGATGCTTTAGTACTCAGAGCTATGTGCAGCCGGAAGACGGGGGCTCCTTACCAGAAACATCCCTCCACACTGCACACAAGGCTGCCACAGACACAGCAGGAAGTAGACCAGTGTGAGTTTGGAGGTCGTTTGAGATAACCCCTAAATTTCCTCTTAAAAGTGCTCAGTCTGTGACCTTTTTATAGGGCATGACTGAGCAGGTGGTGCAGACGGGCAGCAGGCACACTGAGAACAAGCGTGCATTCTCGACACCACTGGCTTCAGCCAATAGGGAGGGAGAATGGCAGGTGGGTACCAAAGGGAGCTTCTGGAGTCTGTGCACAGCGATGCATGAAGACCCATGAGGACCCATCTAATGCAGGTGGGAAAGCATGACGCGGATAACTCCAAGACGAGGCTGTGAAGTAACTGTGTATAGTAGCCTTGCACTTATTATACATTGAGCCCCTATAGTAAAATAAGCAGTTTCATACCTAAGTCCTACAATAACCCTGGAGATAACTAACAGATGACTATTTTATAGATGAAGATGAAAGCTCAAGGGTTGGAGAGATGGTTCAGTGGCTAAGAGCACTGGCTACTCTTCCTGAGGACCCGAGTTCAGTTCCTAGCATACACATGACAGCTCATGACCATCCGTAACTCCAGTTTCAGAGTATCTGATAGCCACTTCTGATTTCCATGGGAACCAGACACACACAGTGTAATACACACATGCGGGTAAAACACCCAGATGTATACATTTTTTTTAATTTAAGGAAATTCAATCCCGGAGAGGCTGTTAACCCAGCAAGCAGTGAAGGCTGATCTGGGTTCCTAATATTTGACTTTAGAGCCTAGAGTTACCTGGGCTCCCAGGAGCTACTACCCTTGATTCATCCCCACCACTTGGCTGGGCCTGAGAGGACGGCAATACCAGGCACAGACCCCTCTTACCTTGACAACATGCAGCTTGGGGAGCAGATTGCAGTCGGCTAGGGTCAGCTCATCCCCGTCTAGGAACTTGCGCTGGGACCCTTTCTCGTCCCCACGGATGTTGGTATCAATCTCCTCTGGCAGAGGCGTGTTCAGGTAGTCATCCAGCTTCTTTAGTGCCCTTGTCAAGCCCCTCTCAAGGGCTGCCATGGAAGACAAAAAGAAGGGTCAGCTCTCTTCTTACTAAATATAGTCACAGGGACTTCGGAGTACACATGCATGTGCGCGCGCACGCGCGTGCGCACACACACACACACACACACACACACACAAATAAAATAAATCTGAGAAACTAGCCAAGCAACAAACACTAGTTATTTCTTTAATTTGATTAAAACACCAGATATTTCTTTTAATTTGATTAAATTCCTTTTACTTTAAGACGTGTCTCCTATTAAATAAAGAATTTCAGTAGTTAAAGTGTATGTCAAAGTATTCAGAGCTTATCTCCAGCAGGTACAACATTAGGCAGCTTCTACTTTTTTTATATTTATTTTTTTGTCAATGATTCACAATACACACAATAATTTTGAAGAAAGGCTGATTAAGTAATTAAAAATGATACAGAAGTAGTCCTAAGATAGGACCAGCTTTCTGGAAGTATTAACTTTGACTAAACTAGCTGGAAATGGGGAGGGGACCTTCAGGGACCAGGACATAGGAAAGAGAGCCCCGTCCTGTTTGGGGGGACCAATGCAACCGACAGGAATGGCCATTAGTAATATGCATTCGATTCCACTGCATAGAGACTGTCACCTGCCATGGATGCAAAGAAGACGAGGTGGCAGAAGACGTTTATATTTCTATCCTGAGTAGAGCAACTAACCCATTTAGATACGCAGGAGCATAGGACCTTTGCATCATGGGAAGATGACATGGCAACCTTGCACCTGAATATACAGGGTCGCTGCATGGTCATTAACCACTGTACCTGTGACATCAGCCCCGCTTCTCAACTTCCCCCACCCCCTGTTTGGACAGCATGCTCCTGAGATCCCAGGAGTTCCCACTGACCCACATGGCCTCAGACACAAGGGGGCATTGCCATCCAGAGGAGAAACTGCGAGCTCTGTCCTCCTTGTCATGGCTTCCCAGATGTGCCTTCTAGTAATTAGCCACTCCCAAACAACCCACTTTTGTCTTTTCATAGGAGGCCTTTTGTCTGGGACAATGGAAGAACACTTGTCTGAGACAATGCTGCTGAACACTTCCTGGAATGTTTGGAAACCGGCTAGAGGCAGGCCGTTCGTTTCTCAATACTTCCTTCTCCCTGGTGTGGCATTTGAACTCGGCTTCATCATCTGCTTTGTGTTTTCGGTTTGAGAGAATAGAGTGAGAAGAGCTGGGGAAAATGCTTGAATTCCCCTCGGTGATTGTCTAGACTGTGATGGGATTACCAGACTATTCAAGGGCTAAGGCAGAGGGTGGGTACTGGACAATACTTATTATGTTTTTCTCCCCAAAGTGATTGCATTTCATGCTGGGTTTGTTTGCTTCCTCAAATCCTTTCAGCGATAGAGTGGGGCAAAAACCCAATCCCAGCAGGAAAGGAAAAAAAATAGCACAATATTCTAGTTTCAGTTTTGTTGTTCTGCCAAAACATCCTGTTACAAAGCAGTATTGGGGAAGAAAGGGTTTATTTGGCACACATTACTGAACTGCAGATTATCTTTGTAGGGAAGTCAGAGGCGGGAGCCTGAGACCTGTTGGTCTCATCACATCCATAGTTAAGTTAGCAGCATGAAGCAAATATCCAGGCTGCCTTCTTGCTTGCTTGTTCTCTTATCTGGCTCACCCCCACCTCCCGCCTAGGGAATGGTGCCACCCACAATAGGCTCTCTTCGTATCTGTGAGCAATCAATGTAATTCCTGCTCTACCTGATCCAAATAAATCCTCAACTGAAACTCTCTTTCCAGGCAAGTCTAGGTTGTGGCAAGTTGACATTTAAAAATGACCATGACACATGGTAGAGTTGTTAAATTTTGATCAATTTGTATCAGCGGACGGATATGAAGGAGTGAGCAAACGGAAAGGAGGCATTCCAAGTCCTAACTCCCAAATGCCTCTTGGAGACCTTTCAGACCTGTGAATTTTGGCAACAGTGAATATTGGCAAATAGGCAGGAAGCAGTGATGGAGACCTTGAGAGAGCAGCTCTGGATAGAGTCCAACTATCTGCCAAATGAGCTCTTGAAATGGAAGGGGTAAAGTTTAATAACAGTTATGGTTGGGTCCTCTACCTCATTACTACAACGTCACACAAGGCATGTACATTCTGAGCATGCTCACTGCTTGTCAGTAACTTGACTTGCAGTAATCATGGTAGAGACACAAGATGAAAAGCAAGACGGAATCCCACGGTGACTCCCCGCCCCCGTTAGGATTTAGATTTTGCCTAGAATAGACTCACAGTTGAGGTTATAGCTTCAAGACCCTTTAACTGAAGAGCCCTCTCCAAGACTGGGGGTGGGAGGACATGGCTTTTTTCACTTCCCTGTTTAAGTTTATTGTATTAGCTTTGGGCACCATAAATCCCACCTGTGCCCCTGGTTCTGGAAGCTAGAGGTTAGCTCCTCAAGGTCACTGAGTGACAGCCTCCTCATTTCAGTGACAATGAAAGCCCCCAGGTCACACATGGCCCCTTTTAGGTTCACTCAACTCAGTGTAGGGAAAGTTCCTGAGACAAGGGCCTGGACTGTACCAGGTGGGTCAATGGTTATCACTGTTTTCTTGTGACTCGATGAAGCAGTCATCCTTCTGCCTGTGTGCATCCTCCCATACTTCAAATCAGTGTATCCTTAAACATTCCAAGATGCAACAGAAAGCACGAGATTCCGAGTAGCCCCAAATCTGAGGTCAAGTCCCAAAGTGGAGCTTTCTTTCCCTCTTTTTACTTATTTAGATTTTTCATGAGATTTGCTCATGAAGCTCAATAACTAGCAAAAATGGCCTTGAACTTTTGCTCCTCTTGCCTCTGCCGCCCTAATACTAAGATTACAGGCATGTGCCACCATGTACCCTCCCTTGCATATTTAATGCACAGCCATAACTATGTGCCCTTAGACCCCCTGGAATCCTTGTTGGTGACAAACCATGTAGAGAGGAATGGTCAGAGGAAAACGGACACACCATACCCACATGCTGAAACACTCCGGGCTAACAAGCCGCCCGTGACAGTACCAGACATTCTCTTCCAGCCTTCTCCCTCCTGCCTGCTGGCTCAGTCCTGAACCACAGGATTAAATGGTCTCTTTCGGCTGATGGCATTTGGGTCGTGAAACCACTCACAGTGAACTTTCTACTGTGGTAAAATGGATAGGAAAGAGACCAGGGTGAAAGGCAGGGGACAGTAAGTCCTTCTGTGTGTGTGTGTGTGTGTGTGTGTGTGTGTGTGTGTGTGTGTGTGTGTGATAGAGAGAGGGGAGGGGGAATCTCACCACTGAAAGGCTTCCTCAGACACTGGCTGTGGTAACTAACCTCAGGCAGGCTACGGCACCCAGTGACCCTTGATGACTAGCATCCCATGAACTTGATGGATACCCAGTCTTTTAATTGCTCCGCTTCTGCTTCCCATAAAGATTTATTCCGCACTACACACAAATGTGCCGGGTAAAATATGCAATGAGGAAAAAGGGGAAGAGTTCATAAATATTCTCAGGCATATGCAAACAATCTCAAATTTATTTTTCTCTCTTTTTTTTTAAGGAGGGAAAAAAATCCACCCATTCCATGATCACTTCCAGATTCATTGAGGTTGCTATTACATAAGAGCCAATATTGTTTTCTCGTCATAGAGAAATAATGAGTTGGGAATGGCAATTTGAGCTAAGAAAATAATATAGTCTTACCAAGGCATGGGGGTTGGAGGAGGAACGGGGAGCCAAGATTCTAATCCAGCCTCCAACAAGTTTCTGCAAGCATGGTTCAGCCCCAGTTTGCTAACATCTGGGCACAGCATGGGAACTGAGGATCATGAAACCAGCGGCACCTCTGGCTCTCAAAATTCACACAGAGAGGGGCAGATGCCAAGGGTGGTCTTTGAGACAATAGAAAGCAGGTCTGGGGTCAGGAGCTTTGTAGGGTCTTCTGTGTATTTTTCTCTCTGATGTGTACTTGGAGAAGTACACATATATTACATACACTCACACAGACATATCCATATAAACATAAATAAAAATAAACCTTATAAAAATAAATTGGGAAAGAGATGGCTCAAGGGTTAACAATACTGGCTGCTCTTTCAGGGGACCTGGATTCAAGTCTTATCTACACAGGGGCTAAGAAATGGTTCTAACTGCAGTTCAGGAGATCAATTGACCCTTTTTGTTTGTTTGTTTGAGACAATGTTTCTCTGTAGCTTTTGGTGCCTGTCCTAGAACTAGCTCTTTGTAGACCAGGCTGGCCTCGAACTCACAGAGATCCACCTGCCTCTGCCTCCTAAGTACTGCTGGGATTAAAGGTGTGCACCACCACCACCTGGGTTCGATTAACCCTTTCTGCCTCCTCAGGCACTGTGTGAGGTCTACAGACAGATACGCAGGCAAAGCATTTATACACATAATTTAAATTATAAAATGTTGTTTTAGAAAGAGATCAAGGCCCACCTTTGGCAAAGATCTGCAGCCTAGGTAGGTGCCTGCCCATGGAAAGGAAGACCATGACCACTAGGTGCTGGGCCCAGGCTGAGCACCCTTCACCCTCTGTCCCATTCATTGCTCCGCTAAGGACAATTCCCACAGGAAGGCAACACTCACTGTTTTCTGAAGGGACCCTGAATGTGGTACTCATGGTTGCCTAGACACATAAGAGCCAAGGACTAGTATTTATTCTCACTTAACAGCTAAGTAAACCGAGTCACAGACATACCCAAGGCACATATACTTATGTTGGACATACATAGCTAGTTTCTTGAAGCATTCAGACCACTCCAAAAGTATACATGAACATAGCATGTTCTTGGTTTCGTTTGTTTTACACGCTTACTTAGAGGATCTCATGCGCTGGGCAGTGGGAAAGTTAGCAATTTATTAATCTATTCTAGATTGTAACCTAGTCTGATGTAATAGTCCCTCTAGAGGATTCTCAGCCTCTTTTGCATAGAAGTACTCAGTTTCTCAGACAGACTGTCTCTCCCTTGCTCTTCTCCCTGCGTAATGGAACTGGGGTGGGGGAGGACACTCCTGTGACCTGGTGGCACTGGGTGGGGGTGGGAGCTCATACACGCCTTGACTTCTCTCTAGTGTGGCTAAGGAGATGCTAGCTCTAAGGGTGGGGTGTATGTGGGCTTCTTGCCTCCCCTCCATGCTGGGATGATTTGCAAGCTGAGCACTACGGGGGTCTCTTAGACACATATCTGCTAACTTCCCATACTCTCTCACCTTTCTGTCACCCACAAATCTCTAAGTCAGTGGATCCCAACCTTCCTAAGGCTACAACCCTTTAATACAGTTCCTCATGTTGTGGTGACCTGCCCCCCCCATTGTAAAATTTTCTTTGCTACTTCATAACTGTAATTTTGCTACTGTTCTGAATTTTATCTGATGGCCTTAGGCAATCCCCATGAAGGGGTCATTTGTCCCCCTCAGAGGGGTCACAACCCACAGGCTCGGAAACGCTTCTCTGAGCTTTCCTTTCAGTTTTTCTATGTCAAATAGTCTGTGAGGACCCTAGCAGCAAGCCCCTTTGCCTAGGCGCACGGTGGGTCCGTCTGCACTTTGTGAACTTTCTGGACAAGGTTCTTGAGGGGTGAAAAATTAAAAGAGAAACTAGAATTTAGAAAATCTCTACAAAGGTATGCAGCTATGTTGAATTCCAGAAATTAAACATACCAAATTCCTCTTTTCCCCTCTTAAAAATCTTAGCTTAAAATGGACCTGGAGAGATGGCTCAGTGGGTAAAATGCCGGCCTGGAGCTTGGCTCATCAATAACCATGTGCACCAAGGCTTGGCAGGGTGCATCTGTAACCCCAGTACAGCAGGATGGACACGAGAGGGCACCCTGAGACAACTGACCAGCTGACCCAGGGGACACTGCAGCCCAGGTTCATGGAAGAGACTCTGCATCCAAGAATAATGTGGCCATCAACAGAAGAAGGTATCATAGGTTGACCTCTGCTCCGTTCCCTCAACACACACACACACACAAACACACACAGAGCCTTCTTAAAATATCTTAATCTCTAGACATAAGCATGTATAGCTTGAATTAGAATATACTCAGAAATGCTAAGAAAAGCATATTTTCAAAATATTAGCCCAAATATATAAGTCAGGAACAAAACCTGGTTTTAAAAATTGAGACACTGGATCTCAAAACCAAAATCTTTCCTACTCTGCAGGCCACTGTGAGTACCAAAGGCTGTCCCATCGCCTCTGGCCACCTATGTGGTCTATCTCGTGCTAATGTCACATCATCCATCTCCATCTCATTGCGAAAAGGAGCACCATTTCTTTGTGCCCACATTCCAACCAATTGGAGGACACCTTGCTTTCTGCTATTAACAGTTGAGTTTGATTATGATCCTGATGCTTCAAGAATCATCCAGAATGGCCTAGAAGTTGTCTATGAGTACAGAGCCTACCAGAGGCCTTTATATCCTTTCTAAAGAACCAACAGAGGCTCCGCCTGTGCCCAGGCACAGTGCTGTGTAAGGAAAAGTGAAAATGTGTGGAGAAAATTCCATGGAGAAAACTGGGGTTCCTCCATGGAGGAAAAAAACATCTGGACATCTGGATACTGAGAAGTACTTGGAGAATTGGATGAAATTTCTGATTTTTCATCTGAGCTCATGTGGATAAAAAAAGAGGGAAGAACACAGCTGTCATTTGAGGGAGACCCCAGCCATCATGTTGTTGGAGGCAGAATAGAAACATAGCCACACTTTGCTGGCATTCGAGAGTTAAAAATAAACGAGATTTCATGAATTAGATAAGGTAATGGAGACCAAAAAAAAAAAAATCCAATAGGAAGAATCTGACGTCACCTCTCTGGCATCTTTTGGAAGAAGAAGCTTTTCTTCCCATGCCCTGGTATTACATGGAGGGAGGTGAAAAGGAGAGGCTGAATTGCTCAGAGCCAGACATTCAAGGAATTTGGGGCTGGGGCTGGAACAGAACATGGCCATGAAAGCTGTGAGGTAAGGAGTCTGGCCAGCAGCAGACATGGTGACACTATGACACTGAGGAGTGCATTTCTGAGGAAGTCGGAGATGCTGCAAGGAGATTTTCAGGAGTGATTTCCAGTGTGGTCCCCACTGTCCCTAGTATATGAATTCCAGTGTGGTCCCCCTCCTGTCCCTGGTATATGAATTCCAGTGTGGTGCCCCCTGTCCCTGGTATATGAATTCCATTGTGGTCCCCCCTGTCCCCAGTATATGATTTCCAGTGTGGTCCCTCCTGTCCCTGGTGTATGAACATAAGTGTTTGCGTTCATTGTGCAGGTTTGGGTAATCACCCAGAGTCAGGTTATCTGAGGGTAAGGGACCACACAGAGGTAAAATATAAAACAGTTGGCTGTGGGGTTTGGGTGCCCATAGGGAAGACACAGCAGGTAAAGTGGAATCGACTCTTATGAGGTCCCCAGAGCCACTGGGTCAGAGCAGACACAGGATTCCAGAATCTGGGAAGGGGCCTACTCGGGGGTGCGGTCGCTTCCTTTGTTTCTGGGCCTCTGGCTGTGTTAACATACCATTAGTGTCCACGGAGGATGGAGAAAGGGAGCCGGGGTCAGGGAAACCATGACAACAGATGCCAACCCTCCATGACATGTCACTCCCAAGTCACTTGCTTTTGATATCTGCTGCTCCCAATGGCTGTTTACTGGCCGCTACTGAAGCAACTTCCACAGACTAGCAGAGAGTAGGACCTCAGGAAATACCTAACTTATGATCCCTTTGTGACTGGATCTGAGCCTATGGGAGGATGGGGTCCCTGAGTAAACTAGAGGTCAACTCAAGGCAGAAGTTCAGTGTGGGAGGAAAGCTTGAGAACACTGGCTCTTCCTGGGCATGAGTAAGGATGACCCCGGGGGTCATAGAGGATGGCACTCATTCTCATAGCGGAACCTACCCTTGTCTGGACTCCTCTCCTAGGGCCATGTCTTACTCTTTCCATAGTGCCAGAGTTCGGTTTTCTTGCTCTAATCCCTTGGAGAATTTGGGCCCCATCTTCCATCAGACCAATACAGTAGGCATGACCCAATTGGCCAGCAGGATGTGTGTTACCAAATCAGCCCAGCTCTGGGAAACCCAGGCACACACCTGTAGGAAGCAATCCCTAGGCCTGCGTTTCCAGACACTGGCCCAAAGAGAAACGGCAGGAAGACAAAGGGAAGAAAGATGCCACGGCCCTTACACGATGTCCCCTGCTGCGCCCTGGCGGTGGCAGCCAGCTAAGGGAGGAGTCTACAGTTCCTACCGCCAGGGTTGTGCCTTGTCCTCTGGAAAGGACGTCCGCCTTGGGTGGAAGAATGATTCCTTCCTCCACAGGCAAGATCCAAACCTTGTGACTGTGGTGAGTTGCACAGTGGACACTGTGGGTTCCCCCAAAGTCACAGTGTGAGCAGAACCCTCTCAGACATGTCTCCAGGGAAGCCGGGACTTTCCTCAAAAGAAGATGCATTCATCGTGAAACAGCTTCCCTGGGCTTTATAAAGGAGCCAGGTTTTTTTTTTTTTTTTTTTTTTGAAAAGAAGAGCTTTCTGATTTAGTTCCACAGGTCAACTAATTATCCATTAATTATTGGCGAGCATTTATGAGGGTGATAGCAAACACTACACGTATGCTATTTTATTGAAAAGAATGAGAGCTTTTGGTAATTTTTAGCTATGCCTAAAGCATCGTTGTGGTGAGCAATTCAGGGCAATTTCGGCATGCTCTTCATATAATACATTTTTGAAGGATGATATTGATGATATAGACAAGTTCCAGGTGCAGATACTTTTTTTTTTAATCTCCTCAAAGCCACGGTACATTCAAAAAGAAAAATAGTCATTTATTTCTTCAAATTTAGGGTTCCATATAACTGTACAATGTAAGCTCTCCATGTGTTTATTTATCAGTGGGGGGAGAGGGAGGAAAGGAGAGAGGGAGGAAGGGAGGGAAGGAGAGAGAGAGAGAGAGAGAGAGAGAGAGAGAGAGAGAGAGAGAGAGAGAGAGAGATGCCCTCACTGGACTGACTGGATATGTTCCTGATTAGTGGCAAGTACTGACACCAGCCGTGGGATGGTGGCGACCCCTTCTGGCCTTTCCTTGAACAGCGCGCCACCTTGTCTACTGCTTCAGTAGGCGCTTGTGTATGTTTCCTATTAGGCTTCCCAGAAACTCATAAACGGCTGTAAAATCCATCGTGCTAATAGAAGGAACGACATAAATGCTGCCTGACGCTGTTGATGCCGCCAGTGTCGTTCAAGAGTCTTACCAAGTCGGGTGGAATCTAGGAGATGTTTCTAAATTACTTCACAAAAGGTGATTTTAGAGTGTGGGGGCATAGATTAGGGTTAACACGGATGTTCAGACTTAAGGGCGAGCTTGTCAGAGAGACGCTAATTACACCGGCTGTCTGCTCCTGTATAGACCCGGGTCTTGCTTCACCTCTCTCTCACCACAAGCACTCGGACTAAGGAATTCCATTGCCCATGCTTGCTTGGTCCTCAGAGAACCACATGTTGAGACAAAGACCTTCTCGGATGCGCAAGCAATCACCCTGCCACCTCCCTTGCCTAGTCCGGGTAATTTGGGGAGTGGTCTACACATTTTCTTCCAGTTGCCTTGCTCGGTGTCCGCTACATGCTGGGTTTGATACCTTCTGTTCCCCTGTGGATGGTGAGGTCTGGGTCCACGGTGAAGCTGGGCCTGCTGAGTGTCTTAAAGAAGCACACACGGTACTTATTCTGCACGGACTTGCTGGCTTATGAACCGATTTGGTCACTGTTTTCTAAGCCTCCTTCTTGTTTTAAAACTCAGCGCTGTGTGCTGTTCTTAAACAATGGATATTGTTAAATACAGAACACATGCAAGTCGCGAGCACAGACCATGGGGCCAGCCGCTGGGTTTGCCTCACACAGACGGGGTGGGCTACTTTAACCTCCTGTGCCTCGGTTTTCTCATCTCCAAAGTGGAAGTCACAACCTAGTGTACCTCATTGGGTTGTGGCCATTGTCATTGAGTCGCTGACTATCAGGGACAGTATCTGGTAATGTGTGTGACGCGGGAGGGCACTGGTGTCTGAGAATCAGAGGTGCAAGGAGAAATGTAGCCCTCCCTCTGCTGGACAGATGTCGTGTCTGACTAATTGTCTTCCTGGGAAGTCATCCTGGACAGACTCAAGCCCTTCTTACACTTAGCAAGTGATCACAGGAATGGAGATTCTCATCTGACCATAAGTGTGCACGCATGCGCGTTTGCACACACATGAGTGAGCGTGCGTGTGTGTACACATAAGGCCATGTGTGTGCGCGTGCATGTACAGATGCTTGTGCAGGTCAAATGTCAGTACCAGGTGTCTTCCTCAGTCAGTCATTTTCCACTTTTTTTTTTTTTTTTGAGACAGTGTCTCTCATCAAACCTGGAGCTTACAAAATTGTCGAGACTAGCTAGCCACTGAGCCCCAGGAATTTTCCTCCTTGGCAATAAAATTACAAGGTTTTTTTTTTAAAGAAACGTAAATATTAGGGATACAAACTCAGGTCTTCACATCTATGGAGCAAGCACTGCACCCACTGAGTCATCTCCCACCGTCCTCATCCTAGCCTGTCTTTATAACGCTGCAGTCACTGTCTGGCCCCAGGAAACCTCCCTCTTACCCATCATACGGATGGGGCATCCCTGGGGTTTTGACAGAAATCTCTACAGAACTCAGATACCTTCCAACCCACTCTCCTGGCCCCATCTTGCCTAGAACATTTCACGGGTGCCCCGCGTGCCCCTGGGCAGTCTGGTTTGAGTACTGAAACTACCCAGGACTCTTATAACCAACCTGAGACTGTACCTTCTGAAGTTTGAGCTGGGTACACAGAAAATTCTTCACACGATTTTTTACTTCTGTTTCTTAAAGTTCAGCATATTTTGTCAAGCCCCAAAGAGCATGGGAAATGATGTATCTTTTATGGCATGGCTAGATCGAATATTTTAGCCATAGGAGGGAAATTACCTTAGCTTGAAAGTGAATTATGTGCAAGAGTCCTCTCTTCCCTTCTTTGTTACTAATAGAAAACAGAACCCATATTGTTTTCCCTTTAGGATATCAGAGTGTTTGGTCAGAAGGACACATCTTCTCAGACTGTCATCCTTTTAGGTGGATCTGGCTAAGGGGACACAAGTAGAAAGTGGTCATTGGACTTCTGGAAAAGACGTGTCCACCAACAATGAGAGAAACTCAGATCTAATGTCTGGAAATATAGTGGCTATCTTTGTGGAATGAAGACAAAAGGCATACGTTGAAGCCTGGTGAGATAGTTCAGTGGATAACAGCACTTATTCACTAGGACCTGAGTTCAAATCCCCAGAACCTATGTGAAAAAAAAAAAAAAGCCTATCCCAGCATAGGGCAAGGGGTGGGAGTTGGGCAAAGACAGGAGGTTCTGGAAGCTCCATGGCTGGCTATTCTACCTGAAACAGTGATCTTCTGGTTCTCTGAGAGACTCTGCCTCAAGGCAATACTGTGAGGAGAGAAAGGGAGACAACACACATTCTGACTTTATGTATGTGCAATGTTACACTTACTTGCACACTCACGTACTTGTACCACAGAACATGCATACCAAGTACAAACACACACACACACACACACACACACACACACACACACATGCATACACATAGCTGTAGACCCAAGATGAAGGATCAGGAGGTCTGAGGACCCAAATCCACCATTTCTTTAGGCCCCACAGTATTTGCCTGGAACACACTGTTCTTTTGATGCCTTGTTATGTGAGAAAAGCAAACTGCTATTGAGACGTGCATATCAAGATTGCTTAGGACAGGGTGGGTGCATAGCAACGTGCTTCAGAGGTCTTGCTGAGACAAATAGAATAAATGTTTGCTTTAGCTCCTGTAGTTATGTTTCTATTACACATAGCGAAGCATACCTTTTATCGATACATGTAGGCATGGCAGCATTTTGTTGTTCTGTTTCTATCCTAGCACACTGCACAGCACCTGGAACTGAATGAACTGTGTGTGGAGGGGTATGTGGGGTACATCCACGCACGTGTGTACTTGTGCATATCCATCTGGGGGGTCCTACACTACCACTTCCTCCTTTATTGCTTTGAGAAAGAGTCTCACACTCCTTTGGGTAGGCAGACCAGCTGACCAGGGAACTCTTGGAATCCTCCTGTCTCCACTCCCTAGTGCTTGGGTTATAGGCATGTGCAGCCACGCCTTGCTTTTTCCCATGGGTGCTGAAATAGGAACTCAGCACTGGCAAATGTTCTAACCTACTGAGCCATCTCCCCAGCTCCTGCTGGAACCTGATTGAGCATCTGGCCCAGACCAGGAGCTGAGGAGTCCTCTGGAGGTGATCATGAGTGAGACACACCCTGGTCGGCAGAGAACCACCAGGAGGAGTGGCAACACTGTGACTGCCGAGGAACCATGAGCCCTACTTCAGGCCCACTGCCTCGATATCTCTTCTGTTACTGTAATAAAATACCCGATGCTGCTAACCTTATAAAGAAGAGTCTTTAGTTCACGTTTTGGGTATCCCTATTGGTTTTTCATTCTGGGGAGGGCCTCTTAACAGTATCATGATAATAGAAATTGCATAGCCTGCTTAAGCAGAGACCAGACACTAAGGTATGAGTCAACTCACCCACAATAACTCAGGCTCAGGAAAGTGCAGAGATCTCATCAAAGCTGTCTTACTAACCTCCTAGGCAGTGCACCCCCTAAGCTCCTCAGTCGTGATTTGGAAATAGACTGTCCCCACCAAAGGTTCATTGCTGAAAACTTAGTATCTGGCTAGGGTGCTTTGGGGAAGTTGTAAAAACTTGAGGTAGAAATAGGTCTCTCTGATCATATCCTGGAAGGGCATGTTGTGTTTTGGAACCTCTCCACTTTGTTCCTCACTCTTTGCTTCCTGGCTGCAGTGAGGAGAACAGCCTCTGCCACATGCTGCTGCCATTGTCAGGTTCCTAGTCAGGACCCGAAGGTCAGACTCTGAAACACGAAGGATGGCTGTGCTACAGGTTGGCACAGCCATATCTGATGGGAATGGCAGAAGTCATTAAAGCCGGCACAGCTGCTCGGCAAAGACCAGGCAGCGCTGAGCCACGTGATGGCCATGGCCACTGCGCAACCTTTGGTTTGCATCTCCACCTAACACTTACTGGGGGGGGGGGTTAAATAGTTGCACAATTTGGGGATATTGGATTGATGGAAATTTTCTTATGAATCATTTATGCCTTCTCCCAGGAATGTTACTTCTAAGCTTCCCCAGGACAGTCATGAGCACACTATTCCCTGTGCTCTAGGGAGAAAACCCTATCTATTGAATGCCTTCCTTATGCCTCAGAGGTTTGACTCACGAAAAGAAGCCAGAGGTCTCTTTATGAGGCTCTGAGATATTCTTGAAACATCTGTCCCTGTACTTACACAGGAACAAGATAATCAAAACAAAGAAAACTTAAAACGGTTAGCAAGAATTGTTGGGCTAGAGGAGCAGGCCACAGTTCGGATTGCAAGCCTTTTCCCACTCTATACTCAGGCAGTTGCATAGCATATACAGCCACAAAGTTAGATTCGCTGAAATTACCTCTGCCCTACACAGGGACTCATACTGATGAGCAAAGAATGGAGGGGAAATATGATAAAAGCATGAGATGTCAGGATCTCCCTTTCTGAGAAATGTCAGCTCATGCAGAACCAATGTGGTTTCATGTGACCAAGGAAAAACGGAATGCTAGGACCAGACATGTAGACAGAGTCTATAAAAATATAAAATATAAACATTGTATAATGCCAGAATTTGATAACAACTGCAGCATCTTTGGCCTGAGGATTTTTTCCTGGGCACTCTGACCACTGAGAGTTAATAATGTTTGGGACATGGCCGTATGCCCGGGCTGGCTTGAAGATTTTGTTTTGGTCTAGTGTCCTTGAAGCAACCAGGGCTACCAGCCTGAGAACAGGCTGTCAAGTGCCTCTAGATTCTCAAAACTTGGCTGATGGGGTTAATGAATAACAGTGACAACTCTGTTTTTCAATGAATCACTCATGTCAAGACTGGAGGGAAAATGATAGAAAATGATAATAGTGATAAATGTTCTGTCATAGTTTATTAATGATGACTAGAAGATGAGCAGAAGGAAGTGAGACGCATGTCCAAAACCAAAAATGATATCATCTGTGTTTCGGAACAACATGAATGTACTCCTACTTACTAAATTCTGTATAAATAAAGAAGTACTCTGGCTGCCAGTCAGTCAGGCTGCAAGACTCTCCCGACCATGACAGCCTGGCTCCCTCCCTCCCTCCCTCACCATCTCTCTACATCCCTGGTTGGGATCACAGAGGATGTGCTTCCTCTCTGTCCACCTCTCCTAAAATGAAATCAAGAGATGTCCATCTTTGATTCCTCCTCTGTTGCCGCCCTTGCATCCACCCATCTTCAGACCCTGCCCTCATCTGGAACTGGACTCCGGCAACAGGCGATAAAGCAGCAGCCAATCGATGCTGGAAATATGTCTGCCACCTCTCTCTGTTAGTTGAAAAGAAGCCCATAGGTTTACCACAGTCAGGAACAAGGCTGACCACTGAAGACAGCAGAACAGCCTAGGATAAACAATTTTACTAAACAGAACTCATGTGCAGTTACTGCCCAGAGATGCAAAAACCATTTTGTTTGTCATTGAGGAAAATGCACTGTCCTCAGTTGAAGACGTGGTATGGGGTCATTCAAAGCCACTTTTTGGGGTGACTGGCTGAGTGTGCATTGAACAAGGTCAGCTGCAATGACGTGCTAATGTGGGGAGGGGAAAGCCCAGGAGGCCTCAGCTCCACTCAGAGAACTACAGGCAACTCGGGGATGCTGAGAGCAGGAGAAATAGTTCTCCCCAGGGAAGCACAGCAACTGATTACGTCAGCCTTGAAGACATGCAAACGGGTAACACACAGAGCGAACAGGTTATATTTAGAACTAGGTGTGCATCCATATGCATAGATACTTATAAGCAATAACTGGAAGAAGAGCCCACGGATTTGAAAAAGAGCAAAGATATATGGGAGGGTTTGAAGGGAGGAAAGAGAAGGAAGGAATTATAATTTTGAAAATGATAAGAAGTATTTTTTAAAAGCTGCTTTTCAGCCCCTGAGGATTCACTCACTCAAGGCAGAGAGGGACTTGACACTTTGTGTTTGAGACTCACTCGGAATGGGGGTGGTGCCAGACTATGGGCTGAGCTACCAGACTGAATACAAACGAGCAAGTGAGCTGTACACACGCTTGGCCCATCTCTCACTACTTGCTGATGGCACGTGCAATGTGACCAGCTGCCACAGCTTCCTGCCGCCATGCTTCTCCTGCTGTGTCGGTTGGTATCAGATTGGTTTGTAGATGCCCCCAGATTGAGTTATTTGGGGAGTTCTGGAACCTCCAGAAGGCAGAGGTTTCTAGAGGAAGTGCGTCAGCGGGCACAGGCTTGAGATGGCACAGCCTCTCCTCCCTTCCTCTTTTCCCCCTGCTTCCGGTGTATAGATGAAATGTGATCCTTCTAGTTCCTGCACCCTCTGGTACTCTAAGCCAAACAAACACTGTCTTCCTTAACCTGCTTTTGGGCGTGCCCAACACGGCTGCTGTGATAGGCTGCTCTATCAGATTGCCAGGTAATACAAATGCTCCCTTCCTCACAGAACACAAACATTGTCACAGCAATGAGAGAGATAATTAACTAATGTAGCCGCATTTCATTTTTGTTTTAATAAATAAAGCCTGCCTGAAGATCAGAGAGTAAAACAGCCCCATTGGTCAGCCTTACAGACCAGGCAGTGGTGACACACACCTTTAATCCCATTAGCCATACTAGTTGCTGTAGAAACTGGGCAGTGCAAGCCTTTAATCCCAGTGGTGCATGCCTTTAATCCCAGTCCTACAGAGGTTTTATAAGACAGGAGAAGACAGTTCACAGATAGTCTTATTCTGAGATTCCTGGAGGCAGGATCACCATTTTTGGACTGAAGTTGAGGTAAGATCCAGTGGCTGCCTGTTTTGCCTTTTGGATCTTCAGGTGTAACCCCAATATCTGTCCCTGAGTTTTTATTAATGAGGCTTCAAAATAATACAGAGACTATTGAAGATGTCCCAGTTCCCCTACCCTAGTTGTCTGAGCAGTGTCCTTGAGTGCCACCTATCCCATCTGTACAGGGAAGAGACGAAATTGGCAGTGAGGGTGGCTCAGCTGATGTTTCAGGACCTTTGTTTACACTGTGTGAAGATGTGTCTGTGTCTTGCCTCACCCGCCTAAGGCACCCGATTGGTTTAATAAAGAGTTGAATGGCCAATAACTAGGCAGGGGGGGTTGGTGGGACTTCTGGGCCGAGATAGGCACTCTGGGAAGAAGAGAGGCAGGATTCACCAGCCAGACATGGAGGGAGTCAGATATAGAGAATTGGAGAGAGGTAAAGAGCTACGTGTCAGAACAAAAATTAATAGAAATGGGCTAATTTAAGTTTTAGGAGCTAGATGGGAACAAGCTTAAACCAAGCCCATGCTTTCATAATTAATATTAAGTCTCAATTTCATTCATTATTTGGGGGCTAGTGGTCCAAAGAAAGTCCAACAAGAAAGGCTGACTCCAAGCTGGGATGTTTAGGTTTTCGCTGACAGTCTTGACAATCCACCAGGCTTTTACATCTTGTTGTTTTCAGTCACAGCTTTTCCAAAAAAAGGGGGAAGCTCATTCCTCATGCTAACTTCCCAGAGCCCCTTTCCATGGCGACTCAAGGGAAATGTCGGAGAATCTTTCTAGAACACTGTGTCCTGATCGTGGATAAGGGCTCATGGGCACAGACACCATAAAAATCAACTCTGCTTTTCCAAACCATGTGCACCCAAGGAATGTTGACACTCACACCCATGCAGCAGTGAAGAACCACTATGCTTGACGGTCAAGCTGGGTCGCATCATCATGGATGGAAGCTGAGAGGAAGCTTAGCTTTGCTTCAGTTTAAATTAGATCTAATTGATATGATTAGTTAAGGAGGCATGCGAGGCTTTTGCCGGCATATAAAACCATCAGAACACAGACAAAAAATTGTGTGTGTGTGTGTTTGCGTGTGTGTGTGTGTGTGTGTGTGTGTGTAGAAAGAGAGAGAGAGAGATTAAGAAACTTATTTGTAGACTGCACAGATCTAAGAGATCCGTCACACAGGATGAAGTGAGATCCATCACACAGGATGCTGCCACAGGGAAAGGAGCATTTAAGTTTTGTTTAAGTCAATCATCTAATGTTTCTTTATCCCCGAGGCCTTGGGTCTTGATCTGAGGCCAGACTAGGCCAGCAGAACTCATTCTGGTCAGACAGTGGGAAATTCCTCCACATGAATGGTGTTGGTGGTCTCCACCCTACTGTAGTCCAGGAGCCCACACAGCAAACTCTCACTAATGAATGAGCCCACCCACGCAGGACCCGCCACTCCTACCCCTCCTCCCATTCAACACCCTCACACCACCACCAACCGCCTTAACCGCATTTTTCACTACTACCCAAGGATTCGTGGGTTTCCGGAACAAACTTTGTTAAAATTCAAATCACAGAAACCTCCTCAATAAGGATCCAAACCAAAGACCCTCTGGAGGGATCCCCTGGGCAGCTCCTGGGGGGTGGCACAGGAAGTCACAGCCACTGGAGCTTGTAGTCTCCAGAGAAGAAAGGACTAACAGCAGTGTGGGGCCTGCCCGATCTTGGAGGTGGGTCTACAGTGCTTGGCTTGTTTGTTTTTCCTTACAAGAATGCTAATCAAAGCACAACTTCAACCCAACCAACTAACCAACAAAATACCCAGAGCTGGCAAGTAGCAGGCAGGGAATCCAGGGACAAGCAGTCTGGAGGGCCCCTTTTGTGGCGAAGGCTTTTGGAAAAGGAACTTTGATTGCTTTCTATGGAAGGTCTGGCCACCCAGGAACCCAAAGATAACAGCAACGTGACAGCATTCCCTGCAGCCTTTGCTCAGGGCTTCTCTCAGACTGGGGTCTGAGATGCTAACAAGTCTTGATCTCTAGATGAATCAGGGAATATTCCCAGTGGAATGGACACGGAGCCTCAAGCCACAGCCCTGCAAGCCACAGCCCTGCCAGCCACAGCCCTGCCTGGCCTGGAGAAAGCCACAGGGCCACTATGCTTATATTCCTGCTATCTTTGCTTTTGTTTGTTGCCTCCTCTGCCTTTTCACCAGGTCCTGGAAATTAGGAGGAGGCTGACTGAGTAGGGGCTGTGTACCTCTGAGAAATGCCAGGCTTCTATACAGGGTCCAGGGTATGAGCAGATACTGAGGGGAGGGGAGAAAGAGAAGATATTAAGTGCCTTGTTTTTGAAATACTGAACACACACACACACACACACACGCACACACACACACACACAATTTTCACTGTGGCCTGCCACATCTTGGGAATCTGAAGGAAAAAAAATAAGTCAAGCTGGCCTCTGTCCCCAACAGCAGGGGGCTTTCATGACATTCTGGAGCAGGCATGGGCTCTTTGATAATAAGGGTTCCTTAGTTCTATGTTAATAGCCCTCCCAGGCTTCTCAACTCCTTCCCAACATGTCTCTGTTTTAGGTCAAAGAAATTTGTAAAGGTTCAGACTGGTGGTGCTGGACGTGGGAGAGGAAAGTGTAGAGGCTTCAGGATGCAGCTTGCCAGGGCCTCTGAGAGCTTGTCAGGCCTGGTAGGTTCATCCTTCCTTTAGTACGGGGCAAAGACTGTGGAAGGTGTCTTGGAGACCTGGCCTGTTTTGAAATCCCCAAGTCGAGACTGACTAAAGGGTCTTGAGAAACCTGCAGGTCTTCAGGCTTCTCTGGGACTGTTTTCTCTGTTAGCCACAAGAGGGCAGCACATGCCTTTCTATTGGTGGGAAACCCTGCACAGAGCAGTCTCTCGGAAACCACAGTGATAGGTGCTAGTATCTAAGAGCTCTGCGTGTGTGCAGGTGTTGATTGACACAGCGATGCTATGGGAGAAGGCGTTTTAATAGCATCACAGACAGGAGTCAATGCAGCAAAATCTAGAGAGCATGCTGCTGTAACCAGAGACTGCCTTAAACAGAAGTAGACACAATGCAGAACCAGACCACCATCCACCGCCCGTATTTATGCTGTTCTTGAGCTAAGACTGGTCTTTACATTTTACATTTCCACAATTGCAGAGTTCAGGGAGTGGAAAGAAGAGTAATTTGTGACATGGGGAAAGGGTGTGAAGATAGTATTTTAGGATCCACAGACCAAGTTCACTTAACATAGCAACACACACTTGTTTATGGACTGTCTGGGGTGCACAAAGATTCCAAGGGCCTTGCTGAGCAGAGCTGAGTGAGCTTGTGCAGTTTACCAAAAATACAATGTTTCCTATTTGACCCTTCACAGAAATATCTCATCAGCCTCTGACCTAAGACAAGTGTGCTGTGTGACTCCAGGCCAAAGAACACAGGTGAGAGCTGACACAGGGGAGGGCCAGTGCAGCCACGGCTGAGGAATGGGACAGTGTTGACCTGGACCTCTTCCTTTCCTGCAGGGGAGCCCGGGGCAAACAGTAGGAGAGGTAACACATATCACAAGCAGCCTCAAGAAAGGTTGGTAGGAATCAGGAGCCTAAGATACTGCAGCACCCACATTTGAACATCTTTGGTCTTCAGCTGCTCGGAGACATTTTAAATGAATGGACTTAAAGCAAATGTCCCAAGGGTAGGTGGATTTCGGTATCATGGTACACCCGCCTGATAGCTTCAGCCAAGTGCCTTTCAGGATGGAGAGACGCGGTTCCTGGACTTAATGTACCTGCACCTATTTCTTATCACTCTGTCTCCAGTGAAGGCCACATGGAAGCAGCTGCTCTTCAATCTGTAAAAGCATGGTCTTTGTGGTTATAATGAGCATAGGGTGTGATGGTGGGATTTTTATCAACTTGATAAAAGCTAGAGATAATCTAGAGAGCTGCAACCTTAATTGCGACATTGTCTCTAATCAGATTCACTTCTGCACATGTCTGTAGGGTGATTTCTTGATTGCTAATAGACAGAAGAGGGCCTGGCTCACTGTGCCCGTGGTGACTTTGGGGACAGAAGTAGTCAAACACCTGCAAATCTATCTTAGGAACTGTGGCGGTTTGAATAGGAATGGCCCCCTCAGAATCACGTGTTTGAGAGCTTGGCCCATAGGCAGTAGCACTGCAGTGTGGCCTTTTTGGAGTGGGAGTGACTTTGTTGGAGGAAGTGTGTCACTGAGGAGGTGAGCTTTGAGATCTTATGTGCTCAAGTTACTCTCAGTGTGGTACAGTCTTCTTTTACTGCCTGCAGATAAGAATGTCAAACACTCGGCTCCTTCTCCAGCGCCATGTTTGCCTGCTTCCCACCATGATGATAATGGACTAAACCTCTGAACTGTAAGCCAGCCCCAATTAAATGTTTTCCTTTCAAGAGTTTCTGTGGTCATAGTGTCTCTTCACAGCAATAAAACCCTAAGACAGGCGTGAGTGGCCGCTTGTGTCTGTAATCCCTGCACTTGGGAGGCTGAGATAGGATGCTTGTTCATGAGTTCCAGGTTAACTTTGTGCTACATATAGAGCAAGACCCTGTCTCAAAAAATAAAAAATAAACACTTAGACCACAGGCAGGTTGCTATGTGTGCATCCTCCAGACCCAACGGGCCAGCAGAATGGATGGTACAGTCCTGTGCAGCAAAGCCTCATGGGATTTTCCCAGAAACAAGAACAAAAAGAAGCGACTCAGGTCAGGATGCAGAAAGAACACAAGTGGCCACAAGAGAGGTGGGGGGGGGGTGCAGCCAAAGGCAGGGGCAGGGGCTGCGTGGAGAGAAAACACAGAAGGGGTGAGCTCGCCTGGCCTGGAGTCACTGGGCAGGAAGGCAAAGCACACAGGGAAGAGCCAAAGAAAATGGAAACAGCAGCCCCGTGGTGTCTGCGGCTCAAGTCGAGACTATTTGTTATTCTTTGGGGAGCTTGGTTTGTTTTTATCTGTAAGGCAGAACCAGGTTGCACTGACCAGAAGCTTTATTTTGCTTCATCTGCTTGGAAGTTTTGAGCCACGCTGGTGGCCCACCATGCCTGGTCCCGGGTACTGGACCTGGTTTACACATAAACACACACAAGCACACCACACACATACACCACACACACACTACACACATACAAACACATACACACCACACACACATACAAACACATACACACAATACACACACACATACCACACACACACACACATGCATGCACTCACCCCAAGCATATAGCCCTTCTCTGCTTTTTTTTCTCATGTTTTCCCTACGGGATGATGGTTTGCTATGAGGAGCTAATAACAAATGGATTATATACTTCAAATAGAAAAAAAGGCCCCCAAGACAGAGGGACACGGGAGTAAAAACGAGAGAAATGGAGGCTGGAACAAAGAAGAGAAGAGGGAAACTCAAACTGGTGAAAACAGTCACCCCACAGATGTGTGGTCAGACAGCCTGAGAAACCCCATGGGATGAAGCCCCATGGCTGTAGGTGACTTATAAAGTCCACACTCAGAGGCGACCACTAGGACCTTTTAGTCCTTTAGCGGGTAGAGAGAGTGCTCTCCCACCCCACAAGTGGGATCTTTAAACTCCCACATTTGTGGCATGTCCACAAAGACCGGGGATGGAAGACAGTAAATGTGAACCATGGGGAATAAAACCCCAGCTCTTTGTCTTAGCCCAGTGCATACACACAGCCCATTCTCCACCAGCTAAAAAGAAAACACAGAGAATCTGACACTCTTTCCCAAAACGAGGATGGTAATTCCGGGCAGGAATGTTAACTGTATCTGAGGGAAACGCGATAGGGTTGGAAGGAAGAAAAAGGGACTCTCAAATGAGTTAGTAAGAACAGAAAATTAGACATGCGCACTCCATCCCTTGCTAATTGCCTGGAATGCGCCATATGGTATAAGACATGAAATGTGTCCCAGGAACTGATAGGATTGAAGGGTAAGGAGAAGAGAGATTGGGGAAAATGCGGTAGAATGCAGTGTGCTACGCCTAAATTATGGTAAGTAGCTAAAAGGAGTTTGTGAAGGCCAAGCGATTTGGCAGAGATTTTCAGCTCTGATCTGAAGGCAATTTGTAAGATGAGTGTTCGGAGGGAGAGGCCTAGAGTGTCTCGGGAGATGACAGAGAGTGGAGGAGCCATGCACTGGAGTGTAAAAGGAACCCCTACAGGGAAGAGGGAACCCACAGAGCCAAACTGAGGTCTCCAGCAGAACACATGCATGCCTTGCAGTGGAGTCAGGCAGAATTGTCGGGGCTACTGCTCCCGCAGCCCATCTTGATTTGTCTGGGGTTCCCTATGACTGGCAGCATTTCCTCGGAGCAGAGGTGGGAGGCAAGGGTTGTGCCTCCCATCACTCAAGTCAGAGATGGTGGGAACTAGAGAGGGAAGCTGGATGCTGTCACGTGACTGTCACAATGCATCAGAGTATTCAGGGTGACAATAGAGATTGTTGCCTGACTATGGACTTCAGGGATGGTAGAGGGTGTGCCAAAGAGAAAACGGGAGCTTCAGGATTTTGGAAATCCTGATGCCAAGCAAGAGACAGCTTTCCCCTGCTCAATAGAAAAAGCTACGCGTGAGGAGAGCAGGGATCCCTGCAGCCACACAACTACTTCTCAGGGCCTGATGGCTTTTTCATCCCCAAGGTGTCCTTTCTTGGGCCATGAGCACCCTCTCTGTAGGTTTCTGCCATTCAGTGCTGTCTCAGCACCAGCCCTCCAAGAGAGAAGAATCCTGACTCCCCAGTCGGCTGGGGTCTCCTTGAGAATCAGTGTCGCCCACGGGAAACAGAGCTGGAAAAGACTGAGAATTCCAGGAGCTGCACAGTGAGCGAGATTCACAGCCTTGGGCACCGCACTGTGGGGTTTTCCACAGACAGCCCTGGGCTTTTCTTTTTAAGATTTCTGCCTTTCCTGTCTCCGTGACCCCTCCCTCCTTCCCTTTCTTCTTAGGCTGGGTTTTCTGAATGTCCCACCTTTCCCTCTGCCCTTCCTCAGACATGTTCCTTGGATGGATGTTGACCTTAGTGTCCTGCTCACTTCCTGACCTAGTCCCCTAGTCCAATTCCTCAAACTGCCCCAAGGTGCAGCGGTCAGCCTTAGAACAGCTGGCTGAAACACAGGGAGAGCCATCATGTCATAGGAATGAGTGTGGGGTGCACACCTAACCTCCCTGGTCTGCAGATGGAGGAACTGAGGCAAACCCTGTGCTGTGAGGCCAGGCACTGTGCCAAGGTGTGTGCATGCTTTGACTGAAGAAATACATGAACCCACCACAACAACTGTGGCTGTGCTTGGCAGAAGTATTAAGAAGTTCATATTGGGCTGCAGAGATGGCTTAGAGGTTAAGAGCACTGACTGCTCTTGCAGAGGTCCTGAATTCAATTCCCAGTAACGACATGGTGGCTCACAACCATCTGTAATGTGTCCTTCTGGCCTGCAGTATACATGCAGGCAGAATACGGTATACATAATTAATAAATAAATCTGAAGAAGAAGAAGGAGAAGAAGAAGAAGAAGAAGAAGAAGAAGAAGAAGAAGAAGAAGAAGAAGAAGAAGAAGAAGAAGAAGAAGAAGAAGAAGAAGAAGAAGAAGAAGAAGAAGAAGAAGAAGTTGTTGTTTATATCCTTGTTTCAGAAACAGCCCTGGCAAGAACACATCTCTTAGGCACATTGTGCAGCTAGTTCTGCAGTTCAAACCCGGGTCAGTAATCCCACCACCGCCTGGTTTCTAGCTCATGCAGACGGCTAGTTCACTAAGACCCCTCACCTGCTTCCCTTGGTAGCTACAGACCCTGGTTCAGTGTCTGTCTGCAACATAACACAAGCTATTTCAAAATGAGTTCAGAGTAGGTGCTGTTACGTGCAGTGTGTGTGTGTGTGTGTGTGTGTGTGTGTGTTGTTTGCACACGAGTGTGTGGGTGTGTGCAGGTGACGAGCAGAGCAGGATGTCTTCCTCTATTGACTTCTGCTTTATTGGCTTGAGACAGTCCCTTGCTGAACTGGAAGTTCCCCTTTTCCATTAGGCTGGCTGGCCAGCAAGCTCTAAGGATCTGCCTGTCTCTACTCCCCAAAGCTGAGGCTACAGACACAGGATGCAGCCAGGCTCAGCCTTTTACATGCAGCTGAAATTTGAACTCAGGTCCTTATGCTTGTAGAGCAAGCACCCTTGCTCCCTGAGTCATTCCCAGTCTCCGCGGAATTTTGTTGAACGGCTACATGAGAGAGCGAATCTACGAATGAATGGCCAAGCCTCTTGGGGACTAGCTGGAAGAATTTCCCCGGAATGAGGGCTGGCTTACAGTAGTTGGGAGATTTTGGATGGGAGCTAAGGAAGAGCAGAAGCAGCAGGATTGTCTTGTGTTTCCAACAAACATGATTATGATTAGTGTGTACCGAGTACTCCTTCGATGCGGGCACTGTGCCGAGGTGTGTGGAGGGATGATTGACACCTTGAATGGTATTTGTGGCACTGGCTTTTCTTGAGCTTTCTTGGTGATGGGGCAGGACTAGATGATGACCATCGGCAGAGTGTCTAGGGGGAGGAGGAAGAGGAGACTCTGCTCATGAGAGAAAGGGGGGCTGGAAATAGCTCTGCTGGCAAAGTGCTTCCTGCATAATAACGAGAACTTCAGTTTGGTCCCCAGTACTGCGCGCAGTGGCTTGGAGTTGCAATGGCATCACTTAGAAGTCAAATGGCTTCCTGGAGCTCACTGGCCAGCATGATTTAGCCGCATCAGAGAGTTTCAGGCCAGCAAGAGATGTGGTCTCGAGAAAAACAAGGGGGATACCATCTGAAGAATGACACTTGGGATTGACTTCCGACCTCCACACACGTATATACACATGTGCACATGCACGCCTTCCCACCCACACATGTGTACCATGACACACAGGAACAACAACACCAAGTTAAAAAAAATACTCAAAACAAATGCAAATGAGAGAAATGAGAGTGAATTAGGAGATGCCTACCATCTGCAGAGGGATGTCGGGAACAGGAGATTGACACAATGAATTGCGAGATGCCTACCATCTGAAGTAAGATGTCAGGAACAGAGGATTGATTAAAGAGCCAGCGAGAAGTGATGGATGTCAGAAAGCCTGCAGTTTCCAGCCTGGAGCTCCCAGAGGATGGAGAGCACCATGGCCCGTTGCCTGGGCATGTGGGCTTTGAGCATAGAGCTGGCTCTGCCTTGAGAGTGTGGCCCTGGGCGCTCTTGCAGCAGTGAGGCCGTCTCTACAACGAAGACTGGCCTGCAGAAGCATGGGCCCTGGCTCGCTGAGCCTGAAGATGTCAGGATCCTGCCTACCAACACTGGGTATGGGACAGGAGGAAGGAAACGTGAAAGGGCGTGCGGGGCAGTGGGTAGTGCTTGCTACAAGCATGGGCTATCTCTGTGTGGGGCTAAGAAGAACAGACCTCTTGAGAAAGCAGACCTGTGTGAGCTTTGAAATGTGCAAATGAGTTGGTGGAGGGACAGAAGGGCAAAGCCCATTGTGGGGAAAACCAGGGTGAAACAGAAGAAGGGAAACAATGAAAACTGGAGAGGATTGAGTTCATAGGAAATCGACACGCGGTATTCTGTGCAAACCGTTGCTTCGGCTTTGGCCGTAACAGAACTGCATATGTGGATAATATGTAAATACCATTTATAATTTAAAAAGTCTGGGAGACTCAAATGAGATAATCTTTCTGAGGGCACTCTGACAAGTATGGAGGAAGATATTTGTGGTTGGGATAAAAAGACACTGGGTGTAGAATCTGAAGAAACAGAATCCAAGAGCCAGCCAGCGCAGGGAAAGAGGGACGTCCCTGGTCCTCTCCTTGGCGTCTGGGCCCTGGACCAGGAAAGTGTCAATAACTGTTCTTTTCCAGGAAGTTCTGAGGGCTGTGATACTTAAGCTTGATTGACAACTTTGCTGGATTTAGAATCACCTAGGAGACAGACCCCCGGGTGTGTCTAGGAGGGGGTTTCCACAGAAGTTTAGCTGAGGAAGGAAGGTCCACCCTGACGTGGGTGGCACCATCCCATGGGCTGGGTCTTGGATTTAATAAAAGGGATAAAAGGAGAACACCAGCTGAGTACATCGGCTTCCACCTGCTTCCTGATTGTGGACACACTGTGAATGGAGGCCCTGAGCCCCCGCCCCACCCTCCTGCCAAGATGGACTGTACCCTCAAACTGTGAGTCAGCGTGACCCTCCTTCACTAATAGTTGCTATTGTCGCCACAGTGGGAAAACACCTATGACGGATTGTGTTAGTCTGCTTGGAGAAAGAGCTAAATAAGACCACTGGCCAGGTGACTTAATTATGGATACTTCTCACATGCCAAATTAAATGTCAACTTTTCCTTCGCTTTTTCTGCTTCTGGAAAGCCTTGGCTGTGGCTGTAGCTGTGGCCTCTGCCCTGCCTCTCTGTGCCCTGCGGCTTTGTGTGTATCTTCTTAGCTTTTTGTTGTTGTTGTTGATGATGATGTTGTTTTGTTTTGTTTCCTGAGATACAGTCTCACTATGTAACAGCCCTGGCTGTCCTGGAACTAGCTCTGTAGACCTGGCTGGCCTCACAGAGTTCCGCCTGCCTCTGCCTCCCAAGTACTGGGATTAAAGGCTTAAAGGCATGAGCCACCAGCACCCAGCTCCTCTCACCTTTTTATGAGGACATAAAAAGTCATTGGATTGAGGGACCACACTAAGTGCAAGATGAAGTCATCTTGAGATCCTGAGCTAATCTCACCTACAAAGACCTCACTTCCAAACAAGGTCATATTCTGAGAGTCCAGGTGGACAGGTGCACGTGACCTTTGAGGGGCAGGGCGTTATTCATCGAACTACAGTATTCAAATTATAGTGAAGCAAGATCACCATGTGCCCTCCAAAAACTGTTCTCTCTCACAGTGCTTCTAAACGTCCCTCTAATAGCTGTCATTGTCCAAGGGATAAAGCCATTGTCCAAGGGACACACACTGGCACTGCCGTTCTGGCCTCTTCCCGACCTCTGGTCTTAGCCTTTCCCATCCCCCCTGACTTCCTACACACTGCAACCTTATCTCTAGTTGAAATACTTCTAGAAGGAGGACTCCTATTTCAGGTGCCTCCATAGAAACTGCTTTTCCTTTTGCTAGCCCGTTCACCAGCTCTTCTCATTCCCTTTGATTACACCAGACTGGGCCTCCTGTCTTCTAATTTGACTGTGTGTGTGACTTGGAGCCTTCCCCCTCCACCAGCAGGCACAGGAGACTGGACACAAAGGGACCTGGCACCTGACAATCTTGACTTTCTGCCCTGTGTTTTCAAACTGTGAGCCAATTGATCCTTTCTTGACTTCCCCCACTTTCTCCCATTCTGACTGTCATGACTCTCTTTGAGCCCCCTGGTTCAAACTAAGATCCCAGTATCTGTGACAGCTCTTTCCCCTTCCTGCTCTGCTGGGTCTGTTCTCACTGCCCTCCTTTTCTTTCTCATGGGTACTCAGAGGAACCCCTGATCTGAACTCCAAGAGGACCGGTATCTTCCTGTGGTTCACTGTGCATCACTGAACTGCTTTCTTCATGAAAATCCACATGGCATTTCCTCTGCTTGGCTTGGTACTGGACCCTGAAGATCTAGCTCATTCTCTCTCTCATCTTCCTCTTCCTTTTGCTTTGAGTGTCTCACAACCTCTCTTCAGGTCCCACACACCCCAATTCAGACACCTCAGCAAATCTTCAAAGGATGCTCCTGAAGGAGGGACCGAAATTCCCTGAGCTCAAGTGTGTGTACCCTGAGCTCAAGTGTGTGTACTCAGTCCCCTCTGATGGGGCATCATAGGAGAAGCAGGTCCTAGGTTTGTAGCCAGTGCCAGGAAGGAAAGGCTGTGTGGAGACGGAGCCTGGACTTCAGAATCCCATCCCTAGACACCCCACAGCACTCACAGTGAAGAGAATTAGGTCTGCAGCGTTCACCAAATTCTGACCCTCATTGCCCTTCTCATGCTTCCTGTCAGCCCAGAAAAGCTTTTCCGGGACTACAAAGAAGTGGGAAGTTGTGCCCCATTGTGAACACAGATGGAGTCACATGTCTGGGGACACTGCACAGCACCAATAACCCTTCCATGTCTTGCCTCCTGCTGTACGATAAGGTAGTTTTCCAAAGCGAGCTACACCCCTGCCTCTGAGTCAGCTTCTCCTGCGCTGCAGGCAGCAGGTTCTGTGACCTCCCTTCTGAGTCAGGAGGATGAGAGGAGAAGAGAAAATAACAAGCAGCATCGGTTCCAGAAGCTTCTCTGGCCTGGTGCTCTGACATGGTCACGGGCAAACCAAAGATGCAGCACTTGGCACGAACAGACCCAGGCCAGGCATCCCTGGGGGGCCACTCACCCGCATTGTTCTGCTGCTTGGTGTTTTTGATGTAGGCTGAGAACTTGGAGAAGATGTCAATGCCCGCAGTGTTGGACTCCCGGTGTCTCGCAGCCAGTTTGGGGTACCTGGAAGGGAAGGCACGGTGCTCTATGAAACTGTGAGAAAGGGTCTCTTTAGGGACAAGCCTGTTTGTATCGCAGGGGGCAGCATTCTCTTTCTTGGCTGAGGCTACCATCTTCTGGGATTTTGCTGTCATCCTACAGGAAGGGTGGGCTCTCAGCACTCACTCATAATAAAGGAAATCCGGTGAGGTACTGAGAGTCTCAACCAAAGTGAGTCAGATATCGGGCAATGAATCAGAATGTCGTCCATAGGCCTCGTCCTGGAACCACCACCAATGGTACAGAGTGATACAGGGCTGGCCTCTGTGTCGGATGGGGGTCCCTGCTAGTTCCACTGAATTCATGAAGACAGACACCTACTGTCAGGCCCACCACCACAATCCTGGCTGGCCAGAAGTGTCTCCTGAAGGCTTCTAAAATGACTCCGGCACTGAGTACATGTGTGTGGTAATAAGAACTGAACCCGGCTCTGCTCGAAGGTCCTGTGTTTTTATCACCTGGATTTCTAAGCGTGAAGGGAGATTCACAATGATCCCCCACTCCATTCCTTACACTGTTTCTCATTGTGAAGCTATGAAAAATGCAAGCGATAGGGCCAAGCTTAGGACCTTGGCATTAAGACTGATGAGCAGGTGCATTCACATGTGCGGGAACCCTTGGATCTAACCCAACACCTCTATCATAGGGTGATCCTCACCACAAATAAATAAACAAAACAAAACCATTCTTTTCCCAAAGTCATCGTACGTATGGCCAGGAAGAAGTGGGCAGAGATGGAGGCAGGTTGCTCACTCATCATTAACTATAAACGTGGGTCTTCATGATCTGGAGTGAACGGTTTTACTGTATGCTTCTGGTTGCTTCATGTTTATTAAACCAAATTCGTTTGTTCAGATTATATGTTTTCAACCAAAGGAGTCTTTAAGATCATTTGCTGTGGGGTTGGGGAAGATAATTCAGTCAGTAAAGGCAGTGAGAAAGACTGGAATTTGACATGCCCAGAAGTCACGTCAGAAGGTGAGGATGGTAGCATGTTTGCTACCCTAGCGCTGGAGATGTGGGGTTGGCTGGCCAGCCAGACTAGACTAATTGGTGAATTTTAGGTCAGGGAGAGATCCAGGTTCATAAAAGAGAGGAGGTGACGTTTGAGGAATGACACCCAAGTTGACCTTGATCTCGATATGCACGTGCACACATATGCACAAACCTGCATGCATGTGCATGCACACACATCATTTGCCATCCTTCTTCATTTATTTGTTCTTCAGTGATCTCGTTGACTAAGACTGCCCTGCTTTTGGGGGTCGTGGAGGGCTTAAGGTCTGAGGTACTGCCCTTGGAAAAGTCCTCAGCCTAGGGCCCGGCTCTCAGCTCCCCTGGGAAGAGGAAGCTCCTCAGTAGAGTTGGCGTCAGGTTTTACAGGAGTCCCAGGGATGCAGTGGTCACCCAGGGTGACTTCATAAGGAGCTACCATGCTGGGGTTCATCTTTGAGTTGACCACGCCCCTGAAGTAATCCTAATAAGCGCGCTGGTTTACCATGCTCGACTTGGGTGGGATTATTTCGCCTGTCTATGGTGATGCCCTACTTGGGCTGAATAGACATTCATTCATGGTGCCTTGCAAAATACCACATAGTACTTGAGAATCAGAATTAGAGAAGTGTTTTCTGTCTGTTCTGTTTTAAATTTGCCTGCCAGCAAATGTGGCCACTGACTAAATACCCATGGGCTTTTCCACGTTTCCCAGCCAGTTACACTGTGGTCATGTGACTAGATTCTAGCCAGGAGAATGGGGAGGGATGGGTGATGTAACCCCTTATGACTCTGGCCCTTGAAAGAACTACGTGTGCCCCCCCTTTTGGTTTCCTCTGCCGAAGACTTTGGAGGCCATGGGCATACAGCTACAAGATGGAAGAGGGCCGCACCATCCACTGAGACTGCTTCAATGACAAATGCCCTTGTCCTCTTTTGTCACTGTACCTCACGTTACTGCATGTGGCAGCACAGACCCGAAGCCATGTAAGAGGCTCCAGAGCTCACATTCAAGGCGTGCAGCAGCATCCTGTGGGAGCGTCTGAAGCTGTGTCCACCTCTCGGAGGGAGAGGAGAAGATAACTCTGCTCTACTGCTGAAAGAGATCTGTACACATTTTTAATAAAACATCGCACTTACAATGCCTTGATTTTGATCCTTGGTAATGCTCAGGGCATGCCTGCTACCTGACATGGCACACCATGGGACCAGCTGACTGAAGGGATGGTACGCCACGTAACCAGCTGGTTTTTGATCAGGATCCTGGGTTCTATGCTGTCTTTCTTCGGTTGTTAGCGTGTGCATGTGTGTATTCATGTTTTTAATGTGTGACGTGGGAAGGGTGTGTGCGTGTGGGTGTGTGTGTGCGTGCATATGTGTGTGTGCATATGGGATCACCCTCCACACACCTCATTTCCATTTCTTTCTCACTGGTTGAGGCAGGGGTCTCTCAGTCAAATCAGAGCACCTCAATATGGCTAATCTAGCTAACCAGCTTGCTCCGGGGGATCCCCTGCCTCTGCTTTCCAAGGACAGAATTACAGGCGGCCAGTTGTGCCCACCAGACAGTTCAGTGAGTGTCTAAACGCTCGTCTTCAAGCTGGCAAGGCACACATAGATGCTGAGCCGTCTCACAGCCGCCTTCACCCCCTGTTCTCATCCCCGTTTCTACCCAGTAGGATTATTTTAAAACAGTCAGCTCTAGGAAAGACCTCGGTGAAACTCATGCAGTCACAGATTTAGGGCTGAAGGGGATCTTGGAGAACATAGTGCCAACCCTTCATTTTCAAGATGATCACACCAGGAAGGAAAGAGCCTTGTCTAAAGTCACACAGGGTGTGCCGATTGGTTTCTAGGCAGCCACGCTTCTCAGTTCTGAATCCTAGAAACTCTGGGTTTGGGATGGAGACCACAGGCAAGGGCCAGGTTTGTCTCAATGATAACTCTACATGAGCTCCTAGACTTTTTCCCTGAGCATCAACTGGGTCGGTCCACATAAAGGAAGGATGTTAGCCTCATTTAGAAGCTAGTATTCTTCATCATGACCCCAAATGCTCTGTGGACCCAAGGGTAATCTTTTTAAAGTGCTGGAGTATTTGTGTGTGATCTCCTCTCCTTTGACAAACAAAACGAAGGGAGAAAAGTCTTGGCTCTCTGCCAGTTTTCACAAACAGCAACAGGATAAGAAATTCATGGCTTCGCAGCATCAGGAAACAGAGTCTTGCTGCCCCTGGAGAAACAGAAGGCCAGGCAACACTATGCCACAGGCCTCTGGATGCAAGCCACCCCACCTTCCTGCCCAAGATGGTGGGGAAGTTGGGTTTGTTTGTGGCTTGAGAGTAGACTGGCAGGATTCTGAGCTTGGAGCTGAGGCATTGGCTTGGTGATATTTACTGGCCAGTAACTGCAGCACCTGCCCCAACCTGATGGTGCAGAAGCATAGAAGCATAGATGGACACTCTCTGTGAACAGCATCCTGATGGTAGTGACTGATGGTCTTGTCGCTGAGCTCCTTACTTAAGGAGGCCTCTGAAGATGTTCATTTAATGACCTCAAGGACCTACGACCTAGAGAGGTCACTAGCATGGCCGGAATGTCCTTCCTCGCACCTCCTCTACTTAACTGAAGTTCAGAAAAGACCTGAGTGGGAGGCAGCAGGCTCAGCACCCATAGCATGAGTGAGCAGCCAGGAGAAGCCAGAATGGACCCTGCCCAACACTACTAGGTCCTGATAGGACAGTGGAACCTTTACAACCTGATTTACAAGAAGACAATGAGTTTGATAATGGCCTTCAGGAAGAATGTTCAAAATATGTGAACTATATACCCTGAGAGTCCTTGTGCCCTTTGACTGAGGTGATGAGAGCCAGGGGTCTTGACTAACCTGACTGTGAAGAACCAGGACAGCAAACTGTCTGGGGTCAGGAATGTTCTTTCACAGAGGAGGCCTGAAGCCAAAAGCAGACATGGGATGATGGGTAAAGATGACACCTATGTCCCCTGATAGGGCGAGCAGCCTATCCCACCTACCAGCTTGGCACAAGAACATATGGACATGTCTTCCTGTGCTTTCCTATCCTCCTTGCCAGACTGGGCGAAAGTAGATGTTCCTGCCTAGGAGGATGGTTCCAAGGAGACAATATTAACCTCCCTGGGCGAGGCCTGGACTCCACTCGGGTGCTGAAAACAGTTATTCGTGTGGGATTCGCAAGTAGTACAAGCAGCAAAGGAGGCTGAGTCCCAGGGGAGCAAGAAAGAGCAGTCGGCCCTTTCGGGACACATCCATCCCAGCAGCTGCCTGGTGTTCTGTCCAGAGACATCTGTGGCTTCTGGCTGTGGCCTGCTGGGCTTTGTGTGTGGCTGCACTGACGATTGAACTAATGTCCTTATTGAAAGTCTGTACCCAGCCACCTCCAATGGGCTGCAGGCGCATTCCCCCTCATGTGAAAACAAGCTGTCCTAACATGGTGACAAAAGTTGTCCTTAGGGGAAACCGTGTCCTTGCTTAGGACTTCATCAGAGCACGGCAGAGATAACTAATTTTCCAACAGTAAGGGCTTCATTGGTAGCCTTGGGCTATCCTGCCGTGCCCAACTATGAGAATGAGGGTAAGGACTGTTCCTTCTCCAGGGTCCCAGGGCTGCTGAGAGGGTGATGGGACGGGAGAGTTCAGTGCCTGACACAACATGGGAGCTACATATGTTGGTAGGTAAACACAGCTTCAGTAAACACAAGAGGGTGATTGATTGTCGGACTCCACTTCCCTTACCAGTCTCCTTCCTCCTCTTCCTCAGCTGAGCCCTTCCTTCCGTCTTACCTGGGCTGCCACCTGTCACCTCCCCCCTACCTGATTCTGAACCTCCGCCCATTTGTTATTGATGCTGTGTTTTAGACAAGATCTCAGCTACCCCAGCCAGTCTTGAACATCCTGCACTCCAAAAAATGACTTCAAATCTCCCTGACTCTACCTCCCGAGTGCTGAGGATACAGGCATGTACCCACACGCTTGGTTCACGTGTAGCTAGAGGGTTGAATGAACTCGGGGCTTTGCACATGCCCGATAAGCACCCCACCAACAGCGCTACATCCTCGACCCTTTGCACCACTTCCTTTCCCGGCCCCCAGGGTGAGACTTCCAGTCAAATCTCCAAGGTGTTTGCTCAAGATCTTCCCTTGGCTCCCCTAAGTTCATGCTGCGTTCTGTAGACAGTGCCAGTGTTCTGGCTTAACAATGAGGTATGATTGCTTTAATCTCTGATTACAGGATTCTACAGCGATCAGTGAGCCTAGGCGCTGTCATCTTTTAAACTATGCCTTTTCTCTCCCCTCGGATAGGTAGCAGCTAATCTGCCTGCCCCCACTGCCCGCCTCCCCACCCAGCGAGGACATCCGCTCCTGCACCTGACAGGTCCTGTCAGTATTTGTTTGCTTATCTGTGACTTGGTCAGACTTACGACTCCTGGTGCCGTTTCGGGCACCAGCTGTCCCTTTCCTGGTTTGTCGTCATCTCATCATCTCGCCTCTAAAGAGGAGGGAGTCTGCCCCATCCCGAGTCTTTATGAGTACAGTGAACAGAGTTGGGGGAACAAGCCCAATGGGTAAGGAGAGCTAACCATCTCCGCAGAGTCCCTAAAGTCACTTCGTGTAGGAACTGACTGGCAATACCTTCTAGCCAACTGGCCTTAGTGGACCCACTTTAAGACTGGCATTCCACACTGTTGAAAAGCAGAGACCCTGCTCCAAAGTGAAGCAGCCTCTTTGGGAGCCTGCCCCCCCCCCACAGCTAACCCTCCCCCACTTGCATAGCTCTGCAAAGACTGAGTTTATTACTTCTCAGGGGTCAAGGTCTCCTCCAGGAACTCTTCTATCTTGTTGACATCAGTCTTCACGTCCCCATTGAAGGTCAGGAAAGGCGGATGCGCGCCAGGAGCGAGGTTGTGCAGGTCCGCTGGCTTTCTGTCGAGAGAGTGAGATTCAGGTGATGGCAGGAGTCCTGGTCTGAGAACCCTTTAACTTTATAATCCCCATCTGGTGCAAATTAGCATGCCCGTAGCCTAACCAGATTTGTGGTACTCGGGGTAAGACAGTAGAAGCTGGCTAGAGCCCTGCAGGCCTATGATGTGACAGAGAAAACTCAGGGGGAAGGAAATGGCAGAGGGACCTCACAAGATGAAGCCGAACACAACTGAAACAAATCTGGAGGGAATCACGGTGGCTGCCTAAATTAACTCACAGCTTTACTGTGCAGGGCAGTGCTTGCAAATGCTGCTTGCTTCACTAATTAGTCTAATGAAACCCACAATTCCTGGCTTGACAAATTAACATGCTGGGGCTGGAGAGATGTGGTTAAGGCCACATCTGGCTATCCAGAGGGCCTGAGGTCTATTCTCAGCTCTCACAGTTAGGAAGATTACAACCGCTGGTAATTCCAGCTCCAAGAGATCTTGTATCCTCTTCTGGCCTCCACAAAGAAAAAAAATTTGGCACATTGGATCCTACTTTGCCCCTAAGAAATATCTTTGAATACAAAAACTATATATGTTGGGGAGCTGGATTTGGGTCATCGACTCAAATTCATATGCTCCCATTATGAGTAGCATAATTTTAATATATAGCAATTAACATCTGGCATTGGTCAGTATATTTCTAGACACCACAGAATACTTTTTCTATCTCCAAATAGCCCCTGGTGTGGGAAATCCATAAGAAAGATAAACATTAGTTGAAAAACAAGACTATGAAATAGAGTCTGTGTATTCAAAGAACTTTGTCTTACTCGTTCTCACCATTGGGCTCTAGTGGACACCCATGCGGTTCGGTCCGATAGACCTACACTCCGTTTTACAGATCAGGAAACGCTGGGCAGACTGTGGCCAAGAACTCTACAGACAAAATTACGAGCTGGGGCTTGACGGTCTGTCTACTCCTGGTGTTCCAGCACATGAAAGACTGGGGCAGGAGGATTGCTACAACTGTGAAGCCATGCATAATAAAGTCTCAAAACTTTATCAATAAAACAGACAAAGAGACCCCACTGTTACTGAGCAAGAATATAACTAAGAATCTAAGAAAAGTCTTTCTGCTCAGGATCAGTGCTAGAAAAATCTTAGAACCATGCCTGGCTTGCAGAAGTTTTCAGCAGGTAGGTATGTATTTCAAATAACTACATAAACAAAATATACATCTTAATTTAAAAAGGGAGGATTTGAGGCTGAGGAGATGGCTCTGAAGTTGAGAGCACTGGCTACTCTTTCAGAGGACATGGATTCAGTTCCCAATACCCACATGCCAGCTAATAGCTCACAACTGCCTATAATTCCAGTTCCAGAGGAACTGATGCCCTCTTCTGGCCTCTTCAGGTACTGCACACACAAGGTGAGCAGACACAAATGGAGGTAAAACACCCATATATAAATTAAAATTTTAAATTAAAAGAAATTACTTTAACTGTGAAATTAGAGATCAAAAGTTGGCCTGATATTGATAAAAGCTCCAACCCAATTACAAAAGTTTTGAGCTTTCCACTTAATGTGGGGGATTAGTAGGCAGCTAGCCTACTAGTAACCTGTTAATAATCCACCATAGTTCATCTTTATTGTTTTCAATCTTAATTTGAGCAAAACTGTTTTTAAAATGTGACTATTATGATTTTAATCTTACTGGAAAGCAGTTGTTTTGTTAAGTACTTTTTAAAATCCTGTTCAATATATGTAAATTTAAAATCAGAAATGGAATCTTTTAAAACAAACTCTTGGGAGCATTTAGGGGATACCTCAGAATGTAAGTGATCAATTTCCAAGGAATAACAGCTTCATTCTCCTAACAGGACTTGAGTAAATGCAGCATGTGTTTAGGAAAGCTGGTTCCTCCTGTCATTGGTTGTGGAACCAGGAAGACCTTGTAAAGGATGGGTACTTAGCTGATACAGTCCCTCATAAGAGAGAACCCAGACCCATCACCCCAGCTAGATGGGCGAGCTAAGGCTGGAAGATCTCAAGCTCAAGGTCAGCCTGGGCAAAAGTTTCGTCTGTACACCTGAACAAGATGCTATAGCAAAGCAGAAAACACAAAGAGGGAGCTGGGGTGCAATGGAACACTTGCTAGTGTGTGTGAAGCCCTGGGCTCAGCCCCCTGATTCCAAACACAAGGAAGAAAGAAGCCCTTGGGGTATGCTACTCACATCCATAGTAATCAGGTGTTAGTGAACCCCACCACCTCCACCACACACGGTGGGGATAAGGAGACACTGAAGTTCCCCCACGATCCAGAGAGGCAGGCAGAAATATTGGCGAAGAACAGGGATGTGTGGAGCACACATCCATGAATAAACAAGGAACCATCTGAACTTTCTGGACTCTGCCCTCTGTAGTGCCTGGTGTGGTCCCTGTTTGTGCTGGACAGCGTACTGACCGCCACTGAGGAGGTACTTCTGGCGACAGCAACAAGAAGGACTTGACTCTGTGACTGCCAGTGATGTGGTGTGCTCTCCCATGCTCCTGCCAGGGTCAAAGGTGAGAGTGGGGATGGTTGAGGGAAGGGAAGTGGCCTTGGCAACAGAAAGTATGGAATCCGAGGGCTGCACTGGGGAAGGAGAGAGGGGCTGACTGCTGAAGTCTCTGGGCATGGGGAGCATTCATGGCCCTGTCTGTTCTCTGAGTTTGCAACATTCCTGTGGACGCTGGAGCAGAAACTATGAGGTGGAGGCACTGTAAGAAGTCAACAAGAGGGGCAGAGGCATCTGTAATGAGACAAATTCCTGGCCTAATCAGTTAGGGAGGGGACAAGAGGAATTTCAATGACACGCTGCTCCCTGTCACTCCCAACAGGCTGCTCTCCAGCCTCATTCTGTGACACTTGGAACTCAGACAATTGAGACTGCAAGTATTTTTAAAATCTAATTTACTCAGTGCCTCTGTTGACTCTGTGTGTCCCTCCCCTGACATAAAGAGAGGGCATTCTTGGCCGGTTCCTCCTGTTTAGCAACTGACGCTGGCAAGGAAGGAAGTTCTCACTCATTTTGCTTCTGAGCGGTCACTGTGGCTTAAAGATACAGCGATCTGTTGATCGAGTGGCTGTGTGGTTTTGTTTCTGGGTTACTGGATACACGCTGATCGCTGGATTCTGACAAGTTGGGGACATGCCACTCTGGCTTCTGAAACTTAGCTGGGCATTGCTGAGAGATTTCTGGCCAGTCACCGCCTCCTCTCTGCGTAGACCTCCTATTAACACTGGGAGTTGACTTTACAGAATCACACATTGCCTCTGATTTGTGAGTCATTCCATGTGCCTCAATTTTTTCTTTTGCTCCTTGGATTGACAATAACACGGGTTAGAGGAACATTGCTAAGAGATAACATTGCTACCAGGTTTCAAGTTCAGTTAGTAGGGCAAGTATAATCCCAAACATGAATACAGGAGCCACCTCCTTAAACCCTCAACAGCACTCCTATGGATTAAGAAGGCATTGCTTTTTCATCATCATCGGGAAGATGAAGAAATGGAGGCTCAGGAAAGTTCAAGGTCACTTAGCCAGTCAATGGTGGTACCAGAGTAAGAGCTGAATTAGAATATACGTGTAGATAGTGCTGTAAACTAAGGTGATGCTACTCACCAGGCCCGCCTCAGAGAGATCTGACCAGATCTGATCATGTGAGAGACAGAGAGACAGAAGCATCCATAAGATGCTGCAGAGACTCCTACCCCAGCCTGAGCTCTAGCTGGGAACAGCTGTGAGCTCTACAGGTGAGAATCCAAGCAAGCTCCTCCCCCAGACTCTCCAGCCTTCTCTCTTTGTCACGGACATTAGCTGCATGGCAGACACATGTTCCCTTAGTGCACTGAAACCAACCCCAGGCACTAGATCTTAGTAGCATCCCCTCCTATTTCTGGCTGGGACGTGGGGCGGGTCATCTCTGCGGCTTTCTCTCTCAGCTTCTTTGTATAGTATGGAGGCTGGGGCTTTCCCTTGTGAATGCCACAGTGCAGGATTTTACACGGGAAAGCCCTGAGTGGTTATAAAGCACTGGGACAGTGGAAGTCATACCTGGATGAGATGCTAAATGACAATTACGCCTAAGCCCAGGTGACAGGAGTGAGGTGAGTTTAAAGGGGAGGCCACTCTGGAGAGTGATGGGGTACAGAGGCCCTACCGAGGAATTGGGGCTGAAGTTGAGCCTGGAGGCAGGGTATCCTGTGCTTCTGAAGAGACGAGGAGGAGGAGCCCGTCGACGTGGAAGTAGCTACCTAGTCAAGAGCTACTGGGATCAAGAGCAGCCTTGGAGGTAGACCAGTCTACAGGCAGATAGGACGCAGTGAGAGCATTGGGAAAACTGTACAAAGCACTGACTGCTTTTGATGCTTCCCCACTACGGGCAAAGGGATGGAGTAAAGGCTTTCTGGGCACTGTTAGCCCCAGGGGAGTAAGACACCTGTTGTGCTGCAAGACTTCTGGTCAGATGAGCAGGACTGTAACTCTGTGGAAGAACACTTGTATAGTATGCATGAGGGTCCAAGGTTGGGCCTCAGCACAATAAATAAATATGAATAAGGTTATATTTGAGAGCTCAACTGAAAGGACATAATTAAGCCGTTTCTTTCCTTTTAGGACCTCCCCATGAAATCCTCCACTCCACAACCCTCATGTTATGGATTCTGAGAGTGAAGAGAAGGAAGGCTTAGAAGTAGTCTGGATTCCAGTGCCCCGAAGACTCAGTGGTCCCACAGATGCAATGTCTGTGCTATTGCAATAAATATGTTTTTAGATGCCTGTGTCCATGTTTGAGATGGACACTCATCAAGTGGCCATTTGCTTGCTTTTTTAACCCTTGATAATCAATTCTAACCAAACAGGGTAGTGAATGGAGCACAGCCCCAGAGGAGGCCCTGGCTTTTTCACCCTCTTTTGTGCCCTCGACTGGTCTCTGGGAACAGTTCTGGGCAATGAGACGGAATCCATCAGAGATTGCCTGGAGCCACAGGCTGGCTTTCTCTCATCCCGTCTGAACCTTCCTTGTGCTAGGTATTTGTTGTGAACATAGGTTTCCTTTACCTTTTCAGATCCACAGTGGTGACGTTAAACACGACGCCTTTCAGCCAGAGGATCATGAAGAGGCGCTGAGAGAAAGGACAGTTGCCAATGCTCTCGCCATCAATTCCAGCCTGAAAAGGAAAGGGGCAGATGCCTGAGGTCCGGGGCACAAACAAACACAGAAGAACATGGATGGTAATGAACAGTCGCTGGGCTTCTAGCCACATCCCAGTGGACTTCAGAGACCCAGTGGATCCATCCCTGTTTCCCTAGCATCTGTGCAAAGCAATGCCTTCTACCTTGCATGGTCCTCATAAATGCTGAACTGGAGTTTCCAACCTGAGATGCTCTAGAATCATAGCCTTCTAAAACTGCCGAACCTTGACATCAGGTTAACATTCTACGTATCCATATAATCAGCTGGTCTGTGCTTGGGAATTCCCCTTTGACAACTTTGGTTGGGAATCATTACTACATTTCTTTTTTAACCATACCGAGAGTTACCATCACTATCTAGGTCATGCTTTCCCCCTTGCTGGAAAAAGACCCATCCCTAGGACCCAAGATAGCCTGGGCTGCCACCACCAGAAGGGGGCACCCAATACAAAACTAGAAATCATCACAGAACATTCAGAGAGATGGTGACCCACTTCATCCCAGTGGGTGCAAATGCGTTTATCACATCAAGTCCCTGAGAAGTCCTCCAAAGCACTCAGCAGTCCAGGTCTCCTCCCCAGGGACAGCTATGATGCAGGAGACAAAGAGTGTGTTAAAACTTGCTTTGGAATTCACATCCCCATACCTCCATCTGTTTTCCTCTTGTGCTAATGGGAGGATAAGAAACTGAAGGAGGGAGAAAGAAAACACTGGACTTTGCCCATGTTGTGTGGTGCTGGCTGAAATCTCAATAGGATGGTAGAGAGTTCAAGGCCAGCCTGGGCTTCCTAGGGAGTTCATGGCCAGCCCTCTACATACTAAGACCTTATCCAAGCAAATTTATTTGTTTATTTTTCAATTAGTTGTGTGCCTATTTGTTTGTGTATGTATGTATGTATGTCACAGTGCCTGTGTGGAGGTCAGAAGGCAACTCACAACGAGCAGGTTCTCCTCTCCTTCCACCATGTGGATCCTGGGGATTGAACTTGGGTTGTCAGACTTGGTAGTAGGCAGTGTGACCAGCTGAGCTATCTTACCATCTCCCCACCTACCAAATTTTATAGAAAGGAATTCTTGACTGGCAAAAAATAAGATCCCATACAATAATTGTTATGTTAGTAACAATAACAATGGTCTGTTTTATTAGGCGTGGGGTCTAAGAGATTTATATCTATTATCAACCAATTAATTTGCTCTCCATGAGAAGTCTGTGAAACGGCACCTTACCATCCCTTACAGATTGGAAGCTGAAGGACAGAGAAACCATATACCTGGCCAAGGTTCCCACCCTGGTAGGGCCAGGACAGAGCCCAGTGGTCTGCCTCTAGATTTGGTGCTCTAATACTTTTCCAGGAGCCAGCCCTTAGGCTCAGCCAGGTTATCTCCTCCCAGAGTCTGGGGATCTGTGCAGTGAAATGATGCCCTTGAGGTAGGCATGGTCACGCCCCTACAGTCCTCCTGTGTTAGCCATGCCAGAATGCAGGGAGTGCTATGTTTTTAGGATCATGTGGCTTCAACATGTGTATGTCTTAAATCCGGATCTAATGAACAAAGGTTGCTGCTATGGTTTAGATGACCAATATCCCCCATAGACTCATGTGTTGAGCACTTGATTCTCATCTGATGGCACTGTTTGGGAAGGTTGTGGAACCCTTGGGAGATAGAGTTTGCTGGGTCACTGGAGAGGAAGACTTCAGGTTTTAGAGACCAGCCCCACCTCCTGTCTGCTTCCTGTCTACCAAGATGTAAGAAGATGAGGAATCACACTCCAGTCACCCGACTCCCACTGTGATGGACAGTGTGCCCTCAAACTGTGAGCCAAATAAACCCTTCCTTCTTTAAGCTATTTCATCAGATTTTTGTCATGGCAACAAGAAAAGCAACTGCAACAGCTGCCAAGAGCCCATGAAAATGGTCCAAATTTTGGTGTTTTGCTCTCACAACCCTGGCAGCCCACGGGCCATTTTCTCTTTGCTCATCAGCACTGTGGTCCTGATAAGCCATTTAAGAAATGGGTTAAAGGTGGCAAGCTTATGGTGATGATGACTCAAAACAGATATGGTTCTGAACCTTTAAGGGTGGTGTCTTTGCTCCAAAGGGTTCTGCTGGAAAAGGGTACAAACATGGTAGGCTAGGCTGAGTACTGTTGCCCCTAATAATCTTTACCTAGAATCTAAGAATGGGCCTTATTGGGAAATAGACATTGCAGAATCAATCGAGTTTAGCTTCAAATCCTCTTCCTCCCTCTGCTCATCTTCCTCCTTCTGTTCCTCCTCTTTGTCCTTTCTCTTCTTCCTCTTCCTCCTCCTCTTTCTCTTCTTCCTTTTTTTCCTTCTCTTCCTCCTCTTCAGCTTCTTCTTCCTCTCCTCCTCCTCTTTCTTCTTCCTATTTCTCCTTCTCTTTCTCTTTAAGTTCAAACTTGGAACAAAAAATATGTGACTAAGTGATAATATACATGAGATTCACGTTATGGTTAGAGTTGCTGTCATTACAAGCATAGGCCATGAACACTCCGAAGAGCTACTGAGATGTCTGTTTATAGAAGTCTAGGCCTTAGTCAAGAGTCAACAAGTCTCTGTATAGTGGCACAAAAGCTTGACAATGCTCTATGCTCAGGGGGTTGTGGGTGGAGCAATCTCTCAATCCAAAGGGCAAACATAGAAGGAACCATAGCGAGTGTTCACTTGTCAGAGAAAAATATTCCCCGGTTAGGCCACTCTCACATTTCCTCAGAGGGAGGCTGTGGGAAGGGGCTTATGCTGTGGTGGCTGATGGTGCATGAACAAGCAGGTACATGTCTGCTCTCTGGGAAGCTGTTACGCTGCTGTCCAGAGGATCATGCTGCAAGTAAACACGTTTAAAAGGAGTTCAGATGCCAAAGATGGGAAAGGACTGAGACCCAGGAAGATAGATGGGTGAAGCTGAGGAGTCAAGCAGGGAGCGATTCTTGCATTTTATCAGTGAAGCCCAGTGGAAGTCTGTGTTTTCTCAACATCCAGGAATTGCTGTCACAAACATTTAAGGCCCCTCCACGCTGTTCACGAGACCTGATTATAGCTCTCAGTGCTTGGATCAGGAATGCTCAAACTGGAATTCCTCCACCTCAGAAACCTTCCAAAGCACAGGAAACAAAAGAGTGCTAAAAACCTATGTCCCCAAGCAGACAGAACTCCTTTCAATGTGGGCTTAATTTGAAAACTTCTTACTTGAACTTCCCGAGGTCATCCAGTTCCTAATGGAGGAAGCTTGCTTTCCTTGTCATGAGGGCATGCTCAGAAGTTTCTCTTTGCTCTCTTGACATACATTTTGTTTGTTATTGCAAAATGGTATCAATATTAGTTCTGAAACTGGTCATGAAGCCATTTCTCCTATACCCATGGATTCAATCTCTAACCCCAGGATTTATATACCAAACAAAGATACCTTGACATGGAACCATGTCTTCTGCTAAGTTTGGCCTTTGAGATCCTAGGATAGCTGAGATTCTTCAGTTATTGCCATCCTCCTGTCTGCTCTCCTTGGACCTAATGTTGTTTTGAATATTGAATCTTAATAGTCTGGACAGATGTTAGAGAAACCACAGAATCTGTCATCTTCCTCCTAAATTGAGTTTAGTTAAATGATTCCCAACCCGAAATTCACAATCATGACATAGTAGAAATTTATGGCACTGAGATCAAGTCAGAGTCATGAGATTTATTAAAAGTCCCTATGTCTGGGACTTTCTGGAAAAAAATCTGTGCAAAATCAGTATTTAAGAATATGTCAATAAAGCATGCTTGCAAGCCTTCAAATTCACATCCTACTGCTTATGAAAATGCCACGTCTAAGCTCCTCTCATGGATATGAGATTTAATTTGCCTGTCTTAGACATCATCAATTCTTACTCTCAGAGTTCCAGGGATTGCCAGGGACTGTCAACTTCTGCTCACTGGGGGATGTTCAACAAAACTAAGCAAGGAGATTATTGAAAAACAAATGAACAAAGAAATAAAAGAACTTACTGGGGGCAGGATCAGAGTCCTGGGTCTGCAGCATGGGTGACAGGTGGGACCAGACATTGCACAGCTCTCTAACGACAAGCACAGTCACAGGCCGATGTACCCAGTGACATTTCCTTTAGTAAGGGCTTAAATTTGACTTCCTGTAAGATAGAAGATCCCCACAAAATCCTGTTGTTGGCTCTGCTGCCTAGCCAGAGGACTAAGAGTCTTCAGCCATGTTCACCAAACTGGGCCCTTGATTAGAGCCCTTGATTAGTGTGTCTCTGCCCAGGGCCAGTTTGGGAGCAAAGCCTGGGAGTGCAGTGATTGACAAGCCATGCGCCTTTCTCGAGGAAATGGAGCACAGTGCAGTGGCCACAGTTTGCTGATGACGAACTAGACTGGAGTGGGAATGTGGAAGAGCCCACCAGGGAGGTTTGAGGGTAACCCTGTACTTGTGCCTGGTGGCTAGGAATCTGGGTCTAGTCACAGGTCTCTGTGACACTCCAGGATGACCACACCAAGTGGCAATATTTCCACAGAGGTACAATCATAAAAAACTCAAGCACTTGGCATTGCATATGGCCCCACTGGCTTGAGTTTCCCTAGCGATTGTGCAACTGTGTTCTCTGCTTCCATAATGACTTAAAATAGTGTGGTCTTCCACAGCCTGAGCAGGCATGGGTGGTAAATCATATGACGTGGGTGCTGGGAACCCTGTGCTAGTCTCTGCAAAAGCAGCTCCTGCCTGCTGAGTCACCTCTCCAATCCACTCCTTCGCTTTGCAGTCTAAACCAACTGAACAAGACAGTTCACATGACTTTTCATTTTTAAAAAATGTTTTTGTTTTAGTTTTTTTATATCCAAACCTCAGTTTCCCCTCTCTTCATTCCTCCTAGCTTCTCCCTATCTCTCCAGATACACCCACCCTCTGTTTCCTCTTAAGAAAAGAGCAGGTCTCCAAGAGACGACAGACAGCCAGACAAAACAAGATACAATAAGACAAGGGGAAGCCCTCATATCAAGGCTGGACAAGGCAACCCAATAGGAGGAAATTAGTCTCCAGAGCAGGCAAAAGTGAGAGACATACCCATTCCTTCTGTTAGGGGTCTCACAAGATCACCAAACTAACAGCCATAACATAAATGCAGAGGACCTGGTGCAGACCCATGCAGGTCCCATGCTTGCTGCCTCAGTCTCTGAGCCCATGTGAGCCCTGTTTAGTTGATTCAATGGCCCCTGTTATCCTGTTCTCCCCCATGCCCTCTGACTCCTACAGTGTTTCCCTGCCCTCTTACTCCAGGTTTCCCGATCTCCAGGGGCCAGTTTTTTTGGGGGGGAGGGGCGAGGTTATTTTATTTTGTTTTTATTAGGTTTTTGTTTTGAGACTCTCGTTACACAGTTTAGCCCGGCGGGGCAGGGAGCTGAGGGGATGACTCAGTGGCTAAGCTGCTTCACACACAGACATGAAGACTAGAGTTCAGATCATCCCAAGCTCACACGGAAGCCTGGTAGAGGCGGTGGCTACCTGTCCTCCCAGCTTTCAAGAGGGGTCCCTGGGGCAAGGTGGCTAGCTAGACTACCTGCAATGCATAAGCTGCAAGTTCGGTAGTTCAGTAAGAGACCCTCGCTGAATAAAGGAAGTGAAAGACACTCAACATTGACATCAGGCCTCTATGGACACACATATGCATGTCTGAGACCCTCATTGAATAGAGGAAGTGAAAGACACCCAACATTGACATCAGGCCTCTACTTATGCATGCCTACCTGCCCCTACATATGGCACATACGTGCACACATGTGCCATACACACACACACACAGGAACCCATCACACAAACACATGCCATAAAAAGAGGGGAAGTCTGAGGACTGTAACTCAGGGACATACACAACACTTTCATAGCATGCTAGAGTGAGGCTCAGTCCCCAGGACAACAGAAAACTGAAACCAGCCCTTTCACTGAAGACTTGGCCTGAGTGATCGCATCTTCTGCTTTTCGAAGATAGTCCCTCCACTCCAGATCCTGAGGATCAATTAGGCATTCCCTCGAGGAGACGCGGCTTCATTTCATCCTCTACCTTGCAAAAGAATTCACTCTGAACTTGTACCTGACTGTGTTACAGGGTCAAGCTCGGGGCTGAGCTGTAATTGACCAGGAGTCTGTCTTTTGTTTGCGTCCAGGAAAACTAGGAAAGGAGAGCCTTTTCCAAACAGCAGACTAAAGCAGGAAATGGCCTAGTCATTGTATTCCCACTAAAAACATAAGCCTACTCCAAGAACTACGCAGAACACACAAGCACCCAGGACGCCACAATCTAATAGGAAGGGGATTAGAGTAGGGGATTTTTCTAAGACCCCACCAATATTTCTAAAAGTTATTATTCAAAGCTATGAGATTCTTGTACTCCTTCCCATTTCCGGCTGGCACGTGCTGGTCTTGCTCGTGCTACAAGATAAATGTGCCGTCAGCAAGTTGTGGCTTCGGTCTGGCCTTGCACCCCCTTGCTCCTGAAACAAGGGCTATGTGAGGACCGCCCCTGCTCGGACTTGTCTGCTGCAGTTCTTGTCTGTGATGAAGTTAGACGGGATCAGGATTTGTGACAGTCCTGGGAAGTTCCCATCTGACGTCTCCGATAAAAGCTGAAAGTACCACGATAAAAACCCAAAAGGAGCTGAGGAAATAGCTCTGTTGGGAAGATGCTTGCCTTCTAAGCAAGAAGACCTGAGTTCAAAGTTCAGAATCCATGTTTAAAAGGGCTGGATGTTCCCCTACCTCCTGGGTCCTTTCTGTGAATCTACGAATTTGGTATGCTCCTTCCGGCATGTTCCATCTCACAAGTTTTACAAAACCTTATTCTGGTACGCGCATCTCTTCTAGATTGCTTCCTATTGCTGTGGTCAGTAGTGACTACCACTGACTTAGGGGAGGAGAGGGTTTATTTGGCTTACAGGTTACAGTCATCATCAAAGGAAGACAATGCAGGAACTTGGAGGCAGGAATTGAAGCAGAGATCACAGAGGGATGCTGCTTACCAACTTCCTTCCCTGCTTTATACAACCTAGGCCCACCTGCCCAGGACTGGGACTCCCCACAGTGGGCTGCAATTCCCCATACCAATGAACAATAAAGAAAACGCCCCACGCCCCACAGACAAGCCCGTCTGATGAAAATAACCACTCAGTTGAGTTTCCCTCATCTTAGGTGTGCCTAGGTTTGGGTCAAGCTGACAGAACCCGTGTAGTTTCTCCTCCTGGTAGAAACATTCACAGAGCAGATCCCTCCCATGAGCCCTCTGGGATGCCAGAGGATGTGGAAATGCCCTTGCAGCCCTGACAGATAGCATCCAGTTCAAAGGCTTCTGGAACGACGGAGCGTCATCAAACCGGACCACGTATACGTGTTTCCATCTTGTTGGAGAGGACCAAGTGTAGCAATTGTACCAGTTTGTGGCACACTACACGACAGTCATCTGCTCCCTGCCCTGCAAGCCCTCTGAGCTCTTTGTAAGCTGGGACAAACCCAGATCTCTTCACTTGAAAAGAATGGCTAAGGAAGGAAGCCGGCTATTGTTGGGCTATGTTTAGAGCGCATGATACTGCGATGACCTTCGAGATTTCACAGCACCCAGATCCAACAGCTAAGACCAGCCCCTTCCAAGGATGTTTTGATAAAAGAACAGCAAAGAACTTCCAATGTGTGCCTCATCTCCTGAGTGCTTGAAGAAGCGTCCAGACGATGCTCTAGAGAGTTCTGAGACACCAGCTGGGGTCAGTGGGAAAGAGTATAATTCGATGATCACGCATTTTATTTATGACACTGGCCTTCCATGAAGTCCACACAGACACTTCTATACAGAGATGGTTCTGCTGAACACCTAGGAGGGGAGAGGAGCGCAAACTCCAGCCAAAGGCACAGTTCCTCCTTGTGTCTTCCTAGTTAGCCTAGACTATGTGATTACTGGGATTCCCTTCTGCTCTGTCATAAGGCAGATTCTGTTTGATTCTTCTCAGTTTGTGACACACTTCAGGGCCAGGCATATCTTCTCTAGTTGTAGCAGGCAAAGATCACAGCAGCAGAGAGATCACGGGCCAATAAGAAACCAGGCCTGAGGATCTGATTTAAGAGCCAGGGCCTTTGTTCCCTCGTGCTTGTAGCTGGATATTCTCTCTGCCTGTTCACCTGAGAAGCATTTCTTTTTTAATGGTTTAAATGGTTTGAATTGGCCTCAGCATTCCCACCCCTGTTGTGTAATTATTTGGTGATGGAAACAGTTGCCCATGGTACACGAAGTTCTCCGAGAAGATAGTGTGATTGCCAGCATCCTAAAAGGGTGAGCAATAATCATTACATAACTAGTCTCTCTATCAATGGAGTGCAGTTGTAGCTAGAATACAATGTCCTTCAGCTTGGCAGTTCCCTTAGGAAAATGAATACACACATACACCCAGCCCCACCCCACCCCCGCCCCTCAGCTGAGTCCCTTGACAGCTTGCTTTCCCTGGAGCTCACAGCAGTATCCCTTTTGTTCAGGGAATTCTAGACCGATTCCAGTCTTGCTACTCAAAATATCAGCTCCTGAGAGCTTCTTAGAAAGGTGGGTTCCCAAGCCCACCATGTGCTTACTGAATCTGAGCATGTTCACCGAAATCCCTGGGGACAAATGCCTGTGAGGGTTTCCACATCTGGATTTCATATAACTCCTGTTCGGGAGAAGATAAATCTCCACTCTTGTGTAGAATAATCTGGCCCTCGTAGGTTCTCAAAATGTCGGTGAATCTCAGCCAAATTTCCATACCTCCCGCGGGGGAGGAGCCAGCTTGCAAAAGACAATGGTGCCAGCTGCTGAAAGGGAACCCTGACATTGCAACAAGAGAACTGGTTAAATTATTCATTGAAATTCCAGGACTTGGCCTATCTGTTAGAAGCCAGCCATGCTGAGAGTCACAGGCAGTGTTTATCCTGGGCAAACTCCACCCAACACCTGCGGAGGTCACCTGCCTCCTTACCAGAGGGACCAGTCAGGTGTCGGACCCTCGTCTGATGGGTTAAATTGTGGAACTCTGGTGTGTATTGGTTTGTGAATGAAGCTCTATGAAGGTGTCATGCTGACAGCTCATGCTGCCCATCACTGTCCAGCACAGTGGATTGCCAGACTTCTTGTCTGCAAGCCCCAGTGCAGAGAAAACCTACATGTTGCAGAAAAAGAAGAGTGCCAAAGTATCATAGTGAATTCATCTTTGTCTCAAGCATCCTGTGCCTTAGGATGTCTGCTTGTATAATGAAGAATAAGATTTCTTTGCCAACCAACATCCATATGCATGATTACATAAACCCCATATATAAATTTTCCTTATAACATCATTTGATCCCCAGTGCCATTCAATATAAACATCATATGTCCCTTAATAGCAGAACAGTGATTATGATCTCATAGAGATATATGATAGACTAAAATACAGCTATTAAATCAGAATGATATATATCTTTATGTGTTATTCTGGAAGGGGCTTCATGGTCAGAGAAAAAGGCAAGTCACAAAGGAACAAGAATGGTGTGATCGCTTTTTTATTTTAAAATAGGGCCCTGCACGTGTTCACAAGTGTGTGCGGGAGAGCGAGGAGATTCCCCATGCTGAGAGCATGCTTCCCTTCCTCCTGCTTCCTCTTCCTACCCTTTCTCCTCCTTCTCTTTCTCTTCCTTCTTTCCTTACTTTTCTCTTGTTTCTCTTCCTCCTCTTCCTTCTCTCCCTCGCCTTCCTTTTCCTTTTCTTTCTCCTCCTCTTCCTTTCCCTCTTCCCTCTCATCCTCCTTCTTCTGAGACAGATCATCATGTAGTCCAGGCTGGCCTTGAATTCACTATGTAGCCAATGATAACCTTGAGCTTCTGATCCTCTTGCCTCCATGTCCAGTGTTACACGGTGGTGAGGATCAAACCCTAGGTTTGTACAAACACTTGCTAGTTCAGCACACTCCCAACTGAGCTCTAACCCAAGCCCCAACATTAGGAGCATTCAGAGGGCAGTTGAAGGGGTGTGGAAAAAAATCTTAATTTGTGTTGTATACATGGTTTCAGGAATGAAAATATCTGAAACCCTTAGGAATAGGTGTTTTTCAAAGTCCTCAATACTTTGGAGTGTAAAATTAAATACTCAACAGATTGGGGAAATATTTTGATAAAATTAAAGGGACTGAGGTGTGATGAGCTCTTAAAATGGGTCCCTGTCAGTCTTGAATATACGCATATGTGTATGTATACGGACATGTATTTATGTGCATCTACGTATATAGTTATACTGCTTATCTTAAATATCTCTTCCAGGTTTCCATGAATCTAAGTATCTCAACTTATGAAAAATAAGCCAATATTTTAACTATCCATCTCCTAGCTACAAGCACTGTACAACTGGTGCCACCTCAAGTGGAACGTCATCTCTGTCACTTGACATGCAGGCCTGTTGTCACTTGGAATGTTGACAATGAAACCAATGTACTGCATCAGTACATGACATAAGGAGTAAGTGGTCCATTTCTCTATGCTGTGCAGGTGGAGGACCAGGCCCTGAACTGTACAAAAGGTCAAGCCAAGAGTCAAATGCAGGCTCTTTCTTGACATGGGAACTGCTCATGCTAGGATCTGACACCTACTCTGGCCATCACCCAGAGTGACAGGGTTTTGATGGAGATTGCACTGAATCTATAGATTGCTTTTGGTAGAATTGCCATTTTTACTATGTTGATCCTCCCAATCCAAGAGCAAGGGAAATCCTTCCATTTTCTGGTGTCCTCTTCTATTTCTTTCTTCAAAGACTTAAAGTTCTTGTCAAATAGATCTTTCACTTCCTTGGTCAGGGTTACCCCAAGATATTTTATGCTATTTGTGGCTATCGTGAAAGGTGATGCTTCTCTGATTTCCCTCTCTGTTTCCTTATCCTTAGTGTATAGGAAGGCAACTGAGTTTTTGGATTTTTTTAATTTAATGAAAATAAAGAGACAACATACTCAAACCTATGGCTTTGTCATTTTCAAAGAAACCGGTTAATGACTGATAGTAAATATCTATAATAAATATTTACTTTTAATAAACAGGTTGGGCCATTTGTTTGAAACCCTTGATTAGCAAGCATTATGCAGACTTATCTGTTCTTTGTGTTGGCCTTCTGGATTTTGCATCTATTTTTCCTATAACAGTGTTTGTAGACTCTTACAATAAACAATCATTCTCATTTTATTGAGTATCACAGATATATGTAATGGCTAACAATTATTCTTGATTTGTGATCATTATAACAATCCAAAATACTATGTGACCTTTTAAAAAATGATTTTATGATTTATTTTTAATTATGGGTCTGTGTATGAGTGTGTGTGTAGATGTGTACACATGGTGTAGACGCCCACATTGTCTTATATGGATGTATGTGCAGGTGTGTACACATGGGTGTAGATGCCCACAGTGTCTGTGTATAGGTGTGTATGTAGGTGTGTCCGCATGGGTGTAGATGCCCACAATGTCTGTGTATGGGTATGTGTGTGTAGCTGTGTACACATGGGTGTAGATGCTTACAGTGTCTGTGTATGGATGTGTGTGTAGGTGTGTACTCATTGGTGTAGACGCCCACAGAAGCCAGAAGAGGGTGCTAGAATTGGAGTTCCAAGAGTTTCTGAGCCACTTGACGTGGGTGCTGGGAACTGAACTCTGGTCCCCTGGAAAAGCAGCAAGGACTCTTAGCCACCAAGACAGCCGTCCTTCCACATGGCCTTTTTACAAAGATTTCTTCCTTGTTTTCATCTCCCCAGATAAGCAGCATGGCTAACTTCCTTCTGTCACTTGTAAAATAACAAAGAGCCAACAGACCTAATAGGAAGTCTCAGAGAGTTCTTCGGCTCCTTTGAACCGTGCTCCAAATCCTACAGTGCCTTCCACAGATAATAACATCAATTCAAGCTCCTTACGCCGACTCTCAGGACTCCTCACTGTCTCTTCCTACTTCAGTATTCCCACTTCAAGACTTCTTCCTTCGTCCCCGTGTTCCCTCTCTGACAGGGGTCAGGTCTGCTGTCTGCGCTTTTGACTGTGGTGCTACTGTCCTTTGGATTCTCTTTTCTCTCCATTTCTGCTTCCACCCAATCAGATTCCAGCTGCCCTGGAAAGCCTCCGCTGACCTCTTGTATACGAAGTAGTTAATATGGAATCGTCTCTGACTTATTTGCCTGACAAATATTGATCATCAACAAAGCATTAGATGTTGCTCTAGAACCAAGGAACGCCCACCGAGTTCCAGCTCAGCCCAGTGTCCCACAGCTTGTCACTGTATTGATGTCCTCCTCACCAAGAGCACGAGAGGACAGCGAGCCCCTGGGATTTTCCATCTGTTGGCTTCACAGTCCGGGGCAAGTTCCTGGCTTTATATTGCTTGGTTGTAAACTAGCGATGAGATGTGCTGCCTGCTCATAAAGCCGGAGCCAGAAACAAGCAGAACAGTTCATGCCAGGCACTTAGTGACAGCTGATAGCCCAAAATGAGCGCCGAATAAAAAGTTATGGTTCATACCTGCTCTCACAAGCCTATGAGGAGTGTATGTGTGTATGTGTGTGTGTGCGTGTGTGTGAGTGTGTGCGTGTGCATGTGTGTATGTGTGTGAGTGTGTATGTGCATGTGTGTATGCATGTGTGTGTGAATGGGTGTGTATGTGTGTGTGCGTCTGTGCGCATGTTTGTGTGCATGCATGTGTGTATGTGTGTGCGTGTGTATGTGTGTATGTGTGTGAGTGTGTGTGTGTGCATTATTTCCTTTTCTTTCTATGCTTTTCACATGTAAGGACACAGAGTTAGATCTCGACCACTGGATGGAATAATCTCCTCCCAGACTGGGAGTTGATCCATAATGGGTGATTTCTGAACATGCCTTGAAAGACTTCAAACAAAATTATGAATGGATTTCTCACATATCTTAATGAAATTCATGGGAATTCTGGAAAACATCCTTTTTTAATGTTTACTGACACTTTCTAAAGCTACATATGGTGGCACATGCTTGTTATGTCAGGACCATGTCAGAAGGCAGAGATAGTTGGATCCCTGGGGCTTGCTGCACAACTGGCCTACCCGACTTGGTGAGTTCCAGGTCAGTGAAAGACCCTGGCTCAAAAAAATAAAACCTGAGGAATAATGGCCAAGGTTACCCTGTGACCTTCACAGGCAAGCACACAAATAAGAGCATGCACACACATGAACATGTACACATACATAAACACATACGCACAAAACTTTTATAAGCCACGTTCAATGCTTTTTTAAGAACACAAAAGAACCCAAGAGTTAGCATTTCTTTTAAAATTATAATGATTATCAGAGAGAAGGATGTTGGGGAGTGACAAGCCGAAGCCCATGTGGTGGTCAGGTGATGACATTGTGGAATGGGTTGTCCCCTGGGTTTGGTCCCAGGGATGGAACTCCGTTCATCAGGCTTGTAAACACATGTGCAATCATCTCACTGGCTACAGGACTGACATTTCTAGGAGACTCTGGATGATACTGATCCAGTGGTCAGGGTCTTTCTTTAAGGACCTCTGTCCTAGGTACCAGAGGCTGAGAAAATTCTGAAGATCGTGAGTCAACCCTCCGGCCTAAGGAAGATCCACAATCAAGTGGGGGTAAACCCAGAGCCAGGTCAGGTGGTTGAGATTTGAACTCTGGTTCTCTACTCACTGCAGTATGACTTTGAGCATGCCAGCCACATCCCCTGAGCACCGGCTTCCCTCGTGAGTCATAGTGTGAGAATAGGGACAGTCGTTTTGTGTCTGACCGTGAGATAGGAGGACCCAGGACAAATGGAAAATATCACACGTACTGACTGGAAGTGATTCAGAGGGAAGGGAGGGACTCCTTGAATGGTGGGGAGGTTCTCTAAGCATGTCATATTCCTCCCCTTTCCTTTCTCACTGTTCAGTGTCTTAATGACTCTGGTAGAGGAGTGGAATCCCTGGTTGACTCAAGACCGTAAGGCAGCCTTCAGTCCAGAGCCTGTCTGGGAAGTGCCATTTGGGGGAGGTCTGCTGTGGGCCCCGTGGGACTGTGGACTGTTCTAGTTTCTGCTTTTCCCTGGCTTGCTTTGCTTCCAATAGCCAAATGCTTCCACAAAGCAAGATTTCCACCCGTGAATGCCACCCTCGCTGAATCGTGTTTGAAGATTTCTTTCCTTTTTAATTATGTGTGTGTGCGCCTGTATCTGTGTCTATGTGGGAGTCTGTGCATATGAGTGTGGGTGTCGGGGAAGGCCAGAAGACAGCACTGGATCCCCTGGAACTGGAGTTACAGAGGGTGGTGACCCACCATGTGGGTGCTGGGAACTGAACTCCAGTCCTCTGCAAGAGCATCAGGTGCTCTGTACCTTCTGCTGAGAAATCTTTCCAGTTTCAAATATCACATTATGCTTCCGAATAATTCAATGATAAGAAATTCTATGTCCCTCAAGAAATTAGATGTCTCCTACTCTGTGAATTCTGGAACTGTTTGCTTTCTTCATTTCCCCCTTGCTGCCGAAGAAACTCAAAATCATCTTTTGGTCATTTTCAGTAGTTCTTTTGACCCTCACCACAGGCGAGGTTACTGGCATTTTCTACTTTATTGTTACTTCATTTTCCATATTCACTAGGGGAAGAAAAACTCTCTTGTCCTATATAATTTCTAAGATTTTTAACACTATACATTCTAAGTGCAAAGAGAAGAAAACGAGGTAAGTCATATTTATTTATATGCATACACACACATATATATACTTGTATATAGATACTTGTATATTACGCATACATATACATACTTGTATATAGATACTTGTATATATATGTGTGTGTGTATATAATGAGCTAAAATAGTTGAAAAAGAAATGTACTTTCTCTGAATCTTTTGAGATTTAACAAGGAAAAGATTAAACACTGAGCACGTATGATTCAACATTTATCAGAAGCCATAGGGTGTGTCCAGTTCCTCTCCTGTAAATGGTGAGCCTTTAGGGAGGCTCAGTGGAGATTCCCTGATAATGGACTAAATAGGAGTGAAATCTTGCACTTAGATATTGCTATTCAGCTCTGGTGAGTGTCAGCCAAGGTGCTAGCCACAGTGAGTGTGTTAGTCAGAGTTTCTATGGCTGTGAAGGGACACCATGACCACAGTGACTCTTACGAGGGAAACGCTGCATTGGGGCTGGCTTACAGTTCAGAGCTTTAGTCCATTATCATAATGGAGAGCGGCACGGTGCTGGAGAAGGAGCTGAGAGTTCCACATCTTGATCCACAGACAGCAGGAAGTAAACTGTCTCCTTGGGTATGGCTTGAACAGATATGAGACAGCAAAGCCCACCTCCACAGTGACGTGTTTCCTTCAACAAGGCTATGCCTTCTCCGACAAAGCCACACCTCCTAATAGTGCCACTCTCTATAGGCCAAGAATGCAAACTCATGAGTCTATGAAAACCACAGCTGTTCAAGCCACCAGAGTGAGGGTCAGAAAGAGGCTATGTCTGGTGAAATACAAAGAATCAAGGGTGATGCTGAAGTTGTGATCAACGTCAATGTCAAGATGGTAAATGGGACATGTGCAAGCCTGGCACTTGGGAAGGTTAGGGTGTGAGACAAAATAGTATGGGATCATACCCCAGCAAGAGACCACACAGGAGTTATTATTATTATTGTCCTGACTCGAGTCTATCAATTAGTGTGACTTAGGACAGGTGTTTATTGCTCTTGCCTTGCACTCAGGAAACTGAGTCTTCAGGAATTGAACTAGTTCACCTCTACTGCATTTCTAGCTATCTTAATGAGTGAGTTAATAGAATATATATATGTGTGTGTACAGTGTGTAACTATATAATATAAGTGTAATATATACATTATACAGCATGAATGCATATGCGATGCATAATTGCAACTCATGGAGAATGTCACATAAGGAGACAAAAGCCTGGGTCGACTCCATCTCCAATTGCATGACTGCACAGATGAATGATACAACAATGATGTCAAAATTATCTTTTAGTATCGACTGGCACTTCAGTCTGTCCTCTGGGAATCAGTCTCTCTCAGTGACATCTGGAACTTGTAATCACTGAAACAAATCATAGATCCAGAACTGGAATGAGCTTTGGTGAGAGGTTAGAAACGATGCGGATATACCACAACTTACTAATGTTGGATGCCTATGCTTACAGGCTGCACAGGGGAAAGGCCAAAATGCCTGGAAAATGGAATAGCAATAAAACAGAAAGTCTGGGCTCTTTTTACCTTATACTCAGTGACCTAATTCTCAACAGATCTGTAAAATCTTGACCTTAATCCAGGGGCCTTTTTACAACCTGATCCTTATAGATCTAATACTCATGCAGACGTAAAGAAAGGAAGGGTGTGGGATTGGTGTGTGGGTAGAGCATTGTTAATATTCTTACTAGCAGAATGAAGAAATCCATAGCTTCTGGGATACTGCACATATGGGGCTATGAAAACACCACACACAAACACACACACACAGGGCTATGATGATGCCACATGCATGGGGCTATGAAAATTACACACACACACACACATACACACACACACAAACAGGGTTATGACAACACCACATACATGGGGTTATGAAGATCACACACAAACACACATGTGCGTGGGGCTATGAAGACGCTGCACACATGAAGCTATGAAGACGCCATTGTCCGACAAATGTTCCTGAAAGTTCTCCCAGGAGAGAAATCCAGACAAAAGAGGATAACGAGGGAAGTCTGGGGTGGAGAGAGAAAGTTTGAGTGTAACTGGCTCCTCTGGAAGCTGTGATCTGTTTGCTCAGTGCGGCTGTCCTTTGACAGTGAGTCAGGAAAGGGAAAGGTGGACTCAGCAAGCAGGAGAGGTCACAACGCCAATCGTCTCACCTGGAGCATAAAAGTCGCTGGTGAAAGGATCAGGTGAAACTCTACCACCACTGTCCTGGGACAACAGAGTTAGGGCGGAACATACTTGACATTCTTGCTCGGGGCTTCCTTGGCTTTCTGTGAACAGCAGGCTGTCTCGGAGAATGCTCACCCTCTCTCCCTCTGTCTGCTGACCCAGCATAATCCAAAGGCATCCCGTGTCTGCACCATGACTTCCCTGTCTTGATGGATGCTACTTTCTTTCCTTTTTAATTTTATTGATTTTATTTAGCTATACATTTTTTTTCTAATCTCCTCCCTTCCTCTCCCCTCCCATTCTACCCTCTACCATGGCCCACATGCCCCCAGTTTACTGAGGAGATCTTGTCTTTTTCTATTTCCCATGTAGATTAGAACCATGTATGTCTCTCTTAGTTGTCTAGGTTCTCTGGGATTGTGAATTGTAGGCTGGCTTTCTTTGCTTTATGTCTAAAAGCTACTTATGAGTGAGTACATATAATATTTGTCTTTCTGGGTCTGGGTTACCTTACTCAATATGATGTTTTCTAGATCCATCCATTTGTCTGCGAATTTCAAGATGTCATTTTTTTTTCCTGCTGTGCATTATGAAGGTTGCTGCTTTCAATGGCTGTAGAGATAACACGATCTGAAGGTTGCCCATGCCTGCCCCGTGACTTCCCTGGCATGATGGGCGCTACTTTCAAAGGCTGTAGATATAAGATGATGCAAAGACCTCACATGCCTGCACTGTCACTTCCCAGTCATGATGGGCACTACTTTCAAACTTCAAGGAAAACAATGCCTTTGTGCCCTAAGTTACTTGTGTCTAGTATTTATCAAGTAAAGAAAAGTAACTGATGGCACGAGGTTCCCATTCCTTTGGAGCCTAGTGGGATCAATGAAGCTGTGAGGTCCTTCCTGGCTTTTCTGCGTTCTCAGCCACCAGGCAAAGGACCAAGAAGATGTTCTTTCCACTGCCATCCTCCATGGCTCAAGCCCCAGGGAATCTCTAGCTAGTCTGACCCAGCTCAATAGACCCAAACCTGTGAAAGGGCAGATGACCCTGGAGCCGAAGTGTACGTGCCAAACTCCAGGATAGCTTTGGCCTGAGTCACCTTCTGTGAACTACTCATACGTAGTAGGAGTCTCTCCTGAAAGTTCAGTGTGGCTCTTGTGTTGTCCATGAAATTAGAGATCTTCTCCTCTTCTGCTGGCAGTCACTGGGAGATGCTGAGAATAGTAACATGAGCCATCCATCCTGCGGTCTCCACCCAAGCATGTGACCCCATTAACCAAGCTGGGTATGGAACTCTCTGTAAAACGTTGGCCTCTTGAGACATTGGCTAATCTCAAAAACTCCTCTATTAAAACTTTTCATGATAGTTGCCCTGGAAGGAGTCATTGCTTCTCTTTTAGAACTCAACACACAATGTTATCTTCTGTTGTCCGTGGCTGTTGATAGGTGCTCCCGCACCCGTCTCTTCTGCCAAGCTACTGGGTCCTCTGAAGAAAGGGACATGATGTACTGGCCTCTGCATTCTCCTCGGTGACTTCATATACAGACAAACTGAGAAAAACTTTCTTGCTTTATTCATTAATAGTGAGAATCAGTCTGAGAAGAATCTATAAGACACATTTGCATCATGTCTATAATCACAGCCTTAAGGTCTTAAGGGACTGCCTTAGTTGATGGAGGTTGCTAGAAGAAAGTACCACAGACTGGTGTGACATTCCTCTCATGTTCAACATACATACATCCTATCTCAGTCTCCCACAAAGTCTTAACTCGTCTTTGAAGCCCAAGTCTCTTGAAACTGACTTCTAAATCAGGTAAGCAGGTGTCTGAGGTACAGTTCTTCTTGAGCCTGTATTTTTTCCCAGCTATGAACCTGTGAAATCAGACAGGCTATATGCTTCCAAAATATAAAGGTAGGACAGCATATGGGAGGTGTTCCAAAAGGGGAGTAGAAGAGAAGAAAGCACAATGGGCCCTGAACAAGGGTGAATTAAGACAGAAGCAAGGGGTCACAATATAAGGCATGAAATCTCTGCTGTGTGCCAGGCCTCAAAGCCAATCAGAGAGCAGTTAGTTACCCCTAACAGTCATGCCACTATTGCTCCGGTGGGCATATCTTGCCAGGAAGTCTAGCATTGCAGTATTCAGGTCCAGTACTGACTTGGAAGAAGATATGTTGTGGGAAGATTCAGGGAGAATCGGAGGGGGGGGATATGGGCTTATAGGTCACATTTCATTATGTAAATGTATGACATTCCCAATGATAATGAAAAAATTAAGCTTTAAAGCCTGATCTGATTTGATTCCCTTTATGGATCTGTGATTTTCAGGGGCAGGTGTCTCATCCTCAGCTGGACTGAGGTCCTGGCTCCTACCTCTGACTGTGGGAATTCACCTTCCCAATAGTTCACAGGCTGACCCATCCCAACAGCTCAAATCAGAGGCCTAGGATATTGAAGCTGAGGCAAAGGCTCCATTCACTGCTGGCAGAATCCCCTTCTAGCTTCTCCTAACATCCTGCATAAATAGTATGTTCTGTAAATATGCTAGTATTTAGCTACTGTGGGTTCTTGACATTAATTCTGTGAAGGAGGAATTACTGTGGTTAGCAAAAGTCAGGCAGTCTTGTATTTTAATTAATGTGAAAGCGTTAATTATAAAAATAAACGACACACAAAAAAATCCCAGTTTCCGATGTGGATCAGTGGCAGTTGTTTTCTGCATTCACCATGGGTCTGTGTCTCACCTCACTGTGAACCAGAGTCATGGGTGCAACTTCTACAACACCACATAGTGTAATGTCAGCAAAGGTATCAGGTAGTACAGTATAATCTCGATGGGAACGCTTATTGTTGTTGTTGTTGTTTTTAAACTATCCTACAAGGATTCTCCGTCCCATTTCTATTCTGAAAGTGATGGGCAGAGCGCAGGGCAAGCCGCATGGACCCTTGCATGGACTACTCCTCTTCCTCATTACCCACAGACTAACCCAACTCCCACTAGCTCTGAGTGTTGATGTCTTAGTTACTACAGCAGAATACCTTGAACTACAGAGGCAGCTGTCAAAGGACCAGCCCTGGGCTGGTTGAGGAACAGCATCCACTGATGGGCTAGTGTTTAACTCTGGGATCAGATCCTGGAGTTTGGACGTGTGTAGGCTAAGATGTACTCAGAAGCTCATGTCTTGAGTTCTCACGGTGACGGTGACATCTCTACCCACATGCCTGTCTTTGTTTGTGGGATAGGAGTTTAGAGCGGGAGCTTGGAATTAAAGCACTATGCATAAGACACAGCTTCTTTTGTGAACTGTGGAGCCTTGGGTAAGAACATCTCCCTCCCTGAAATGCTTCTCCATCTGTAAAGTAGGATCACATGAACTGTTAAGAATTTAGCTTATGTGTTCATTTAAACATTCTCTACAGGCTACAGTATGTTTTACAAATATGGGTGTTGTTAAGATCAAACATAAGAGGGTCGTTCTCTGCACTCCTCTGAAAACCTGGCCCACAGTTTCACTGCGGGTGACACCAGTGACCTGAGATTATTATTTTAAGTGGTTTCTACTCTTGTTTAAGTCCTGAGTTTCCATTCCAGTCATGAGTCACCAAGTTGAAGAGGCAGCAACAGACCTGTCTACCAAAAGCAAACAACGACAACAGAAATCATCCTTCATCTTAACTATTTTCTTTCCTTTGTCCTTTAGAAAAAGAATGACTGGCGGTGGTGGTGCACACCTTTAATCTCAACCTGGGGAGTCAGGGGCAGGCAGATCTCTGTGAGTTCAAGGCCAGCCTGCTCTACAGAGATAGTTCCAGGACAGGCTCCAAAGCTATACAGAGAAATCCTGTCTTGAAAGGAAAGAAAAGAAAGAAAAAAAGGCATGACTAATAGATCACCAGTGGGGCCAAGCATAGCAGAAGATGACAAGTTCCTTGTCTAACTTCCGGCAAGGACACCAGACTCTCTAGGCATGCAGGTGAGCTTGCTTATATCAACAACAGAACGGATTAATAATAGTCATTCCTTCAAGTGAGCTATAAGTAAACATAGTAAAGAAACAAAACCTGTTATATATAAGGATTTATATAACGCTCTCTCAAGCCAGTAGGATTGCTCACCGGGTGAAGATTCTTTCTAATGACTTGTTTGTGACCCCTGGGCCCCACATGGTGGAAGGGGAGAACCAGCTTCTTCACCTTGTCCTCTGACCAGTTGCTGGCCTTGAAGAAGGAAGCTGTTGTGATGAACTGTATAAGGAGAGGGCCAGGTGACAGGGAACTGGGGGCAGCCCCCAAGGGGAAAAAAGGCATCAGCCTTAGACTTCACAGACGTGAATCCTATCACAAACCACCAGAGCACAGAAGAGCAGCCAGAATTCCAGGAGAGATTTAAACACTGGCAGGCACAGCGATTACAGTCCATGAAGCATTGCGTACAGGTCTCAGCTTAGTTTAGATTTCAATTCTACTTCTTTCCGTAAAAGGTTTCAAAGACAGTCAAAATCAAAACAATGTACATCCATAGCAAAAACAATTAGGGCTAGAGAGATGGCTTAGTGCTTAAGAGTGTTTGCTTGCAAAGGACCTATGTTTTGTTCCCAGCATTGAAGTTAGGCAGCTTCTAACTGCAACTCCTGCTCCAGGAGATCTGACGCCCTCTTCTGGTGCCTAAGGGTATCTACAGGCACATTCATATACCCACACACAGACATACACACGTAGACATAATTTTTCTTTTGACTTGAAAATGTAATTGATTGCAACAACCAAAGGCCTAAAGCTAATAAAAATTGTTCTCAGTCCTATGGAGCAAATGCCAAAGTTCTCTGTCTTGGGTGTAAAGACAGCTCCGGATTTGGCTGCATGCAGAACTAATATTGGCTCTACGCCCATCGTTCAAGAATGAGAACACTGGTACTTGCTGGGTCACAGCTGCTGGTGAGCACCCTGACCACCAACACCCTGGAGGGACGCAATGAGTTTCTCAAAGTTCCTCATTAAGAAGTTAATTGACCGCATGAGGCATGGTCTCTAGACCTTGTCCCAGATGCAAATGTCATATAATTGGACCATTATCTATAATGACCAAATTGCCAAGCGCAGTTGTACTCTCTCTCCGGGCACAGCCCAAGTGCACTTCTCCATGGCCCCTCCTCACACCCTCCCTCTCATGCTCCCTGCTCCCTTCAACTAGGTAGCCCTCCTCCTCACTGCCTGGGCAATCCAGCTACCCTATTCCTGTGGGTTGGGGACCCAGAGCACTGATGTCGAAGTTCACTTTACATTGATGAATAGAGTACCTTGAAGCTGGGTGATTTATAAAGATGGGGGTTTATTTTCTCACAATCCTGGGGACTGGGAAGTTCAAACATGCTAAGATTGGCTGTGAGGAAAATGCTCAGTTTCCAAGGTGGAGTTTGGTGTTTGATCACTGAGCTGAAGGCAGAATCCTGCTCATTATAAAAGTAGCCCCAAGCATTAACACATCTCAAAGGGTCCGCTTTCTCCTACAACCATGCTGGCAAGGCCTGCCTTTTCAAAAAAGATTTATTTTATTTTAAAGCGTGTGTGTGTGTATGTGTGTGTGTGTATGTGTGTGCACATAAGTTCAGTAGGGGCTGGATAAGGAAGTCAGATTCTCTGGAGTTGGAGCTGCAGGTGGTTGTGAGCCACTTGATACTAACAGGGAACAGAACTCCAGTCCTCTGGAAGAGCAGCCAGCATTCTCACCACTGAGCCTCCAGTCCCAGTGCCTGAGGTTGTGAGGGGCACATTCAAGATACAGCAGCTGGTGACTTTTCTTCTCTAAGTCTCACGCTCCCTGTCCTCCTAGGAAGTTTTCAGGGAATGTCCTCTACAAGATGAAGATTAAATGACAAAGGTGTAGGCGATGCTTGAGCAGAGTTAGAGCTCAGACAGCAGTGCCGGGACCTGTTTGTGTCACCAGCCCTGACCTTTCCAAAGCTCTGTCCCGAAGCCAGATGCCTATGAAGCCTCTCTCCATCTCCTTGACTTGAACTGGCAGCCTCCTATCTGAAGCCCACATTTGCTCCTTTAGGGTTCATCTTGACTCCTGCTGTGCTCTCCTAGCAGCAAGAGAGCTGTGTGGAAGTCTGGTCTGATCAAGGGCAGACACTCTGATTCATTTTTGTCATATCTAAGTCTAGCACAGCCACAGCTTGGGACATTGAAAGTGCTCAGAGGATTTTTGTTGACTTAAGATAAAATGCTGAAAAGCTAGGTGTGGCCGAGCAGGCTGTAATGCCAGCCCTGAGTCGGTGGCGATAAGAGGATTCCTCAGACTTGCTGCCCAGCCTGTTTAGTTGAATCTGTGAGCAAGAGCTTTCCTCAGAGAACCTGTCTCAGAAAATAAGGTGGAGAGTGACAAAATAAAACGTTCAATGTCAACCCCTGGCTTAGACACATATACAGAGAGACCAGCACACACATGCACATACAGGCATATGTCCAAACACACATGAACATATGTGCACATGCACCACACACACACACAGACACCAGAATTCACATGTACCTACAGGCACATACCCAGACACACATGAACATATGCACATATGCAACATACATAGAGACCAGCATTCACATGTACATACAGCAGGTATGCACCCAAACACACATAAACATGTACACACATGCACCACACACACACACACACACACACACATGATGAAATGCTAAAATGTGTGTTTCTTGAAGAAATAAAGCAGAAAGTTTGTAAGAGCCAGGATAATACCAGGAAGTCCGCTGTGAAACAGTGGCTCCTACCAAAGTCTGTGTAAATAAGAGAGAACAATGGCGGCATCGGTGGACAAGCTTATATGGAAGTGGAGATTTTTCGGGGTTCCACCTGTAAACAAAGAACTACAGGCACCTAATGCCCGCTGGGAGAAAAAGCTTCTCCCCGAGAGGAGCCCTCTTACTGATTATCCAAAAGAGTGGTCGATCCTGAAACCAAGTATGAACAAACAGCAAAACCAGACAGCAGGTTGCATTTGTATATTTGTATGTAAGCTTTTCTTTCCACTCTAGAGCTCTTGCTCTCCTGGGGAGAGTGGTGGTGGGGGGTTGTGATGCACTCCCCAGGAAGCTATGATGTTCAACTATTTGGAGCCTCAGTGGTTTATGCCATTAATGGAGAGTTTGAGTGAGTTGAGAATCACTCAAATATTTGGAAGAAATATGAAGGCTCAGAACCCCCACCCCAGACATTCTGAACTGGCTACTTCCTAGTAGGAGCTCACATGTCATTAGCCAAAGGATTTGAGTTTCCCTATAACACAAGAACAGAATCATGGTAACTACAGCCAGTAGAGGCTCTGTGTAATATGGAAGAGGAGAATGAGAACAAAGAATTCAACACTGGTGTTTGACAGGCTAGTCAAAAAGAGATATTAATTGATGGTGACTTTTTTTAATGAACAATTTTTTAAAACATTAAGTTTTAATTTTGTATTATAGATAGGCACCCCAGACATTTGCCCCAGGGTTTGAGACTTAACAGTAGACTGTATGCAAGCAATCTATTTCCAGAAAGGTTTTAAGAGTACTCAGGCTAGGGCTGGAGAGATGGCTCTGTGGTTAAGAACACTGGCTGCTCTTCCAGAGGACTCAGATTCTATTCCCAGAACCCACACAAGAGCTAATCAACTTCTGTAGCTCCAGCCTGGGGAATCCAGTGCCCTCTTCTGGCCTCCGAGGCCACTGCACTCACATAGTGCACAAACATGCACTAAGATAAACCACTGATACACATAGAATAGAAAGGACACGTAAGTACTAAAGGGTGGCAATGCCTTGCTATGAAAATAGCTCTCATCTTCTTTGGAACATTTGCCGGACCCCACAGTCAGAGTTAATGAATCAACTTGAGGTTGCTTGATACATAAGATTGCTATCCTAGTACTTGGTCTGTTTCTTTAGCCACCCTTTAGGGGACCAACGTAGCAATCTTACTTACCTTTGAATTTACCATATAATCAACTTTTGCAATTTAAACTAATGCATAGCCATATTATTATTTTCTCTTCCATGCCCTTAACCGACAAATAAATCATGTGTGTGCATTATGGGAATAAATGCTGGAAATCAGCAAATATAGTTTGGAAGTAATCTTACACGCTGGAAATCTGTCATAAATGCTGACAGCAACATACAGGTGTTTCTTGATAAATAATAATATTTGTAATACTAGCTGTTATCTGGCCACCTGGGGTCAGCTGCGGTCATGACTTCATCCTTTTAACAGAGTGACCCATTCCTTTTTCATGTGATGCTTTCTGTTAGGGACACATACAGGGACATGCAGACACAGGGACAGACTCATAAGACAGTATGCAGGCAAATACAGGTTTATGCTAATACAGACAGGAAACGAGGAATAATACAGAAAGAAAAGTAGAAAATTCAAACCTGGACTTGCTCTTAGGTAAATACCATCAAGGGGAAGTGCCTTATAATTTATTTAATTTAATTTAATGTGATACTGAAAAGTTTTGAGTCCTCAGAGGTATTATGAATGTGTTCAAAGTGGCATACTCAAGCTCAAAGTCAGGTAGAGTCATAGCAAAAGCAGTTTGCTTTGGGGAAAGATGGACACAGGTCAACAGAGTAAGCAATGATAGAAGAAAATGTACCATGGATTCCAGAGAAACAATTGTAAGCCCCCTTCACCCCTAGTTCAAGCAAACTACTACCATTCAATGACACAAAGGTGTGTATTGTTCTATCCCTAACCTGATTCTGTCTTGGAATTTTTAGCCCAGGCACCCTGGTCTCCATCTTTGGACACCGTGGGATACAGTACAAAACCACACACATAGGAGGTGCTTGGTAGATGGCTGGCGAGATAAAGTATTGGCTGAGCTCATTTCTAACAAGCAGCCTTTCCAGAAAATATGGCAAAGGCAGACCGTGCCTGAAGACTGTGTGAGACGTGAATGTCTGTGAGTTGAAACGAGAACGGCTGTTCACAGGTACACACAGAATCCGTCTGCAAAGAAGTTCTTGAGAGTAAAAGCAAATGCTTCATGGGAGGGTTTCAACTGCAGACAAGTGTGGAAGGGATGCTGAAATCAGTCCTGTAGAGTCACCAGCTCAAGTCTATAGATGGACCTAGTGTGTGTTCATGTCTAAAAGATACAGGTGTGTGCCAAGCATTCTGAAAATGTCAGAATACCAATTCTAATTCTACATCAGCATTTTCTACCGTTTATTTGCATCTTTTAAATAATTTTTTAAGGCTTTCTCCTAACCTCTCGCATGATGATTTAAGACCACAGATGTAATATATATATCCATTTGTGTTTGGGATGAGTACTTGTGACTTCAACATTTCACAAGAATAAATTTTATTCACTGTGGGATAATGCTGCCCAACCCTAAGACGACATCAGCTATCTGTGCAGCTGTCCACATCTGTATGTCACACATAGGATGCTAATTGGAAGGAGATCATGGCATCTTCGAGGAGCCCCTACTGCTAACAGTTGTCTTAGAGAGCTGTCTAGTCTTTCAAGCAGTTCCTTGCCTGAAACACATGGTAGCAACTGGAAGATGGCTCCAGTCAGTTGCTCAGCTCAGTGGGCATAACCTGCTTTCCAAATCTCAGAAGGCCATGTGAGCAAAAAATATAATAAGAGGAAACTTTCTGCAATTTTAATTTTTTTTACAATGTCATTGTAAACCGTGAAGTGTGTACATTAAAAAAATTAATTGAAAAATTCCATACAATATATTTTTGATCATATTCTTTGTCTTCCCCCAACTGCAAGAAGAATTCATTTTGGGAGAAAGAGAATCATGTAAATATTTAACATTCTCTAGCACTCATCATTGGGATAGGCAAGACTTTATCAATCAAGTGATTGGACTCTGAGAAATTCACCGAGCATCTCTGAAATATTCAGCTCTGTACAAGCTTATGGGGATGCAGACATAAAGTCAGTGGCTCTACCTTTCCATATTTCAGCCTGTGGCCGAGGGCAGAGGCAGAAGACATCAGTCCCTGCATGAATTGCATCGATCAGAGGACGCAACTGTGGCTCTGAGAGCAGAGCATCATCTGAACTTGTTCCTAACATTTACAAAATCTTCACATAGCAGAGGTGTTGATAGACTTATCTGTTCTGTTTTACAGTGAAGACCTAAAGGAGGGGGGGATTAAAGCCCTGAGCTTATAGGAACTGATTTCCTGATGAGTTGGATACGTACCCCATGCCAAGTCCTAGGTGCTAGGTCTAAATGCACAGATTCTTTCTCCAGCAAGGCCCTGTGGTCATTCATTCAGCCATTAATTTCATTCATTCCCAAATGCAGAATATTTCTATGCACTTAAGTTAGGACTTGTAAGTAGCAGAGTACAGAAGACATTAAAAATATTCTATTTACATTTTGTTTTTCTTAAAGAAACAATGGTGGGGAGCGTTATCGCACACCACAGGTGGAACCCTGGCTCCTTTGAAAAGGATTTAGACAGCTAATTCACGGGTCCTGTGTTTGCGCTGATGGGTGTGTCCACTGTAAATGTCAACATTTCATCCAGTTGAAAATACTCCCAAAACATAAACACATGAATAATGGGTAAAACTGCCTTTTATTATAAATCGTTGACCCACAGAAAAAAATTCTGTCAAGTCATAACATATGACACTGCTGAAAAGGGTCTTTTAATATGAAAAAATTACATGCAAACCTCCCATATGTAGATGTACAATGAACGTGGCTTATATGCACTTGAACCAATGTAAAACAGCAAAAAATCCACCGACTTCAAGTGGATTCTTCACATTTATTCACTTTGAATGGAGGCCAGCATGTCACAGAGCCAGGAATGTGGTTCCAATCTGTTTCATAGTTGAAAAATTCCCCAGAGAGGTCAAGGGTTTTGGTCAAGGGTACATGGAAGTCAAGGACAGAAACCACCCCAACTGTTTGCCATTAAGAAAAGGTGACCTCATAGGACAACAGTGTCCTTTCTCAAGAAATCTCTGAGGCCCTACAGGTGGGAGCGGCTGTTTGCAGGGCTTGCCCATCTCACCTGGGTTCTCCACGGGTCTGGGGGTGAGGGAATCCTTGTTTTTGCGGTGCTGTCGGCGTGGGGGGGGGCGTGTTACATCTTCCCTCTGCCAGGTGGCTGTGCCCTAGCACAGAGCAGCCAGGTGCTAATCAGACACACAACAGATGCCAGTAAAGTGTGGCCAGGTAGACACCAGGTCAGCCAGTAAATGTGCGGGGAGCACTTGACAAAAGAGTAGCCGAGTGCAGGGAAGGGAGGCAGAAGTGGTGGGAGAACCACAGGAGGAGTTTGGTCCATCTACACCCAGACTACGACCTTAGAAACCTTGTTGTGAGCCTGATAACACTGTGACATACCCCCGCCTGTGTGACTCTCATCACATGAAGCAAAGGGGGTATTAACAACCTGAACTCACACAGAAACAATTTTCTAGGAAATTCAGAATACTCCATCTCATTATCACTCAGAGGTTGCATCTTCATTCTTGGTGCTTTGTGGAAGCGTGTCAGGTGGGTCTGGCCACCTCCCCTGAAAGTGACAGTTCTCCTATACTATGGTAGAAAAGAGCAAAGAGCACCCCCACAGCTCGGGCCACTTTACCACACTCACTTCAAATTCAGTTGTATATATTCCGCATGAATCCAGTTGGGTGACTAAGTCATAAGTCAGGCCATGGTGACACTGGAGTAGAGTATTACTAGAATACAGGTGTTTCCATTAATCTGCATGTTGTCTGTGACTGTTCTCATGGTGACAGAACTGGGCACCTCGTGCCTGTGACAAAGACAGTGGTATCATACAAAGCCTGAAATATTTGCCATGAGACTTTTATAAAGGACCACTAGATGACCCTGTCTTGGGCTATAAGAGCTCAGCTTCTTCACCAAGAAATCCGTAAATCCTTGTGGAATCGCTCAAAGGGCCCTAGATGATACTCGGTAGAGAATAAAATAATCAACTATCAGAGCTAAAGGGGACCTCAGACAGCAGCAAAAAAAAAATCATCCAATTCCTCTATTTGAGAGATGAAGACAGACAAGCTACCAGCTCCCACCAACAAAATGGCAGGAAGCAAAGACCCCCTCTGCACAAAAGGGGAGTTTTGCTAAATATGTAAGAGGCAAAAAACGCATGCAATGGTCTGATAGCAGCCAGTTATCCAGCAAAGTATTGTGCCAAGCACTATGTAGCTATAGGCTTCCAAGTCTTAGACCTCAGGTGACAAGAGAGAAGTATTGACTCTGAGATAGCTGAGTTTAATTGTTAACCGGATACAATCTAGCATCAGCTGAGAAGAGAGACTTAGTGAGAGATGGTCTGCAGTGGGTTAGCCTGCAGAGGACTGTCCCAAGTTAGTGGATGTGAGATGGCTCAGACCACCATGGGAAGCACCATTCCCTAGACAGAGGGTCCTGAATTGTGTCAGTGTAAAGAACTCGAGCTGAATACAAGGAAGTCAGTGAACACATATGCTCCTGGCTGTGGATGTGATGTGGTTAGCTGTCTGGAGTTCCCAACTTGACCTCCCCGCAATGATGTACTGTAACCTGGACTTGGAAGCTGAAATTAAGCCCTTTTTCTCCCTAAGTGCTCTGGGAATATTTTATCATGGCAACAGAAATCAAACTCAAATAAAACTTATATGTAGATACTGAAGAGCATGTGTGTGCTTGTATCTGTATGAAACAAACACACGTGTAATACATAGGCAATAAGGAAATAGTGCGCCCACGCCTTTGTAGGAAAGCAGGCAGCATGAGAGGACCCATTCAATATCAGGTGCTGAGGTCACCATTTTAGACAGTTACTGTCCTGTTGCTTGAACCCAAGTGAAGGCAATTATTGGCAAGCAGAGGGAAGGACAATGGTAGGAGCAATGGTTACTCCCCCCCATTTCTACCTCCAGTAAGCCATGCTCCCCCCACATCCCAGGCCTTTCACCAAGTAGCTGACCCTGCTAGGCCCTGCTTCTCCTCCACTGTACTGTGTATTCACTTCTTCAACCCTAAGAGCCATGTGTCTCCCTACCCTGAAGTAGCAGGTACCTCACCTAGGTTACAGTGATTCTTGGCGCACAGAGAGAGCTTCTTGGGAGCAGAGGCCAAATAATCTTCATATTGCCCTCTAGGGGGACCCAAGGTGGTGAGGGCTTCTCTAGCGGTATTCTTTTGGGGAAAGAAATGCCAGAAAATGTTTCTAGGATCATGACAAGGGTGGAGAAGCTGAGGTCACTTCCTTATCTGCCCTGGAAGCAGGTCGGTGGGGGAAGAGCTGCCTATGAGTCATGCAGGCAGCTCCAGGGTTACAGATTTTATGAGTTGCCAGTCAACTCCTTCACTTCACTCCCTCACACGAATCCTGCCAAAGCAATCAAACCCTTGGAGGTGTGATTCAGCTGATAGTGCACTTGCCTGGCATGCATAAGCCCCTGGGCTCTGATACCCACCCCCATAAACCAGGCATGGCCATGTTTGTCTATAAACCCAGCACTCAGCGAATACAAATAAAGGCAGGGAGATCCAGAGTTCAAGTCATCCTTAACTCCCCAGAGAGTTTGATGACAACCTGGGATAAAGTGTCTCAAAATAACAACATACAAACAACAACAACAGCCATAAAATATGACAATAAAGAAGGATCGTATGGCTATACTCTCCTACAGTCCTCTCCCTACAAGAAAACTCTGACCGATGCCACTGAGACAACCAACAACAGGCTGGTGGCCCCTGTAGTTTCCCAGCCAAATCCCCAAAGCATCGCGGATCCCAACTTTTATGTTCTGACTAACACATTTTGAGCCAGCCTCTCCTCCCTTCCTTGCCTGTGGTTTCCTCAGGGCCTGTACTCACTGATAGCATTAGGAAGCACTGGTGTACCTCTGGGGGAGAGGAGCCTTCGACTGCACAACAAACAGGCTATCTATCTCCATGACAACCTCCCAAAATTGGACTCTTACAAGACAGTAACTGGGACAAGGGTTTCCTTCCTCTCATTCCAGGTAATGGGCTTGCTGCCAGGCATGGCTCTCTGCATGTTTCCTCCTCCTTTTATGCTATTTCTGTGGTTGAAGTCTTGGTTCTTCCTCCTTTATCACTGACTAATGATGGATAGAAGTGAAAACCATTACTGTGAGGTCCATAGGGTTAGAGCAGGGAAGCTGACGACACCACACATAGGTGACCACAACTGATGGTACAGGAACTTCCCTATGCACTGCAGCATGGTCAGGTGAACATGATTGGATAAACACCCTCTCTCTCTCTCTCTCTCTCTCTCTCTCTCTCTCTCTCTCGCTCAAAATAGCACTTTTAGTAAGTAGAATAAGCAGATCTGATTTTAAATCTAAATCTCAACTGCTCCAGGTTGGGATTCGGGGAAGTAGTTTGGCCAAGAGAGAGCCAGTAGGGATTTCCCATCCCATCAGTTAAGAACACAACTCAAACATACCATTTATGAACCAGAAAGCAGGCCTTCACCAGACATCTAACACACCAATGCCTTTCCCTTGGACCTCCAAGCCCTAGTACTAAGCAAAGCAGTTCTCTTGTTTGTAAGATATCTAGTCCATAATCTTTGCTGGAACCTTTATTTTAACTCCATCTGCCTTCCCGACATCCCCTGTATTCACTCTCTTGACCCCAGCCAAGAGGTTGTATCTTAGAGGATACAACCTGGCATTTCCTGCCTCCAAACCATCATTCACACAGCACCTAGAATGTTCTACTTAACCCCTTCCTACCTCTCATTGCTTAACCAACTCATCTTGTGACCCATCCCTCCCCCCTTGTTAACTCGCAAACCCACCTTCCCCACATGCCGTCCAGTGGGGAATACATTCCGTCAACCATAGCTCTAAAGAAAAGTTCAGATCCACAGCCCTGACCACCCTGGTGTTTGATTCCAGCTCTCGAGCACTAACATGAAGGCCGTGCTTCATATGAAACAATTTTGACGTCACGTTATTTTTCTTTTTCTTTTTTTTTGTCACATTATTTTTCATGATCAACAAACCTCTTCCTCACAGCCCCAACTTCACTGTGAATTCATAGTGTTTCAGCATGAAAAGGAGCCGTAAAGCCAATGAATTGGTCATCACTTAGAGCATCGGTGCAGACTTGGTGTTCCTGGCCATGCTGGCCAAGCACATTCGAGTTATCACTCTTCCCAGCATGAGAACACATCTCTCCGGAAATGAACTTGCCATATCACCATGAGGCTTTGACATTCCTCACAAGCTGCACGAGCTCCTTCTGGACACCCTTCTATATGTTCCCACAGCACCCTCTGCCCTTCAAATCCATTCGGGTATAGAAAGGCTTCAGTACTTGTGCTGAGTTCCACCTGCTTCGAGACTCTCAGTACTCTCCTGTGGCCATGGTTGGCAGGGGCATGGTGGGCGTGGCCATGGCGGGCATGCCCACAGCAGTAATGACAGAACAGCATCTGCTCACTGTCTTCCTTCCTTCCACACACACAGCACACACTCCAAAATGTCCAACTTGGACTGTCTTTTCAGGGAGGGTCACACTAGATGACTTCTGGATATTAGTATTTTCTTACTTAGGGTTTCTATTGCTGCGAAGAGACACCATGACCACAGCAACTCTTATAAGGAAAACATTTAATTGGGACTTGCTTACAGCTCAGGGTTTCAGTCCATTATCATCATGGTGGGACATGGCAGAGTGCAGGAAGAGAAGGTGCTGGAGAAGGGACTGAGAGTCCCACCTACATCTTGAGACAACAGGAAGTGGTTTGTCCCTCTGGGTATCACTTGAGCATATATGAGACCTCAAAGCCCACAAAGACCACCACAGTGACACACTTCCTCCAACAAGGCCACACCTCCTAATAGTGCTATTCCCTTTGGGGGCCATTTTCTTTCGAACCACCACAAGCGTAAATAGAAAATGATACGATATTATGGCTGCTCCGCCCGTTGCATAGAGGAGCAAACCACGCGTGGGAGGGTAGGAGTGGATCCAGATCGTCTGTCCCTGAGTTCATTACACAGCACAGCAGATAGGCCTTTCCTAACCATGAGCTGCAGGCAGACACCTCTAGTGACTTCCACTGCTTACAAAGGGAGCGCACCAATACACGGTCCCCTCCTCGCGTTGTTTTATGACGTCTTTCCAACAACTGTTCCATTCCCGGCCAACAGCCCTGGATAGTCCTGAACTCCATCACCCCGCTCGCCTACTCCCAGCTACCTGCGCCTGGGATCACGCCTCAGGGTTCACTGCTGGTTTCGCTTCCTCCCAGACTAGTTTTAGGGTCCTTCAATGGTGCTACCCTGCACCCCTCATCCTCTGTCTTGTCACATCCTGCGGCACATGCGCATTTCATCTCCCTCACTGCGCCTCCTGGACGGCTGCGACCCCATTTGCTCTGGACCTCTCCCTGACCGCCCTCTGCTTTCAGAGTCTGGCACAGGGTGAGGCTTCGTAAACATCTGCACCAACCACTCTCTCTGTCATCTGAAATCCCCCGAAGTCCTAACTCCTCAAGCTCTTTATCTAGCTAACAGCTCCCATTTGCCCGGCTTTTAAAATTGCTTGTCACTCCCGCATTACTGAGAAATATCACAAGAGAGGAAGAGAAAATAGGGGAAAAAATGTCAAAGCATTCCTCCCTTTCCTGGAGATCTGACGCCAGTGTGGGATGTTTCCGGCTAACGAGCATGTTTGCCTTAGCCTCCTCCATCCTGTAAAATGCATGCTTTGGCAGGATCTGGCTTTCATTTTGTCCTTTGGATCTCCCATGGACTCATTTGGTCCCTTTGGGTTCTTTGTCTTTGATGAGCCATAAAGTGACTTCAGGGTAGCTGTGTAAAGACACAGTTGGCTGGATTGCTCTCCTCAACCTCTTTAAATCTAAACTTAGGAAGAAGGATTGAGGAGGATCACATGAACATCTGCAGAAGTATCCATGCATCCAGGGCTGAGACCCTCTGGCCTCACTATTGTTTACTAGGACCACAGCAATAAGAAAAACCCAGGCTCTCCTGTGCCAACAGTGCTCTAGGGTGTTTCTATAGACAGGTATAGTGGTATATTTGTATTTTGATAAATACATCTTGCCTGAAGACCAGAGACAAAACTAAAGCCACTAGAGGTCAGGCAATGGTGACACATAGCTTTAATCCCAGGAAGTCCTGGGTCAGATGGATCTCTGTGAGTTCAATGCCACCCTGGGTTACACAAGATCAATGCGGAAACAAATCCAGGTAGTGGTGTCTACACCTTTAATCCAAAGCCTAGGAGTCACACACCTTTAATCCCAGCACTGGAAGGAATATAAAATGGGAGGAGAGAGGCTTAGGATGCTTAGTCTGCGGTTGCCCAGCCTTGGTAGAGGTAGGACTTCTCCAGTGGCTTGGCTGCTTCCCTTCCCTGTTTTTGGGTTGAATCCCAATTTCTGACTCTGGGTTTTTATTATTCGCGCTACAGGCGGGAGCTCCTTTCTTTTTTAAAATAAAAGGCTCATCTCAGTTCTGGTAGCAAATTTTTATTTGTCCTTAAATAACTTCACATCTTGGAACTCAAAATGTCTCTCAAGGAACTATCTGTATTTCCCAGAGGCTGGCAGGAAATAGATGAACAGTTCTAACTTTCCGAGAGGCCGGAAGAGATGTTTCCTCATATAGAGAGCAGGCTCCTGAACTCCTGGATGGTGAGAGACCTTTTACACACCCGCACCTCTGGGAAGCTCATGGGGGGTTGTGTTTCCTCCAAAAAAACCTCCACACCTATGCAGGGCCTGGAAGTCGTTGTGAGGGGTGGAGAAATCTGAAGAGGAAAGCAGGGACCTCCAAAAGCAAAGGGCCCAGACGCCAAAGTCTGCTCTTCTCACCTATCGGTCAAAGGCACAGACAATTCTCAGGTGTAAATTCTCACTCTTCCTGGAGTCAAGAGACAGGAAAAGGAACAGAGCCCTGAAACCCATCCTCCCAGGAAACAGCTGTGCAGAAGCTTTGTTGGATGATGGAGGAACTGGCAGGAAGTATCAGCTTCCAGAATCAATGATTCTGCTTCATCCTTGTACTACGGTGACACCAACCACACCCTTGATGCAATGGCCTCTGGTCGGTGAAAACATCAGCCCAGTCAGAGGGCTGGGATCCAGGGATGGCTGCCCTGAGGGCCAGCTGCCCTTGGTCTATGTCACAGCTCCATCAGTGAGACAAGGTGGGTGAGAATAAGCTATGACATACCATCCATGGGAAGTGGGCTTAAAGTCCTTATCTTACACAGGGTCTGCAGAGGAGGTCCCAAATTCTAACACAGAAGACCAAACCCGTCAAATATGTACTGTTGCTACTAGCGTTGTACTAGCTGGAAGGGAGGAAGGAAAGAAAGAAGTCAGGGAGGAAGCACACTATGGCCTGTGATGTCAAACAATTTACCATCTCCCATGCAGCAAGGAAACCGCAGCCTGGCACGGTGACAGTTTTCTACTACTGCAGGCTTAGCACCTGATCTCTCAATGAAAGCTTCCAACTTAACTACATATCAAACTTCATAGACTCTGATCAAACTGGAGAAAGCCAGCAGCCACCCAAAGAGAGAGTACAGCTCAGCAGGCAGGCAGGGGCTCATGCCACTGATACTGGATTTCTGTCCCTGTGCCCTGCCATAACACCTGAGATGGGCACCATTCGACCTTCGAGTACCTGGAGAGGAAGCAGTGATGGTGCACATAGGTGCTAAGTATTGGGATATTGAGAGCAGATCATGAGGTCAGGCAGGACGTCAGGTAGGCTGCCCACAGACCTTTTTCTTCCTCTTACTGTTCCTCTAGACCCAACCCATCAGTCTTGTCCCTAGAGCTGCAACAGATCACCAGCTGCAGCTTCTCTTCCTTCCTGCCTATATCTCTGTGGGTCCCAGAGATCATCCCCTCCTAACCTCCCTCCCCCAACCCTCCTCTGTACCCCAGCCTCCAACACTAGTAGGCGTACTCTGTGAACACATCAGCTGAGCACGCCAGGAAAACAAAAAACACAACAGCCATCGTACTCTGAAAATCCAGAAAGGAAACAGAAACCAACAAACAAAACAGCCACCCAACAAAGACAAACCCAGAAACTAGCACTAGATATATAATCATCTTAAACCCAGATGCCTAAACGCCAGCACAATAACATAGTCAACAACAACCAGGGGACTATGTCCCCACTAGAGCCCAGCTATCCTACCACAGCAGGCCCTGAATATTCCACCATAGCTGAAGCACAAGAAAAAGACCTTAAAACCAGCTATATAAAAATGATAGCGGTCCTTAAAGAGGAAGTTAATAAATCTATTAAAGAAATCCAGGAAAACACAAACAATTGGAGGAAATCAATAAATCTCTTAAAGAAATCCAGGAAAAGATAAACAGTGGAAGAAAGGGGATGAAAGTGTTCAAAACCTGAAAATAGAAATAGAAGCAATAAAAAAAAACATGAACTGAAGGAATTCTGGAAGTAAAAGTTTAAGAATTGGAACAGGAACTACAGAGGCAAGCCTCACAAACTGAATACCAGGGAGATAAGTCAGAATCTCAGGCATTGAAGACATGGTAGAAGAAATGGATATATCAGTCAATGAAAATGTTAAATCTAAAAATTTCCTGACACAAAACATCCAGGCAATCTGGGAGTCCATGAAAAGACCAAACCTAAGAACAGTAGGAGCAGAGTGAAGAGAAGAATCCCAGCTCAAAGGCTCAGAAAATATTTTCAACAAAATCCTAGAAGTAAAATTTCCTAATCTAAAGAGGAAGATGCTTAAAAAGGTACAACAAACAAAACACCAAGTAGATTGGACCAGAAAAGAAAGTCCCTCGCCACATAGTCATCAGAACACTAAATATACGGGACAAAGAAAAATATTAAAAGCTGCAAGGAAAAAGACCAAGTAATATTAAAGGCAGATCTATTAGAATTAGGCCTGATTTTTCCGTGGAGACTCTGAAAGCCAGAATGGCCTGGACAAATGTGCTACAGACTCTAAAAGACCACAGATGCCAGCCCAGCCTACTCCAATTTGCCAAGATGGCATTTCAATTCTTAACATCTGTGCCCCAAACACAAGGACACCCAAGTTTGTAAAAGAAACACCACTACAGCTTAGATCACATATCGATAGTGGGAGACATAAATACCCACTCTCACCAATGGACAGGTCAACAGACAAAACTATTTAACAGAGAAGTACTGGAGGTAGCAGAAGTTATAAACCAAATGGACCTAACAGATATCTACAGAACATTTCATCTAAACACAAACCAATATACCTTCTCAGCACCTCATAAAACTTTCTCTAAAATTGATCATATACTTGCCCACAAAGCAAGTCTCAACAGATACCAGAATACTGAAATAACTCCGTGCATCCTACCAAACCACCACAGTTTAAAGCCGGATATCAACAACAGAAACAGCAGAGAGATTACAAACTCATGGAGACTGAACAACTCTCTATTGAGTGAAAAATGGGCCAAGACAGAAATAAGAAAGAAATTAAAGGCTTTCTAGAATTCCATGAAAATGAATGCACAGCATACCTGAACTTCTAGGACACAATGAAAGCAGTGCTAAGAAGAAAGTTCACAGCACTAAAAAAAAAAAAAAAAAAAGTTCACAAGCCTACAAAAAAAAAGGAAAGATCTCAATCTAGCAACTTAACAGCATACCTGAAAGCTCTAAAACAAAATGAAGTGAACACACCCAAGAAGAGACAATAAATAATCAAACTGAGGGCTGAAAACAATAAAGTAAAAACAGAGGGAACAATACAAAGAACCAATGAAGTTGGTTCTTTGAGAAAATCAACAAGATAGCCCAATGATCTGTTCAAAAGATAATGCAGAGAATGACCAAAGAAGACCACCTCTGACCACTACTGCATGTGCACACGGGTGCATGTGCAGCAACATGTAGACATTCATGCACATATACCTATGCCACAAGCATATGCGTGTGTGCGCACACACGCTACATACACACAAACAGCTAAAGGAGACAGTTCAGTGAGTAAGTGTGCCTGCTGCACAAATATGAAGACCTGAATTCAAATCTCCAGAACTCACTTAAATAGCTAGATGTAATCTCTTGCATCTGTAACCCCGACATTTCATCTGAGGATGGAGACACCAGGATCATCTCATTACTGGGGTTTGCTGATTACCACCTGGGCTCAAGGTCAATGAGAACACATATTTCAAGATAAAAAAGGCAAAGAGTGATAAAACACCTGATGTCCTGATCTGGCCTCCAAGGACATAGGCATGTGTAACACATGCACATGCACACACACACAGGCATGCACACACACACATGCACATGCATGCACACACACACTCATGGGATAACTTACGCTTAGGTGAGCTACCTGAAATGATCAGATTGTCAGAAGAGCATGCACACACATACACACACACACACACACACATGCACGCGCGCACACATGCAAGCACACATACACCTCACGGGATAACTTATGCTTAGATGAGCTGCCTGAAAGGATCAGGCTGTCAGAAGAGCTGATGGCTATGCAGGGAACACCATGAGACTCCATCCTGCCTGTTCTGGAAATCAGATGACCACACTATGTATCTCATGACTTGACCACTGCTCCCCTGTCAGAGATTTTGGGGTCACCGGCAACGAAAACAACTAGCCATTTCGATCACACCATCAGAGGATTGCTTTATTCTCCCACCACAAGCACATGGCGTGGAGGACTATTTGACTAGCCACATTCACCATTCACGCATGGACTGTTCTAGAGTCCTGTGCAGAGAATCACTGCCGGCTCGTTAGCAATTGTTGATGGAGTTGAGTGTTCCATCCACGGCCCTCCTGACCACACCCCCAGTTTACTAGACATTCCGGACTTTCACATATATTATTTTAGCTGTAGCAGAAACTGCCTGCCCTGCACCCGCCCCTGGCTGTCCGTAAACCCTGCACGCTGGAGTCACCTCAGGGTAGCAGTGAGAAAACTGCTCTGGACTCTGCCCGTGGGGACTGATGGCATCAGCCTGGGGAAGGTCCTGGCTCAAGAGCCATTCACTTTCCCTAAATGATGTGCTCATGTATCCACGTTTGAGAACCCATAGTTTCTGTTGATACCCCCAGTTTCTAGAAATGACTGTTGGGGACTTGTCGACCATAATCCCTTTTCTTTGGTAACTTTCTGTTTCTGGGACCTAGGGCGTGGCTAGGAGAGGAGGGAGAACTTGATCCACCCTGCTCAGAAAGTCCTGTGTTTGTCCTCTCAAATTGCTTTCTGTTTCGTTTTGATTCTCTTGTTCTTTATTCTTTCCTTCACCAAACCATATTCATTGCCTTCTCTAACCTGGTACCCTTCCTTTATGATCAAAGTCCAAGCTACAGATGATCTCATCCGTTCTCAAAATATCTCTGCAAGTGAGGAGGGAGCCAAGCCTTGGCTCTCCAAAGGAAATCAGGGACACCCACATCCAGAGACACTCTACCTGCCATACAACTTAAGGGAAGATGGAAGGTAAGACATGTGTAGCAAGCTTCACCTTGCAAAGCACTCTTGCCTGTATGACCCCATGGAAGTTTTACAGCAAGTTGATGCTGACTGCATTTGCCTAATCAGAGCACCACACATTCTCACAATTCTGGTCACATCTATCCTCAGTCTAAGCTCCACAGTTCCCATCACTCTCAAAGTATCTTGGTTTGGACAATGACTTGTTATCATTGTTAGCTTCCTTGCTATTAGTTATAAAGACTTTTGGCTAAAGGAGAGGTCAAAGAAGATTAGGGAAGTTGAGTGATTTGCTCATAGTCATCTAGTTCATTTGAGGCAGAGAGATGCCTTGGGCGCAGGTTATATGTAACATCAAGAGCCTAACTTGTCAGAATAAGGTCTAAGGGGCTGCCTTTGAAACTCAGTTGGTAGAGTGCTTCCCTAGCATGCATGAAATCCTGGGCTCCATCCCCAGTACCAAGCAAACTGGGCATGGTGGTGCACTCTTAGCATTGAGGAGATGGAGGTGGGAGGATTGGGAGCTCAAGGTCATCTTTCGGTACTTAGGGAACTCAAGGCCAGTCTGGGCTACATGATAGGCCGGAAAATAAATAATACAAGGACGGACATATCAGTGTCCTGGGAGAGACGGGATGTATAGAGTATGATGTGTAAGACCGAGGACTGAACCTGCATGCTGTCTGTGGGCTGCTTCAGAGCACTTCACACGCCTTCCCCCAACACAGAATTGCTGGCGGTATCATGACACAAACCCTGTTCTCGTAGCCTTGGGTACCGAAAGGGAGCATACCTCAGTTCACCAAGCGCTGTGACTGTAAGGATCATGAGGTCCGGTGAATCATAGTTCACTGTTTTATTCATTTCACAAAGAGTGAAATAACCTTCATGAATAAGGATGTGAGGGCCCAATGAGATCATTTCCTTCCCTGAGCTCCACATGACCTAGGATGCTGCTGTTCCTCGGCATGATGACAACTATCACTGCAGGAGAAACAGGTGATGGCCTCGGAGAGCAAGGAAAGGGGACAACGTGGAGTCTCAGGGAGTAGTGGGGTGGAACGGCAGACTCGGTGTTATGTGAAGTGGAGGGGGGGGTCTTTCACAGGCTGCTGACAATGACCAACATCACTGCTCCAGGTGGGGCCTCTTCTCTGTGAGTTACTTCAGAGGGACCAACCCACATTCCCTGTGAGCTACTTCAGAGGGACCAAACTACCCTCCCCTTCAGAAAGCACATCGGTTATCCAACACCAGACCTCAGAGACATTCTTTCTGTGGAAATCCGTAAGGGAAACTTCAGATTTGGGAAAGTATGATTCTGCAAACTAATCACCCCCTCCCCCAAAATGACACCGCTCAGAGCGGTTGCTTTACTCTAGACTCAACTGGTTATGTTTAGCAGACAGAGTTTCTCTGGGTAGCCTGGCTGTCCTGGAACTCGCTCTGTAGACCAGGTTGATTTTGAACTCAGAGATCCTCCTGCCTCTGCCTCCTGCATGCTGGGTGAACCACCACCGACCTGACTGACCCGGCTTTTGTGTATACTCTGTGACCATAACAGTAACTAGAAACTAAAAAATGAGAATAGGGGAATCAAACCAGCTCTGCCATCAATCTGGTCTTAGAGACCAAGGCCCGCTTGCCTCCCACTAATTGCTTCTCTTTAGAGAAAAAGCAGATGACAGCACAGATATTCTAGAATTCTCTGGGGGGCTACTTGAGCTGTGGAGTAAGCTTTTTTATATATAAATAGACAAAATCTCCAAATGCTGCCAACATGAAATTCCAAAGACACAGGTAGAATTGGTCTCTGCGTCTGGTAACAGGGCAAAGGGCTCCTTTGGCTTAAAAGAACCAATTTGTGTTTGAAATTTCCCTCAGGGAACCTGACACCTTGAAGTCCCTACTCCCAGGGAAGCTGAGCAAGTGCAAGAATGGCTCTCTTAAGGAACACAGCAAGCTGTGTGAAACCTCTGTCCATTCACCCTCCCAGCTGTAGGCCTGGGCACCTGAGCTGGGGGCTCCCGGTGTGGATCCCTTGGTCAAATCCTGTCCAGCCTGGGAGGCGACAGGGCCCTTGTTCATTACCTAGGTCGGCCGCCAGCACAAAAGGAGATCTAGATCACTTTGTAGACATAAAATAACTTTTAACAGATTATATATTATTATATTATATATAATATATTATATATATTATATTAGAAATTCAATATGTGTATTGAATAGTGTGTGTGTGCGTGTGTTTCAAAGATGTCAAAGAAGAAAAGATTGCTGTTCGGGTTTACACAAACCTAAAACTTTCTACAGAAGTCTGCACCATTGGCTTGGAAGGGGTGGTTTGAGCAAACTGACATCTTTCGGGCTCCCAGGTTATATGAACGCCCTTTAAGCAACAAGTGTGTTCTCCACACTCAGCACTCTGTTCTAGGAAACTGCCCTTGATTTTCTTCTCCTTTGTGAAAAGTTCAGGTAATCAGGCAGCGGAGCTCTCCCCCTCCCCCTAGTCCTGGCGACTCCGCCTGCCCAGAGGCTGCTTTCCTCCCGCCTCAGGTTTCCAAGTTTCTGCTTCTGCAGTGTCCCGCAAAGAGGGCTGATCAAATGTTTCTGCCCATGCCCGCGGACCTGGCCTTGTACTTCTTCAGCAGCTTGCAAAAGAAATACAGCCTCTGTCTCGCTCCTGCTCCTGCTCACGGAGCGCCCAAGAAGCTTAATCTGGTTCTGCTACACTAGAAGGTGCTGCTTTGCAGCCCTGACTCAGGTTGACTGGCAGGTCCCCTGGTTACAAATACTGCCCCACAGAATCATAATGACAATGACAATAACAGTGGGGAACGGGTGTTCGCTTTCTACTTTCCAAGCCACAAAACAAGAAAATAGTTTTGCGAGCTTCACTGTTATTTTAGTCTTTCTGAATAAAAAAAAAAAGGGGAACGGTGCTAGGAAATGCTATTTTTGCTTTGCCAAAGATCATTTTTATCAACGTTTCTCTCTCTCTCTCTCTCTCTCTCTCTCTCTCTCTCTCTCTCTCTCTCTCTCTCTCTCTCTCTCTCTTCCTCCTCCTCCTCCTCCTTCCTCTACTGTAGGAGAAAAGTTTACTGGTCCAGCCAGGTCCTCCTGTCCCTATATCTGGAGGCATCCTTTAAGATCAGCCTGGTCACGGCGACCCTTGGAGTCCAGGATCCATGGTGGTGACCTGCCCTACAGTGTTTCACAGACTGAAGGTCAGCTCTCCAGGAAGACAGACACCTGCCAGGTTGAAGTTTACTCCATCCTCCCGGGAACCCCTTGCAGAAAGGCCATCTGCAGAACCAGGAGGGCAGGGCGTTGGGCTGTGCTCCCTAGGGAGGGTCCCTAGTCCCAGAGGGATCTGCGCCCTGACACTTGAGATCACGACAGAGCCAGCACTGAGAGAGGCCCGCGGATGACGACCTACCTTCACGAAGAGCTCGATCTCGGGGTCCCTATCGTCCCCATTAGCTGTCGCTGAGTCCATCATACCGTCGGCGCTCCGGGCCGCGGTCCCGGGTCGGAGAGGCGCCACCTCTGCAGCACTTCAGGCTCCTGCTCACGGTGGGAGCCTCTCTTCTCAGCGCTGTTTAATTTCTTTTAAGGCTTCCAGTCTCTCATCAATTTCCCCAAGCAAGGACAGCGATGTCTGAGAGATCAGTGTCTCAGGTGACCCGGGGAAAGAACCGACTTCAAGAGCCAGCAGGGGGCTTAAGGGAAAAGCGAGCTAAGGGATTGACAACAGGTCCCGGGAGCAACAAGTGCCTGGCTGCTGGGAGGTGTCACAGGATCCGCGACTGTCAGCGATCCCGCGCCTCCGCCGGTGCGCCCAAAATAGACCGCGGCCGCGGGGCGGGGTCAATCCGGGCGGGGATTTGGCGGTCGGGAGGACGACACAGTGGGGAGCTCTGCTGCATCGGCTGCCTCCAGTCACCCCCTAAACCTTTCAGTACTCAAGGCTCATGCAGAGCCTGGGCAGTCCCAAATGACCAAGAGGACGTCCTGCAGGGGGTAACGAGACAAAGAGAGGGAGCCAGGGACAAGAGCAAAAGGAAAAGAGCCCACGGCTTTCAAGATTTTTAAATGTATACATTTTTATTTTTTTTAACAGAACAATTCAGCTAGACCAAGTTACTCTAGTACCAAAATTACGCACTTGCAAGGCGGGCCGAGTCCTGGGAAAAAGGAAAGAAGGGAAGATCCCGAGCTCGCAGCATTTGTGTCTTTGCACTGAGCAAACAGAGAAGGGGTGGGGCAGGAGCCTGTGAGAGGCAAAGGGGTGAGCCAACGGGGTCACGGGTACTGGAGTCAGGGATCAGCACTTTCAACTTTATGGGTCTCCCCTTACCCCTGGCTTTATTTTATTTTCCTCTGCTTCCTCTCTCTCTCTCTCTCTCTCTCTCTCTCTCTCTCTCTCTCTCTCTCTCTCTCTCTCTCTCTCTCTCTCCTTTTTCTCTCCCTACACATGCACACACCTCTCAGGCAGCCCAGACTGGCCTTTGGCCTTGAATGCACTATGTAATTGAAACTGAGCTTGAATTTCTCATCTTCCTGCCTCTAACTTCCCAATTGCTGGTTACAGGTGCATGCCACCACTCCAAGCTTTCTTTATTGTTTTTGTTTGTTTGTTTGTTTGTTTGTGAAGGGCGGGATGTTGTTTGTTTGGTTTGTTGTGCAATTTTGTTTTGTTTTGTTTGTGAACTATGATGGGGGGGGGATAATCACATCCTTGGGTATACAGCTAAATGTATTTTCACCTTCGGTTACCAGATGAAGGAATAAAATGTTAGCCACATCACCAGAAGTTCTTGATCCTTTTTCCCCCTGCTCCTCCCCAGCCAAGGTAACCATGACCCAGACTTGAACTAATCTAAGGTGAGAACTAGTCTAAGGGTTAGTGGAGTGAGGTTAGTGACCCTGGTTTCTTTCAACCCTAACGACAATGGACACATTTCCCTTGGATGTATCCTTAGGAGGGAGGTGCAGAACCACAGATTCCCAGGCGCTATTGTTAAACATTGCCTTGTGGTTTCCAAAAGTATCTTTCCCTATCTTTTGTTTCTTTTAAAAAGTAGTTGTCGAGCTTGGGAAAGGCTCAGTGTGCAAAACTCTTGCCAGACAAGCTTAAGGCCTTGAGTTGGGCTCCATAGCATCTGTGTAACTATTGGGCCTGCTTGGTGGCCTGTCTCTGCTCTCTGGGCTCTGGAGGTGGAGACCAAACAGACTGAATGAGCAGTCTGAACTCAGTCTGAACTGTGGGTTCGGGTGAAAGAGCTTGCCTCAATCTAAGACAGAAAGCAATTCAAGAAAGACATTGGCTGTCTTAATTTTTACAAATGGTGTTATTGGCCCGATTTTATAGTGGGGAAACTGAGGCATAGTAGACTTAAGAAACTTGATTCCAGTTATCAATCTAGGACATGGGAAAGTCAGAATTTGAATAAACTGGTATTTCCTCCTCAGTTACTCAACTAACTGTGTCTCTCACACAGTGCACACGGAACTGAAGGAAATGAGATCTGGTCCTAATCAATGAAGAGTAAAATCCATTCCAGTGAAGTAGTCCTAGAAGGCAACCTCAAGGCTGTCACACGAACTAGGCAGATGGAGGGTTTGTGTCCGAGTTTGGATCTGAACGGTCACTTGACTCCAGCCGTGGCACTATTGGAGCCTCTAAGAGGTGGGGCCTACCAGTAGAAGGCAGTTGGGTCACTGGGGCCGTGTCCTAAAAGGCAATCGTCTTAGTTAGTTCTCTATTGATGTGAGGAGACACCAGGACCAAGGCAAGGTACTTAAAAAAGCACTCAATTAGGAGCTTGCTTACCGTTTCAGAGGGTCCATGGCGGGGAGCATGGAGCGGACAGGCAGACTTGGTACTGGAGCAGCAGCTAAGTGTCTACATCTCATCCACGAGTTAGAGGCAGAGCAAAATCAAGACTGGACCTGGCATGGGCTTCAATCACACTCCCTACAACAAGTCTACACTCCTAATCCTTCCCAAAACAATTCTGCCAATTGGAGGACGGGCATTTAAACATATGAACCTATAGGAGTCATTCTCATTCAAACTATCACAGGAGTTAAGCAACCATACCGATCCGTCTTTTTGCTAGCCTCCATCCACACAAGTCCCTGTCATTGTGTACAGTGTTACCACAGGTCCTAAGCAATGAGGCTAATGGGTGATGGACTATAGAACCTCTAAAACTGAACCCAAAATAAACCTTTCTTCTTTTTAAGTAGTTTATCTCAGGTATCTTGCTATGGCAAAAAAAAAAAAAAGTGGACTAGCACAGAGGGGCTCCACGGGACAGCACACAAAGGGCCTTCTTCACCCTGTAGGGATGGGAGGAAGGAAAGGCTACACACAGCACAAGCTGATTCGGCGGAAACTCCCTGGTCATGTTTCCGGTAGGTAGGTAGAGGAGGACAATGCTATGGCCACCATTACAGACTCCAAGTTCAGGCATTCCCTTCCTGCTGAAGACAGCACCATCATGGCTGACATGCAACCCTCTGGGCTCTTCATCAGGATGAGGTTCAATGTCTCGGCTTTTCCTCCTTGCTTTCAGACTTACATCACGGAAGCCTTTACACAAGCTTTACACAAGCTGTCACCTTCACAGCTGAAACTCTGCACCAGTGATGACAATCCCTAGGGCAGGACCCGGGTTACAAAGGAGTCTGGGGCTTTCGCTGTATCACACCTTCTGTGAACCGGAGTGTGGGAATGTCTTCAGATTACGTCAGCAAGCACAAACAAAATTAGAGAGAAAGCCTTAGGAGATCTTTTAAATGGAAAGTCCTTTATGGGAGCTTTGGATCATGCTCTTGCCTAGGATCCAAGCAATGCGTGGGACGATCTTTCTTTCTGAATCTCAAGCCTGGCACAGACATATTGGAAAACAGGAAGTTTCTGCTTATTAATATTTCTAGAAATCATCACCCATGGCAGCCCTGCAAATAACTCATAGTTTAAATACAAAACCTTCATATTTTTCTGGTCTTTATGTGTATTGTGGGTGTATGTCATTTGTAGGTACACACAGAAGTCAGAAAAGAGAGCCAGATCCCCTAGAGCTGGAGTTAGATCCCCTAGAGGTGGAGATCGTACACCACCTGACCTGGGTGCTGGGAACCAAACTCAGGTCCTCCACAAGAGCAGGAAGTGCTCTTAACTGCTAAATGGTCTCCCCAGCCCCTATGCACCTTCTTGCTGTCCCACCCCACTTCAGGCTTGGCCATCAACTATTTTTGTACACAGTTTTACTACTAACTCCATAGTATGGTTGATATAATGGCTTTACTTTTATACCCAAATGTTATGGCATATTACTTTAACTATATAAAGCTGTGTTGCATATGTTTGTGTTGCAGAATATTAGCTAGGTAAAACTGCATTGCATGTGTATATGCTGTATTTGTCTAGCTCTATAAAAATGTGTTGCAATTCTACCTTGCCTGTTTACGGCATCTGATTTGGCCCAATTAAAAGTTGAACAGCCAATAGCTAGGCAGTAGAAGGATAGGTGGGGCTGGTGGGGAGAGAGAATAAGTAGTAGGAGGAATCTAGGCTCTCTCTCGAGAGAAGAGCATGAAGGAGAAAGAGAGGCAGATGCCTGGGGACAGTCAGGCAGTCACCAGACAGATAGACATGGAGTAGGACACACAGAATGAAAGAAAGTAAAAAGCCCCAAGGCAAAACACAGATGAAGATAAACAGGTTAAATTAGAATTATAAGAGCTAGTGGGACAAGCATAAGATAAGGTTAGGCATTCATAACTAATATGAAGTCCCCATGTCACCGTTTGGGAGCTGTTTGGTGGCCCAAAAGAAAGCCTGCTGCACCCAGCGCTGCCCAAGCAAACTTGCTTAGAGCCAAGGGCAGCTTTGACAGGCAGAAAACACTTTACTTCTCATTTAGCCCACATCATTATAAACTCAGCACAATTTTTAGATTAGGCTTTATCAGGAAAGAACTGCAAAAAAATGCTTTTAGTGTTCTCTTTGCCAGCACACAGGCTAAAATTGGAACCAGAGAGAGGAGATTACCATTGCCTGGGAAACGCTGATATGTGGGTCTCTATAATACCTGTATTTTTGTACAACTATTGAAGGAAAACTACAACATATATGATATATTTAAATATATGAGGTTGATTAATTTAAATTTGTTAATATGACAAATACAACATAAAGAACGGAAGTTAAAGTAATTTGTGTAGTTGCAGAGTTCATATAATCCAAGTGAAATGCTAAATTGTTTGCCATAAATATAAAAAAAGCTGAGTAGTCCTATTGTAAATCCCAAATAAAGACCTCTTTTTTTATACAAAGTGATATAGTAGAATGGTGTAGGAGGATCTTCTTTCTATATGTTGCTTTCATTAGTTAATAAAGAAACTGCCTTGGCCTTTTGATAGGGCAGCAGCTTAGATAGGTGGAGTAGACAGAACAGAATGCTGGAAGAAAGAAGGCAGAGAAAGAGAGCTGCCCACCATGAAGTTGCCAGGTCAGACATGTTGAATCTTTTCCAGTAAGTCACAACCTTGTGGTGACATACAGATTATTAGAAATGGGTTGAATCAAGATGTGAGAGTTAGCCAATAAGAGGCTAGAACTAATGGGCCAGGCAGTGTTTAAATGAATACAATTTGTGTGTTGTTATTTAGGGGTATAAGCTAGCCAGGCAGCCAGGAGCCGGGCAGTGGGAACACAGCCCGTTGCTCCTTTTTACAACAGTAGAAATGCAGATGAGGACTGGAGAGATGACTCAGCAGTCAGGACTGTGTACTCTTCCTTCAGAAGACTGGCATTCAACTCTCAGCACCCACATCCTGTGGCTCACAACCTAACCTGTAACTCCAGCTCCAGGGGCTCTGAAGCCTTTGGCCTCTGAAGCACCTGCACACATGTGTACAGCATCCACCAACAGAATACACATAATTTAAAATATACCATTTCCAATTTCAGATAGAGAATCCAGAGAGCTTGAACATTTAGAGCACTTGTTGCTCTAGCAGGGGTTCTGAGTTTGATTCCCAGCACATACATGGTGACTCACAACTCTCCATAACTCCCAGGTTTATATATGATGTACATTCATACACATAGTGGTACAAGCTTGCAATGTAGCACTTGGGGAGCAGAATGGTACATGTGTGTAATGATAGCATTTGGGGAGCATAGTGGTACATGTGTGTAGTGATAGTATTCGGGGACCACAGAGTTACAAGTGCAATGATAGCATTTGGGAAGGCTGAGGCAGAAAGATTAGGAATTCAATGCCATCTCTGACTACACAGAAAGTTCAAAGCCAGCCTGGGATGTGTGTGTGTGTGTGTGTGTGTGTGTGTGTGTGTGTGTGTGTGTGTGTGTAAGAGAGACAAAGACATAGAGAATCTTAAACATGTATACAACTGATAATAACAGAGGCTCAATTCAGATGAAGAAAAAGCTTATTGGTCAGAAAAGAGAAAGAGACAAGAACACACTTGCAATCAGAAATTTCTAATCTCCTTCTTATTAATTGACATCTTGACACCTCTATGAAGTCATAGAGAGACTTGACAGCACTGTCTGCCAACTTTACATGGCTAAAATTTGTGAACTCTCCTGGGAAATGGTCACCAGTGTACACATCATTCTCAACTTTGCAAGGAAACTCCACCAAAGGACCATTGGTGTGGGAGGTCCTTCTCTCTATGTGTTGCTTTCATTGGTTAATGAATTAAAAAAAAACTGCTTTGGACCTATAACAAGGCAGAATTTAGCTAGGTGGGGAAAACTAAACTGAATGCTGGGAGGAAGAAGGGTGGAGTCAGAGAAGATGCCATGGAGCCACCACCAGAGTCAGACATGCTGAAAATTTGTCAGTAAGTCACTGTCACATGGCGATACTCAGATTAATAGAAATGAGTTAAATTAATATGCAAAAGTTAGCCAGTAAGAAACTAGAGCTAAGGGCCAAGCCGTGATTTAATTAATACAGTTTCTGAGTGATTATTTCAGGGCTAAGTGGCCTGGAACTAACTAGTGGCCTTCCTCCAAAAGACCATATTCTAGTCACAGGAAAAATTCTGATTTAAAATGAAAATGTGTCTTAGGACTGTTATAGAGTCAATTAGACTGATGTCAGAAAGGCATGCCCCCCAAAACCAAATGTTTGTAAATTAAGCAATATAATAAAAGAAAATCGTTGACCAACACAAAAGCCTTAAGGATAACTGGAAAATAACTTGAACTGGGTTGAAATGAACATAGAGAATATTGAAATTTGTAGGGTGCAGCTGTCATGCTCACTGGAGGGGAAGTGATATGGTAGGAAAGAATAAAGGAGTTAAACCAGTAATCTAAGAGTCTACCTCAAAAGCTAGAAAAGGAATAGCTAACTGTACCCAAGCAACTAAAGGAGCAAAAGAGTAAGTGTAAGATCAGAACTGATTGAAAGACAGAGAAAGAAATAGGACACGATTTTTTAAAAAAGAAGATTTTATTTACAAAAAGAAAAAAGAGAGAAATAGATTTTAAAAAGCCACAAAGTTGAATATTCACACCCATCTAGATTTTACTGAGAGAGAAAAGGTGTGTTACTAAAGTCAGATATGAAAGATGGGGCCATCAGCTATACCTCCACAAGTGAGAGGACACAGAACTGTTGGAAGAGCCTGCTTATGGGAATTATGTATATCACTTATACCACTTCTGCAAATTGTATGGAATCTTGAAAGACAAAGCATAACAAATTCACACAAGAAAAGATGGATCTACCTGACAGGCTCACTCTCTGAATAAAAATTAAATATATTTTATTCACACTTGAGAACCCTTCAATAAGCCAACAGCAAAAGACCTAGAAGCCCCAGGCATTTCATTAACAAATTCTACCAAACATTTAAGACAGGGTAACACCAATTCTATAAATCTCATTCAGAAATAGAAGAGGGGGGTCAAAAGACACTTCAGGATGTGTAAAAAATTTTCACAACTCAAAAACAAGTGAACAATCCTTGTCTAAAAAATAACAGAAAAAGATACAGACACTTTACCGAAGAGCAAAACATGAAAATATTCTTAATGTTAGTTATTTCCTGGAGGTACACGGGTAAAATGAGAGAAGCTACAACGTGTCTATTAGGAAGGGTGACTTCTGCTCTTCTGAAAACTCTGAGAGCTAGCACGAAGGCAACTACAACTCTCAACTTCTAGAACATTTCCACAGAGCAGTTTAGAAACTGTGTATGACATCAAGTCTGTGCTCTTTGTGTCTTCCCGTTTCCTGGGCACACTTCAAGAGAAATGAAAATTCCTGTTGACCGAAAGTGTTGAACGTGAATGTTTACACAGTATTATTTATAATGACCCCACATTAGAAACAATGGCTAAATGAATCAACCAATTGTAATACACACAAACAACGGCACACCATTTAGCAGTCAAAAAAAGAGCTTCTAAGAAGTGTGCACATGCATAAATCTCAACTGTACAATGCTACCTGAAAAGCTAGTCTCAAAAAGGTACGCATTGTATAGCTTTGCTTGCATGACATTCTAGATCAGTGGCAGGCAGCAGCAGGTTGGGGGAAGTTTGATTGCACAGATGTTAGGAAAGAGTTTTCGCTGGTGCTAAAACCAATATCCTGTCTGTTCTAGTGGTCACAAGCATCTCTGTATGTGTTAAAATTTGCAGAACTGCATGCCCCCAAAATGAATGTTTCCTGTGTAAAGTTAAAAAGCATCAAAGTTCTTAAATAATTTTGAAAACTGTAAAGTCAGGGCTAGGAAGACAGTTCAGTCAGCAGCACGTCTGCCATGCAAGCAGAACTCCCTGAGCTGGGTGTCTGTAACACATGGAACATTTTCAAAGGCCAGGCATGGTGGCATGTGCTTGGAATGCCCACACTCAGAAGGTGGAAACAGGGGGATGCCTAGGACTTGCAGGCTGCCCAGCCTTGCCTAACTGGCAATGAACAAAAATTACCCAAGGCAGGAGGTTCCTGAGGAACAGCACCCAAGTTGACCTGTGAGCTACACATATTCACACGGTCTAGACACACACACACACACACAACACAACACAACACAAAATATATATGAATCCACCATTTTGTTTTCATATCCTCCTCTCCATGCACTCTCTCCTCAAATTTCATCACACCATTAACTTCAGAAATATAAAACAAACTCCTGAAACAGAAAACGAAACAACACAGACAGGAAGGACAGTAGCTCTTGGCTGTGAGTTCTTATGAACATAAAAATGTTAATAAAAAAAAAAGAGCATACACACACCCAACATATGTTGGCAGAGTAAACATCCCCCTGCATAAAGGGAAAATGGATGCAGTAGAGAGGAGAGATGGGACCCAGGCAAAGCCAAAACACAAGGAAAATATTAAAGCCAATAGCTCCATGTCTGGTCCCTGGGGCACCTGGTGCCATGATGTGTGCTCCTAAGAACTAAACACAGCCAGGAAATCCATACCACAGCCTGAGTGTGGGTCTGCTTCAGGTGTCCTCCATCAGACTAACACACACATTTCCCTGAGCTCACCTTTCCCCAGAACCTCAGGGAACACGATGTAGACTCTTGGCATCAGTGTAACGGGAGCGTCTTCCTGTCTAGCCTTCCAGCGCTCCCCCTGCTCTCTCAAATCGTCTTTGCAGTCCAGCCTTCCAGTCAAGTGCCTGCCTAAATCACTCACTAAGCTTCGCTTACAGCATCCTCAGCTTTCCCAAGCCTGTATCCCCACGCTTTTCCACATCCCTTCTACAGATCAGTTCCAAAGGCTCCTGAACCAATGATCAGGCATCAACAACAGCAAGACCCCACAGGGATCATCTACAGCAGGACCCCACAGGCTTCATCTACAGCAGGACCCCACAGCACCGTCTACAGCAGGACCCCACAGCATCGTCTACAGCAGGACCCCACAGGGATCATCTACGGCAAGACCCCACAGGGATCATCTACAGCAAGACCCCACAGTATCATCTACTGCAGGACCCCACAGGTATCTACAGCAGGACTCATCTTTCTAGTGCTCTTCCTTATCACTCTGACAAGGCATCTGAGAAGACCAACTCAAGGCAGGAACAATTTATTGATTCATTTGTTATTTATTTTGGTTTGGGGAGACAGAGTCTCAGGTACCCCAGCTAACCTCAAACTTAGTGTTCAGCTAAGACCAGACTTGAACTCCTGGCCCTCCTGATTTCGTCCTGCGGATGCTGTGATCACAAGCATGTGTTCGGGATTACAGGCTTTATTTGGGATTTTAGTTCCTGAGATTTCAGTCAGTCCCATGGTGTGTTTATGATCAATATGTCAACATTAAAGGAATCAACCAGTCAATGAATCATTGAAACCTCTTTTTTCCACAGTTTCTTCCTCTATTTGGGTCCTGCCTTTCCATGGGCAAAATGAGCATTACAGTACAGCATTTTCATAACTTCTAATTTGAACTAAACCATGAAAAAGCTTGCATAACATAAATGATAGCTAACATTGGCTAAGATTCTGCCATGCACTGGGAGTTCTGAATCCCTTATTAGCTTGTGTCATCCCTGTAATAGGCCAGTGACTGGGTGTTATTAGTCCCATTTCACAAATGAGGAAGCCAAGTCACAGAGCGGCTGGGTGACATGTTTGGAAATAGCCATACCCAGAAGAGCTGATCCTCCTTCCAGCTCTCTCCATCAGTAAATCCCAGAACACCAGCAATGCTTCCCTGGGCGCACAGAGGAGAAAATATTCTGAGTGGGATGAGCTGGCGATTCTCTGTGGCTTATAGGTGTGACAGGATCAGTACAGGCTGACCTTGTTTAAGGAGTCGGTAGTCTCAAGGAGTCCAGAATGCTGCCTAAGAGATACCCAGAGAAGAACCAGAAAACAAACAAGCACACATACAAATGAAGAACATAGGGATGGCATACCCAGCTTTAAAAATACCCAACCTGGGGAACGGAAGCCATAGAAGTCAAAGAAAAGCAAGGATGCAAATTGAGATCAGCTCTGCAGTATCAACCTCTGGGGCAGAATTTACTGAGTAGCTGACCATCTTCACTGAGTGTCAAGCACTTCTTTGAGCTCAGGGAAAATCTTAATGCAGCAATTTTGCAGGTGTATCTGGGAAGGGATCCAAGACAAATGTAACATTAAAAACAAAAAGCCCAGCAATGCAACTGTCAGCTCCTGTTCTTCTGACCTGCATGTCTGAGCTTTTGGTCACGGGCCCAGCCTGTGAATAAACCATCTTTAGTGACTCAGAGATTCTCAGTTTGATCCCAACATCTCAACCACAAAAAAAGATGACAAGCAAAAGAAAGAGTAGCTCAAAAGGGGTGTGGCCCAAAAGAGTGGGCAACGGGGAGGAATAAGACAGAAGACCACGGAATGGAAACCAGTACCCATCCATTATGGTAGCAGAATGTTTCATAGGAAGGAAGCAAATGCCCATGGCTGCACAGTTAAGTTTCAGAGGAACGGAAACATACAGGGTCTCCAGTTTCTTTGGTTTTCCACACCGTCTCCATTCACTGCCTGTTAGGTTTCAGAGGAGCTTCAAAGGTGAGCAGGTGGCTCACATGTCAGGACTTATATCAGGAGTATGTTTGAGATCATTGTTCCTTCTTCTCGCCTAGTAGAGATAGAACAGGCTAGAAAGCTGTGGCTCCATCTTGTCCCCATGGAGCCAGGATGACTCTGAGCAACACTGACAGAAAACAAAGGCTGAGATGTGGGGACACAGGAGAGGTGGGGAGCCCAAGTACTGCTGTTTGAGTGGCTGGATCTCGTGGTGCTGAGACTAGAAATCCCTAGTTTTCTTACCTAACCATCACCAATCTTCATTTTTGACTGAGACCACCTCACACCACGCATCATGCTCATAGCCAGAGACTTAGAGCAGAGTCAGAATTTACACAGAATAGAAACTTTGGTGGGCGACCATCTAATCTGTACGATAAAAGGAACCCCTGGGTGGCTATGACTGGGTGGGCATGAGTCAACAGCACAATGATACACGTAAAAAATGGGCCACATCTTGGTGATTGAAAGTAATATTCTTAAAGCTCCAGATTTTCACAACAATGCCACGCTGTCTTTGGAGGTTCTTAAAATACAAATGAAGGTGAAAATGTGTTCCAAAATTGCCAGAATTCCAGAGAGAGAGGATGTGTATGGAGCTGTAGCGATTACAGGTAGTTAAAAAAAATAGAATAATAAAGCCGTAAAATAATATTTTATGACTTGATTTTTTTTTCAGCAGACAGAAAACCTATAATGAAAAGGACAGTGAACTGGGATCCAGGGACACCACAGACTTTTGAGAGCTGGAATTTGGCAATCCAGCCTCTCTGAACTTCCGTTTCCTTATCTACAAAAGGGGGATAGGAGACCAAAGTTAGTTACTTCCCAACTGAAGTCATCCTAGAGATGAGAGCAGCAGTGCCAGGGTCCTCCGGGTTCTAGGGATACCTTTATGTTTACGTCTATTTCCTTTCCTCTTCACTAGCCATTTCTCCAGTTAGGATTCCTTAGAAAGACAAGGAACCTCTGCGTGTGCTTTTCCCTAGCGGTGTTGAGGCAGAGAGAGGGAAAACTGTGGTAGAACATGGAGGTGGATGGAGAGAGGCTCTGGCCAATCTCTCACTGGGGGCGAGGCTTTGATATCCACCTGTGCAATTTAAAAATGAATCGCCAGGAAGCTTTCTCATGCCTCCAGGAGATCGAAGCATATTACTTTGAATTAGTTCCATTTCCTTTTTCTGGGGAGAAGGCAGAAAATGTCTCAGTTATATCAGTTGGGCGTGAAATTCAGTTTCCTGGATGGGTGTTCCATGTGGGGACCAGAGCTCAGTGCTGGGAGTCAATGTGTGTAGAATATTGAAGCACTGCCAGCAAGGAGCTCACAGGACCCCAAACACATATGGCCTGCTCCGAGCCCGCACTATATGCTAGCCACATAAGTGTGATGTGTTTTTAGGAGAATACAGAAATGGAGGCCATGGTCCTGAGAAAGGAGGCTCCTTTGTTTCCTGTTTCCCTTCTGGGAAGATGACGTAGTCAGTAGAGCGGCCGTCTCACAATCAGCTGCCCTTGCTTTGAGATGTGGATTGTTAAATTATCTTCCATTCACACACTGTTGACCTATTAACCACCACATACAATCAACAACCTGGGGACACAATGAGAAACTAAGCGGTTGTGGCGAGCAAGTGCACAGTGAGTCTTGACAGTCTCCATTGTGGGAGGCAGGACAACCACAAGAACCTAAGAACAAAGTGTGCTAAACTCTAGAGAGGGAACCAGGGGCAGATCACTGAGAGGACAGAGTCTCTGTACTGCCTTATGACTATTTCTAGTGCACTTGTTTTCAGTCAAATCCACCTTGCAAACACCTGCCAAGCAGTAGTTAGGGAGATGGCCCAATGCACAGAAGCACTTGGTGTGCAATCCTCATGGCGTGAGTTCGGACTCCTCATTGTAAGGAACCAGATGTGGATGTGGTGGCTTGTATCTGTATTCCAGGACTCCTGCCGTGAGTTGGGAGGCAGGGGAACCACCCAGAAGCTTACAGGCCAGCCACCTGGATGGAGTATGTGACAAGGGAGCAGACAGAAGAGAGATTTCCTCAAAGCAAGATAGAAAGCAAAGATGGACTCCCGAAAGTCCTGTGACCAACGCATGTGTGTCCTGTGGCATGTGGGTACTTGCCCTCACCTCTCCCCAACTCAGCAGGAAGGAGAGAAAGACACAGAGACAGAGACAGAGACAGAGACAGAGACAGAGACAGACAGAGACAGAGATAGATTGTTTTATAATGTTAAGCTTGCAGTTCAACCCTGGTTAAACAATTCTCCTATGATACCTTTACAGAGTTTTTTTTTAAAGCTACAGATCCCTCACACTGGGTTCTGCTGTGTGGACACCATTGGCTCAGCCTCATGGAAAGAGAAGCCCCTGTCAAAGGCTGACATTGAACCTAAGTGATTCTATGCTATTTTAAAGCTGCATTGAAGTCGGTTTGAGCTTAACTCCATCCTCCACCCATCCTCGCTTACTGCCTCATTATCCAAACACTGTGACTCTTTTCCTTTCCCAGAAACACGGAATTGGGCAATTAGAGCAGTGGACACAAGACTTTGTGCTCTCGGTAAAAAGTTCTCGGCAGCAAGGATCACAGGGTCAAACGATGCCTTTAGGTCCCGCCTCACACCCAGGCATCTGCTCCGTGGGAGGAGACATGAAATTGAAGGTCAGAGGGACAGAGAAGGGCCACACCAAAGTGGTCTGGTTGAGGTCACCCATCAACGCCAGCTCCTCCCTTGCTCCTTGCTAGCTAATCATGGAAGCTCTGTGTGTCTGGCCATGTGAATTCCAGCCTGCGTGCCCCTCACTTCCGAATCCTGGGAGGCTGAAGGTGACCTGAGCTGCTCCCCATATGATGACCTTTTACACTGGGGTGAATAAAAACTGAGATGGTTTTATCAATCAACAAACATAACTGGGGCTGGAGAGATGGCCCAGTGGTTAAGAGTACTCGCTGCTCTTGCGGAGGACCTGAGTTAGGTTCCCATACTCACATGGTAGCTCGCCTGTAACTCCACATTCAACAGATCTAATGCCCTCCTTGGTTGTTCTTCGTTGGTACCCATAGTCACACAAGTCACAGACACATAATTAAAGATCAAATCAATCGTAAGCAAGCAAACAAGAGCTGTACTGAGTCACTGCTTGAAGATAGAATAGGGGCAAGCTAGAGAGGGAATGTGTGTGCATAGCTACTCCGCCTCATTTATCTCTACCTAAAGCTCTTTGCAATTTCCCCCTCATCTGGTTCGGTGCCTCTAACGCGTGTGCGTCTCTGCTTCTTGAGGAGATCACTTTTATAGTAGTTTTAGGTTGACAGGAAACTTGAGCAGAAAGTACCAAGTTCCCACGGACCCTCTGCACACAGCCCAGATACCTAGCCTCTGCAAGAAGAGTGCATTATATCTGCAATGAGAACCTGCTCTGATGCGGAACAGTCGCTGGAAGTCCCCCGTTCACATCACAGCCCACTCTTGGCCCTGTTCATCTGAAGATTTATTGTTTTATTTTTATTCATATCCATATGTGGTTATTTGGAAGAAAAGTGTCCACCATCGCCTCAGGCATTAGAGCACCTGGTTGCCAGTTGGTGGCACTGTTGGGGAAGCTACGGGAAGGTACAGCCTTCCTGAGGAGATAGTCACTGGAGGTGGGCTCTGAGAATTCATAGCCAGGCCCTACTTCCCGTCCACTCTCTCTACTTCATGTGTGCTGCTGAAGATGTGATCTCTTGATTTTCTGCTCCTGCTACTATGCCTGCCATCTGCTCTCCTGCCTCCCTCATGATTGGACTCAGCCATCTGGAACCAGGGCCAAAATAAACTCTTCGGTGAGTTGTTTTTGGTCATAGAATTTTATCACAGCAATAGAAAAGTAATGAATACATCAGTGTGTGTATCTTCACAAGTGTGCCGGTAGCCATGGAGACCTGAAGAGGGCATTTGATTCCCTGGAGCTGGAGTGACAAGTGGTCCTGATCCACTCAATGTGGATCCTGGAAACCAGACTGAGGTCCTCTGCAAGAGCACTGTGCAAACTTAACAGCCAAGCTCTCTCTCCAGCCCCTCGGTACTGCACATTCTAATTGGGGCAAACTTACAGTGGTGTGTGCCTCCCATGAGAAGATCTCAAAGATCATTTCTGATGCCATTAGCATCCTTGTCTTTCTCTCCCCTAGCCCCAGGCAACCGCTGATCCCTTCCTGTCTCCCTCCAGATGGTCTGTCTTGCCTCTTCCAAAATGCCACACGCTAGAACCTACTGCACGTGGCTTTTTCCCGACTTGTGCCTCCTGCTGACTGATAAGCATTTAAGGTTCTTGGGATCTTGTCCTGGCACCCGTGCTTCTTCTGTATCCTCTAGCAGCGAGCACAGTACCCCCCCCCACTCCGACGGCAAGCACTCAGTAGGCAGCTGTGGAACGCAAGATCAGAGCCATGGGTGGAAGGTGCTCACAGCACAGTTCCATCGTCAGCTGTTTATTGAGACTTTCCTAGATGTGGTCCACTACGAAGCACCTTTAAACAATGATACTGTTTGCATAGGCCTTCCTCCACTGTCATCATGACAGCTGTCTGTCAGGTGGGCAGGCTGGGACTGTTTTCATTATTCCCCTTTTAACAAGTTCAGGAGACTCATGTTCACAGATACAAACTCATTTATCCAAGTTCCCCTCACTAGAGCGATGCAGAGACAGGCCCGCCCTGTGAATCCCTGATGTGTGTTACGCCTTGTCATTTGCATCACCACCCCCCAAACCCAACCCTGACTCACTCAATTTGTTAAATATTTAACGAAACATGAATTCATGCTCACACAGGACAGGTGAGGGCTGACAGAGGCCCTCTCAGATCTCATGTGATACAAGAGACCACCCACGTGCTCTTGACCTTGGCTATGCAGCCTGTACCAACGGTCCCACCTCTGCTAGGTGGGGAACTGAGCTGAATCCAAGGAAGGAAACCTGACCACCATGTAGCTCACTGTCATTTAACAGTAAACACAGGGTCTGTCTGGGCTCCCCAGCTCCTGTGGGGATTTCTGGGGGTCCGGGCTGAACTTCATTACAGATCTGCAGTTGTGATGAGGCCTCTAGTGGACAAGGACTTACCCTGGAGTTACGGCTGCTTATGTAGGTGAGTTACGAAGGGAGCTAATGTAATTTTTGCTTGAAACCCAACGACTCCTGGGTCCACCCATCTGTCTCAAATTTTTAATTTTCAGTCTTAGTCACTCTCCTGGGGGCCTGATATTAATAACCATGCAATCTGGTGAGCTGTTTCTTTGATGTTCCAGGTGCCCCCAGGTCAATGTCCACAGTCTGACACTCTCGGCCTCCCTGCTCAAATCTTCTCCATTGTATATTCCTACCAAGTTGGTGACATCACCACCTAGCCAGTCATTCAAACAAGGAGCGAAGCTTATGATTTACGGAATCCATCTTCCCACCCTCCAAGTTCCTGTCTGCTGTCTGTCCATTCTTCCTGTGTCCAAGTCTCTGCAGCAGTGAGCGTCCCACTGCAGTTGGATCAATGCTCTCTCCTCCTGCCTGTACTGGACTCTCAGAGGCCCTTCCTTGGGTCATTCTCCAGTGCACAGTTCCTTCGCTGTCACCCTTGCCCCAGTCAAAGCATCTCAGACGATGGCAAAGGGGAAAGAAACAGCAGAGAGGTGGAAACGGTGCCATTCAGGGGCAGCTGGCTCCTACTTCACATTGGGTTTGTAAAAAGTCAGGTCTATTGGCCTCAGGCAACATTAGCTCTCGGTACTGAAGAAGCCTGCTCCAGTGCCACTCTCCTTCCTGGTCATCCCGGGCTTTGCTTCTCTGAAACACTGGCCTTAAAGCAGAGGGCATTGATGTTATGCATCTGGATAACAGCAACTAAATTTGCTATATCCAAAATGTTCATTTTCTATGCTTCACAGTTAGAGTGCAAACTGGTGAGAGAGTTCACTAAAATGACATTTATATTCTTTTCCTTCTTCTTCTTCTTCTTCTTCTTCTTCTTCTTCTTCTTCTTCTTCTTCTTCTTCTTCTTCTTTTTTTTTTTTTTTTTGAGATAGGGTTTCTCTGTGCAACAGCATTGGCTGCCCTGGAATTTACTCTGTAAACCAGGCTGGCCTCAAACTCACAGAGATCCACCTGCCTCTGCCTCCATAGAGCTGGGATTAAAGGCGTGCGCCACCACCGCATGGCCACATTCATCTTCTGAGGTAAATTTATAGCTCTGTGCATTCCGTGCACTGAGCAATGGAATGTCACGGCCTAACCTAGTCAGCAAGCTCCAGAACAATGAGAGACCCTGTCTCCAAAACCAGATGGAAGGGCTGGAGAGGTGGTTCAGTGGTTAGGAATCTCTGTGTTTGTAGAGACTCGAGCTCAGTTCCCAGCTCCCAAGTCAGGTTGTTCATAATCACCTGTAACTCCAGCTCCGGGGAACCCAGTACCTCTTCTGGACGCTGTATCTGTGCTCAGGTGTGCATGTACCATACCCAGAATCACACAATTAAAAAGACAACAAATATTTTTTTAAAAAAGTAAGAATAAGTTGATGGCATCTGAGAAAAAATACTTAAGATTATCCTCCAGATTATACACACATGTACCCACCAAATGTTCACATGGGCACACATACACACGAACACACACGCACATGTACACACCTATGCACCGTGTGGATATGCGCCCACACACAAAAATAATTACTGTGTGGCCCATGAAGACATCAGTTCATATTACAGAGAGTGCTTTGAATCCACACTGCAATAAATTTTGGTCAAAGCAGGAATGATGATCATAAAAGGAAAACCACAGTAGCATCAACAGATCATTTCCATGAAGGAAGGAAACAAATGGTTCTGATTCCCTAGTCAATAATTAGACATAAAATACATATGTTAGCAGGCCAGTGAGATGGCTCAGTGATAAAGGTGATTGCTGCCAAGCCCTATGCTCTGAGTTGAGTTAGATCCTTGGGCTGCAGTGGTAGACAGAGAGAACTGACTCCCACCAAGTGTTCCTCTGACTACCACACACACGCCCTGGCACATATGCACACATGCATGCACAATAATGCACAAACACACATGCACACACACACAAATAATGAATAAATAAAACTATTTTGAATACATGTTAGAATATAAACAATTAAAGTAATAAAACAATATAAAGACAATTACAAGGCAGTTGGAGAGCATGTGCTGGGAAAATTTCAAAGACAGCCTTAGTTTTAACAAACGGAGCATTGGCCCAGTTATCTAAGGTCAAGAGTCAACTCATTCAAAGTGAGGTCATAGGAAATCAGTGGCAAGTGTGTGCACGAGGAAATGTGGACAATAAATCTCCACATGGGAAAGCGCTCAGTCTTGTTAACTAGCAAAATAAAAGCAAGGGAACTTTTAACGCTACCACAAACCAGTTGAACAAATCAGGGTTTAAAATTCTGCACTGCTCTTCCAGAGGACCCAAGTTCGATCCTCAGCTGCCACAGCAGGCAGCTCACAACTGCCTCTCATTCTGTCTCCAGGGAGAGCTGATGCCACTGGTCACCATGAGCATATGCCTTCACATACACAGACCCACACGCGCACAGAACTATGCATGAAAATAAATCGTATAAAATAACACAGTGCAGGTGGGTGCAGGTGGAGCAAAACCTGCTCTTGCTAGCACGCAGGAAGCCTTGAGTTTGATTCTAGTTTCCGGTAAACTGAGTGGCGATTCAGCCTATAGTCTTAGCAACAGGGTGGGTGAAGGTAGGAGGACCGGATGTTTAAGGCTGGGCTGGAGAGAGAAGAACTCAGTGCTTGCTCTGCAAATATGAAATCCTGAGTCTAGAACCCCAGCACTCATGTTAAAAAGTAGGGTGCTTCAGGGCTGGAGAGATGGCTCAGCGGTTAAGAGCATTGCCTGTTCTTCCAAAGGTCCTGAGTTCAATTCCCAGCAACCACATGGTGGCTCACAACCATCTGTAATGAGGTCTGGTGCCCTCTTCTAGCCTGAAGGCATACACACAGACAGAATATTGTATATATAATAAATAAATAAATATTTAAAAAAAAAGTAGGGTGCTTCAGAGAGCACCTGTGGCCCTACAAACTGCAGACACAGAGACAGTCTCGCCACATCAACAAGTTCTTGGTTCTGTAAGAGACCCTGTCTCAAAATACCAAGGTGGACAGAGCAGGACCTCCCAACCCTGCACCCTACCTCAGGAGCTATTGCCAGTCGATGGCTACAGGGGGAAGGAAAATCCCTTTCCTTTGGGTGGCAGTGTTGCCTGTGCCTACTGGACGACCTTATAGTAATGTACACACGGCAGAATTAGACTCAGTGGATTTTAAAAAAATAAGGATTTGAAGCTGGAAGGGAGAGACACTGGTGGGGGGGCAGGGAAGTTAGAGAGACAGAGTAAGGGGGCAAATATGATTAAGATACATTGTATATATCTATGAAATTTAAAAAATACATTTTAGTTATCATAAAAATCATAATGGAGATGAAATTGAGGGTGACAGTTGATATTAACTACTAAGTTCTGCGTGTATTTACACAACCATGCACATATGTATGTACAATAACAACAATAATAATAATAATAATTATTATTATTATTATTATAGCAAAAATAAATAAACAATGGAGTCATGGGAAGAACAGAATGCTAAAATCTCAGTGCTACCGATTACACGATTTGCTGTCGTTCTTTCTAGAAAGCCACCCTAGCAGAGCTTGGCAGCAGATGCTGCTGCAGACATTTGACCCAGAAATTAAGCCCTGGGGCGATATGGATTGGAAAAACTGCCTCTGAATGAAGAATGGTCTGGAAATAATATAGGAGTTTTATTTTTAGCAGGAAACAATCCAAAGCCCCAACAATAGGGAAATGACTAAGCAAATTACAATTGGCTAAGATGATGGTCTCATGTCAAGCCGCTATTCAAAGTAAAACACAAGGAACTGTGCGTATGAAAAGTCCATGCTTGAACAACATCACAAAACCAGATGTTCTTGTGGTGCGTGTTGCTGTCCTTTGGCTGGAGAGCAGAAGAGACTACAAACGAACAGTTCCTAAGAGCTGGGGTCCTCTTTGGCACATGCGTGCGCAATGGACCTCTTGACTCAGGAAGTATCACGGCAGAACTTCAAGCTGTAACTCATTCAGATGCCTGGTCCCCACCTGACCAGCGCTGAAAGAGGCCTGCCTCCACTTTCCCTGGATTCCCTTCCAGCCCAACCTTTCTGTGCCACCCTAGATGTGTGATCCTCGTTTTACCATACAGGGGCTAGAAAAGTTTCAAAACCGAAAACTGCTTATCAGCTGCTGCTGCTGCTGCTAACCAAACAAAAATAGTAAACACCCCCTGGTCTCGGTTTCAGTACAGAACGGCTCAAATGAGGGAGGGCGTGGTGTCTAAAGAGAAGGTCCGCGCTGTCTAACAAGACGGTCACTGGCTTTACGGTGTCTTGAATTCAGTACGGCCGCTCGATTTTCTAGTCCTTTAACCTAATCAGCTTTCTGTTGCTGTTTAAGCATCATACCTTAAAGAGCAGTGGGGAAAAAAGGGATTTGTGTGGTTTACACTTCCGTGTCATCCATTACCATCAACGAGGGAAGCCAAGGCAGGAACCTGGAGGCAAGCACAGAAGCGAGACCCTGGGGGAAGGCTGCTTCCTCGCTTGCTCCCCATGGCTTGCCCTGCCTGCTTTCTTATACCGACCAGTATATCAGCAAATACAGTGCTCTGATTTGAGCTTTGTAACAGACACAAATAAATCTTCCCAGATGAACGGGAATTACTGGGAAGTTTCCCCACTCTGCTGGGGCCTCCCCTGTCAATCATTAATCAAGAAAGTGCAAAAAAGACATGGCCACGTGGCAATCTGATGGAGCCAATTCCTTGACTCAGGCTTCCTCTTCCCAGATGACTCTAGTTTGTCTCAATTTGACAAAAACTAAACATTACAACCTCCATTTGTTTTTAATTACTAAGTGGGGCTAACAAGTGTAGTGCTCTATTTGGTTGTTACAGGGTCAAATGAGGTGACTGGGTGGGTCATATCAGCGCCTGCCTGAGAGGCAATAAGTTAATATTTATAATACTTTATTGAACAATATCATTGCTTGATAGTACACCTTATCTCTCAGAAAGTACCTAGGATTCTCAATTTGAAACAAAAGTACCAGGTTTTGGATATTATTATCTATATGACAAAAGGCACAGACTACATGAGCTGCCACTTTCTGTGATGCTGCATAGGAGAAAATGAGACTGTTTTATTGATATTTTTGTCTCATATCAAGAAAAATAAAAAACCAAAAACAAGTAAAACAAATTTTTTGAGAAAGACTATTAGTACTAAAAGATTGAGTAGATAAATACTGAAGTTTAACTTCTTTAAATATTCTGAATATTTTTCTAAATAGCCCAATGAAACATTAAAAGTTGCGTTTCTTGCAGCTATACAGATTGCTCAGTGGTTAAAGGAACTTGGTTTGTGTGCAGAGGACCTGTGTTCAGTTTCCAGAACCCACATCTGCCTCCTGTGCCCACCAGCTCCGGGGAGTCTGACATCCCCTTCTGGCTCTATGGACACCAGGCATCCATGTGTGGTATGCACATATACATGTTAACACCCACATGTTCATAAACATTTTTTCTAAAGGCTGGTTTTCAGCAAAAAGTGGTAACACCTTTGAAATAAATCATGGATGTTGTACCAAATAGGATTTAGTATTTCCCCAGTAATTTTCCACATGACTTGGATTCCTATACTTCTATAATTTTATAGGGCTTTTTAGGGGGTTGCTTTCTCATAGTATTTTAATTTTCCAAGATAAACTCATTTAAATTCCCATCAAGTTAGGGGCAAATCTATATCTCCTACCTTAGGACCTTCCAGGAAGCTCAGCAGAGTTCCTTTCTCATCCCAGGACAGTAATCCCTCCATAAAACACTAGAGGGCATGGTTTTCTTGATATGGCTTCTGCTCTGTCCTCTCAGTGGAAAAATGGACAGGACCACTAAAAGAGAAGTAGCCACACCATAAACAAAACAGACCATGTGTTTTAGCAAAATATAGACTCTGCTCCTGAGCCCGAGGCAGACAAGAGAGGGTTGAGTCTAGGTTTCTAATTGCAGATGGGAATGCGGAACTCCAAAGAGGCGAGGCCCTCAGTGGAGGTCACTTTGTGTACATTATTAATAAGACAAAGCTGGCGTTCAGAACCCAGGTGCTAAGCCTCGCCTGCCTTGTGTGACAGGTAAAAAACATGAAACCACCAGGCTGTAAAGACAAGGCACATGTTTCTGGAAGCTCATTCTCTGTTGCTCAGTGTGTAGTAGGATGGGTGTGTGTGTGGTGTGTGTGCATATGTGTGTGCATGTGTGTGGGGTGTGTGCATGTGTGTATGTGTGTGCACATGTGTGTGTGCATATGTGCATTGTGTGGTGTGTGTGCATGTGTGTATGTGCACATGGAAGCCAAGGGTTTCTTTTCTTACTGAATCTGAAGCGCATCAGTTCAGTTAGGGAGGCTGCCGATGAACTTCAGGGACTCACCTGTCCCCCATACCCCCCCCCCACTGTCCTGTGTTGAGATTTCAGGTGTGTGCTTCTGCATCTGGCTTTAAGTGATGATGGAGTTCTGAACACGGACCCTTACTTGAGCACATCAAACATTTTACGGAGTCATCTCACCGTCCTCCACACTTGTTTCTGTTTTCCGGGACCAAGAATTCTGCCTGAAGAGCCGAAGTTATTTTCAAACTCTACAAAACCCAGAGATTGCACCCCATGACTCGCCTTGGCCTCATATGACGCCTTTGTCTCAGCACCATCAGAACTGATGTCATTGACGATGGCGAGACTCTCAACAGTGATGGTGCTGTCCGTGCCCACTGAGTACCTCATGGGTCCCGTGCTAGGTACTCACCTGCATTTTTGGTTGAGTTCTAGAACAATAACTTCGTAAGGTGTGTAATATCTAATCCACATTTATAGATGTGAACACTGACAGTTAGAGGTTTTAAGCTTCCTCAGATTTATACATCTGGTAAGGAACTTGGTGGTAAGACCGAACTGATGTATTTATATTTTATTCACCACTTTCTCAGATACCTCTGATCTATAGCACATAAGACAGAGAAGAATTTAAGGTCCGAGGTGGCAGAAGCGGGGCAGTTAAACTAACTTGGAGCCTTGGGGCTGGCAATCAAACGAGGTAAGTCTCTGCTAAGCTAGATCCCTTTTCCATTTGTAAATATAAGTAGGGGAGTGCTTCAAGTCGATGGATCACTGTGGCACTTAGAAGAGGCTGAAGGTACATCGTCTTCAGAGTACCAGTCCAGCAGCCCGAGAGAAGAGGCTGAGCTGTGAAGCACAAAGCGAACTGACCCATTCTCTGGTACTTCTTTTTCTTCCCAAGGACGGTCCTTCCACCTGCGTGTGTCCCTATTCTACAGTATGGAAAATGATGGGACGTGTGAAACACCACACAAGTGATGACAGAGATGCTGTCTATATAGGGCCTGCAAGAGGCACGGTCATCGTTATCCTGTGCTTAAGGAAGTGACAGCCATACTTCAGATCATAGCTGTGTGGATGCAGGCTCAGCCGAGCTCTGTGGGGAAGATGTGGTGGTTGGTCTTCTTGGTCAAGTGACTGGATTTGGCACTGTCAGTGCCGTGAGCTTTCAACAATACCTGTTAGCAGGGGTGTAAAGTTATCTGACAATGAACACCAGATGCAAGCTCCTCGGTCCTCAGGAGCCCCCTGAGACTGACGCTGGGCTTGAGGACCTCATTCCCTAGTGTCCAGCTTCCACGGAGCCCCTGGCACCCTCCCATTTGCTGACTCAGAGCAGCGAGGGAGGATGGGGCTCTACCCTGCTCTCCTCAGAGAGTCAAATGCCCCGTTGCATTTTTAATGCCACCCCAAGACTCTGTGTCAAGTTTCCAGGAAGTCTGCCAGAGTTAGCTGCCTCCTGTTCAAAGGCAATTCCAAGACTCAGAAAATAAACAGGGTGGCGCAATACGCTGCATTTTCTATCTTTAGAAAAGGTTGGCATCTAGAATTGGCACCCCCGGTCCAGCATTTTGGAAGTTCCTTTGTATGCGACTATCACAACCACATTATTACCTGTTTCCCCCTTCCTTCCGTTGGATATATGGGAACTGCCTGCTCGGGTAGGTGGGGTGGGGGGACATGACTCATCAGACTGTCACACAGCGAGTGTGACCTCAGGGATACTCACAGAGGTCAGAGGCACTGGCCCATCCTCCATGATGCTGGGACTAAGAAGTCACTGGTCGCGTGGGTGACCAAGTGATTGCCCTGAAAATGCCCTCAATTTTAGAATCTCTTGGGGGAAGTTTGCCTAGTGTCTTTGAGTGTAAGGTCCCCTACTTACACTAAATGCCTAAATTGAAGGCACTGAGCCAAATGAAAATATTTCTGTTTTCATTTCAAGTTGGTTTTATCTTTCTTTAAAAAAAAAAAACAAATCTTTATCTACTCATTAAATTCAGAAAATAATTATTAATTGTATAAAAACTTTAATGTAGAAAGATATAAAAAGAAAGAAATGACAAACATCTGTAAGACTATCATGGAACTATCACCCCTGCTAACAGATTGATATATTCATTACCTATATGTGTTTCACACAAGGTGTTTTTGTTCTTTATTATATTTTTAAAAATCAAATATATATATATATATGTATTATCAACTACTCTGTGTATATGTGCAGCTATGTAGACACAAGTACATTTGTGTTTGTGTGTGAGTGTGTGCATTCATGTGTAGACACATGCATGTGTGTAATATGTTTATGCACATGTGTAGACTCAGGTGCAAATGTCTGTAGATGTTAGTTTTTGCTAATTGCTCTTCACCTTATTGTTTGAATTGTCTCTCACTGAACCTGGAACTCACTGGCTGCCTAGATTGGCTGGATAGCCAGCAAAATCCAGGAATTCTCCTCTCTCTACCTCTCAGGGACAGGATGACAGGTACAAGGTCCCCTTGCCTAACTTTCCTGGGTTTTTTGCTTGTTTTATTTAGATTTTCTGGAGGTTATTAGTATCTTTTCCTGTGCAGTGAAAACCTTCCCCAAGATTCATTTCTCCTGCTGAACCCATGTTGTGGGATGTCCTTCTGTGTATGTGTTGTTTTTATTGGTTGATGAATAGAGCTGTTTTGACCAATGGCTTAGAAGAGTAAAGTCAGGTGGGAAATCCAAACAGAGGCAAAGAGAGAGACTTTACGGAGTCTAAGAGACAGAACCTTGCTGGTAAGCCACAGTCTCATGGCAATACACAGATGAATAGAAATGGTTTAATTTAAGATGTAAGAGCTAAATAAGAATATGCCTAAGCTGTTGGCCAATCTTGTAACTAATATAGTTTCTGTGTGATTATTTTGTTCTGGGTGGCCAGGAAACCAAAGCAGAGTCTCTGTTTACATAACCAGATGCTATCTCATTCCCCTCACTTATATATAGGTGACATATTTGTGTTCATATGTCTGTGTGCCTATCCATCCTCAAATGTGGGTGTGTGCACAGGTGTGGAGACTGGGGTCAAGGTCACTGGCATCCTCAATCATTCTCCACTTTACTCTTTTTGTCAAACAATCTCCCTCAGTGAACCTGCAGTATATCATTGGGTCTGTTTGTACTGGCAAGCAAGCTCCAGGAATCCCTCTGTCTTGACCTTCCCAGCCGTTATCCCAGGTATGTGCCACTACTCCCAGCATGCTCATAGGTGCTGGGGATCTGAACGCAGGTCCCAAGGCTTGTGTGACAAGCACTATACCAGCCTTACCACCTCCCCAGCCCCTCGCCTTCCTTACTTGGAGATTTCCCATAGTCCAAGTAGAGTTTCCAACAAGACAGGCTCACAAGCCCACTCGGGTAGACACAGAAGAGGCTTAGGCTGGCCATAGACTTGACTGAGAGAGCAGAGAGAAAGTGACTGGAAGCCTTTTCCAGAGACCACACACTACTTCCTGTTCTGTAGTGACACAGTCTCCTTGATTTAGTCAAGCCCATGTGGGCCTTCCAGTGTGGGCCCGCAGGCTCACCTGACACGTGTTTCCTTTCATCTGGGTTTCCCCTATTTGGGACAGAGTGCATTTGGAGCAGTTGATAGCAGATGTTTCCTCAAACAGAAGCATGTGACATCAAATTCCGACACACAGAGTGTTTGTTCCTAAAGACTTGCACAAAGACAGTAGAATGTCACCAATCTTACTATGTCCCCAGAAAGTACAGAGGCCAAAAGGGTTCCATCTTATTCGGTTAATTATTTCATAATTATGGAAACTATCACCTGTGCCTTCATAGGTTGTAGTCTAGGGAGAAATTGAAACCCTCTGACCATCAAAGAGGACTTCACTGTGATGCTCACAGACCTCACAATCCAGGTTTCAAGTGTTTACCACTTTTTTTCTTGCTGTGAAGAGACACCATGACTACAGCTACTTTTATAAAGGAAAACATTTAACTGGGGTTGGCTCACAGAGTCAGATGTTTAGCCCATTATTGTCATGGTGGGAAGTATGACAGTGTGCAGACAGATACAGTACTCGGGAAGGAGCCAAAGTTCTACATCTGGATTGACAGGCAGCAGGAAGAGAGAAAGTCACTGGGCCTGGCTTGAGCATCTGAAACCTTGAAGCCCACCCCTAGTGATGCATTTCCTCCAAAAAGACCACACCAACTCCAACAAGACCATGTGTCCTAATCTTTTCAAACAGAGCCACTCCCTGTGAGCCTATGGGGGACATTTTTGTTCAAACAACCACAGTAAACTTTGCAAACATAAGCTACTTAAGATGTGATTGGTTAAGACCAATGTCTCTTTCCTCTACAGTTCTCTGTCATGCTGCCATTAGGATCTGGTGGCTCTGGAGTGACCTGGAAATTAGGAGATATCATTAAGAAACTCAATTAGGGATACAGTTTAGACTTAAAGAGGTATATATTTGTGGTCCTAAGTCATTTCTGATAACAACTATATTAATATATCACTATTTATTTTATTATATTATATATATTATTGCTATTGTAAAGCACTGGCTTCCAGTAGTGCTCTTCACGTCTGTTGTCTTAGCCCAGGTTGTGACACCAAGGCCCAAAGTCATAGGTCATACCAAAATATAAATATAACCAATGGCAGTGCCATCGGCAGTATGTGGGTAATAAAGAAACATCAAGATTTGAAATACACACAGAGAGAACCTGGTCTGTGGGAAGCTGCACACATAACCAGCTTGTATACTAATTATCAACATTAAACTCAAATTTGTTGGCTCATGGTAGTGAAGGAAGTATGTTTCTGTTCTTTCTCTCATAAAGGGACTTTCCAAATATTATCAAATGAAGAGGCAACGTGTCATATAAACATTAAAAATCTGAGAGAACAGAAGTATTGCAGATAAAAGCTAAGTATTGAATAGCTTTGCTACTTCTCTGGGTCATTTTTTGACATCTAGTATCTGATGAATTTTAACAAATCTGTAACTGTTTTGATTTTTAAATTCCGAATTCATAATGACCTCAGCAGCTAATTGTGTGTTCCAAACTCTACACACGTCTGTTAGGCAGGGTTCCTTGGTGGCATAGGCTTCAGACCCCCCAGACCTGAACCTGCCACAGCTGCCCACTCACCTTGGCATGGGAACTTAGTCCTGACTCTCCTTCATTCTCCCAGTTTCCTCCTCTCTCTGCCTGCCCACTGGCCTCTACTGCCCTTGCCTGCCGTCAATGGCCCCGTGTGTTCCCAATCTCACTGGCTCCTGCCTGCTTTGCTTCATGCAGCCACTGTCCTGCAGGCCCCTGCTCATCTCTTGCTCCATTTCCCTAATCCAACTTCTGACCCTGGGGCCTTGTTGGAACTATGGACCTCCTCCTGGTCACGAGGAGGGTCTAGGCTGTAAGAGCCAATCGGAACAGGTTCACGGATAGGAAGCTGGTGATTGGTTCAGATGCCACTTATCTCCGGGGGTGGGGGGGGAGGATTGGTTCAAAGACTGCAGTGTTAGATCATTCTTATGCACCATGGTGGCTTGGCATCAGAAGGCATGGTCCAGCCCTTAGGCACGGCAGGGGAAATGGGTTCTGTCTGTTAGGCAATCTATGCTAAAGGTCATTCCGAGTCTAATTTGAGAATTCAAATTTGAGGACATGAAAACCAGAATGGTCAGAAAAGAAACAAAGGTGCTGGCTGTTTGGGGCTTTGCTAAAGCCTCTCATCTGTATGGCCCCCACTTCCTACAGAAGAGAGAACACCAAAGACGCCATTTCCCCAAGGCTGCTTTGCTTTGCAAACGACCTTGAGAAGAGCACAGCTCCCCTGGAGAGACTTCAGGGAGAAACGCCAGGGTGTCTCATCTGCAGCCGCCCTCTCTCCATCCTTAGAGGTGACTGACTCTTAACCTTTAACAAGCATTTTCAACCTGTGTCCAAACATCACATCTCTGGGGTCTTGAATAGCAGAAGACTGGGTGTCAAAGAGATGGGAATCACGAACGTTCAAATGAATCCCTGAGAGTCTTCCCATACTTCTACAGGACTTTACCCCTCCCTTCCACCATTCTCTTTCTTCCTTCCTTATTTCTGACAGAGAAGTGAGCATCATCAGAGATGATGAAAGTCGCCGATCACTGACTTGCCCTGCAGAGAAGTTTAAATGTGTTCACAGTTAGCAGAATGAATCATAGGTGGAAGTGTGGGCTTTAGAGACCAACATGGCCAGGGATGAGCTCCAGGTTCCTCAAAGTCTTTGTATCCAAGCAGAAGCTATAGGAACTTCACAGGAGGATTCTGCAAAATTTATTTCAACGAGTGATCAAAGCCACTAAAATCATCCCTGGGGAAAAAAATAGGCTTATGTAGAGTAGAATTTTCACTTCCCTTCCATTTCAGTAGGCTATGCCATCAGCCCCAGCAGACACCTGAGGCTGGAGCAATGGCGGCACGGCCTGTGTTAGCCTTAGTGTTTCCCAAGGAGAAGTACTGAGTCGAAGAAGGTCCCAGGTTTCTGGAGAATTATCTGACCCTTTTACAGGTTAACACTCCACTCTAAGAAGCAGAAGCAGGCAATGCTTTCAAATTTCTTTAGGTATGGAATTGTGGGTGTGTATGGGTGTATCTGTCTTTCTATGTCTGTGTGTAGTTTTTCAAGAGATCTGTGCTCGGCAGGCTATATTTTCATATGTAATCACTGATGCTAGCATATAAGAGAGTGCACGGTAATACTTCCCTTTTGTATGCTCAGTGTCAAGAATTTAGGCCCTCTTGGATCCTTCGGGCTGCTTATTCAATACCAAGGGTCTCTCTCTCCACCCTCTCTTTGTTCCTCTGAGTCCTTGGAGCTATGCTCTTCTGCAAAGCCATCCAAGTCACTTAGCTCAGGGACAGTCACCACCTCTGCGGCTGAGGGCAGAGCAATCTCTGCATGGTGGCACGCTGGGCCTCTGTTAGGGCCATGCCTTAAGTTTTGGTTCTGGCTATTTTTGGATCAACTGGATTCTCCAATATAGATGAAATAGTAAGGCTTTATAAAAAGATCATTTAAGGGGAAGTCAAGACTGTATACCATTTGTCCAAACACAAAATAAACTTGGCTTCCTGAGATGTTCGGCCACATGATTTCACAGCTGCTACTAATGGGAGACCAGGCCCACTAATTGCCCAGATGAGATTATCCCACATCAGGGCTGAGTTACTAATGGATGCCAAACCAATTTGCTGCTCTATAAACGTTAGCTGTTAAAGCACTAATAGATGCCCCGGCTACACAAACAAACATATTATTTCAATACCAAGTAAAACTTGTTGCCAGGGAAAAGAGTATTTTTTCTTCTGGTCCTTTGCCACAAAAAACAAAAAAACAACAACAAAAAAACCTACTTCTTGACTCTGGGACCTAGTGACAAATATGCAATATTTGTCAATCTTAGATAAAATAAAAGCAATCTTAGAGGCTTTTGTTGTTTGTTTGGGATTTTGTCCTTTGAGACATAGCCTCAGTATATATCTGTGCTATCCTGCACCTTATTGACCTTGAGTTAGCAGAGATCCACCTGCCTTTGCCTCCAAGAGTACTGGGATTAAAGGTGTAGGCCACCAAATCCTGCAGCTTTAAGGTCAGGGAATAGCTTTCCTGGATGGGACATGGCTCAGTCAACAAAGTGCTTGCCATGCAAGTGTTGAGACCCTGAATTAAGATTTCTAGAACTCCCATAAGAAGCCAGGAACAGAAGTAGGCATCTCTTATCCCAGAACTAGCAAGGTAGGGATGGGTAGAGCCCTGGATCTCTCTTGTCCACGAGCCTGCATGGATGGCTCGGCTCTGGGTTTAGTGAAATTCATAGTCAAAAACAAAGGGTGAAGAGGGACAGAGGAAGACACCAGAATCAACCTCTGGCCTCCATATGCAAGCCCATGCACACACATCCACACTTGCGAGCGCACACACACACACACACACACACGTGCGCACACACAAGGAAAGAATCAGTCTTCGACATTCCTAAAAGATTCTTCACCTTGGGGTCAGGTATGAAGGGCGTAATCCACAGAACTCTAAGTATAATGAAAATGAGAAACAAGATGTAAGAGATGTCAAAGCTCCTTCTCCCTCTGTCTCTCTGTCTGTCTCTGTATATGTGTGTGTGTGTGTGTGTGTGTGTGTGTGTGTGTGTGTTCCCATATCCTCTAAGGATATTTGAGGTGACTGGAAATAATTTCTGAAAGTGAGAAAGAGGAATTACTAGAAGATGATTTAATCTGGTCACCAGCAGGCCCTTCCTCTGAATGTCTAGAACACTCGACTGAACCATGCAGTTTCAAATCCTCGGCCTTCCTCTAGTGCTTCCCATTGCCTCCCCCAACACTCAGAAGCCCTTCAGGAGGGAATCCATCTCCACTTGGGATGCCCCAGCCCTGAGGCTGTAATCAGCCAACACTTGAGGCTCAGAAAATGTGTTCTGGGTGGTGTTGGGTTGACCAAATCCCCAAAAACCTCCTTGCTAGCTCGGTCTCAGAACAAAACAACACACACAAAAACTCATCAACTTTATTGTGTATTCAAAGCATAGGTCATTATTCTGTGGGCTTGGGGGGAAGAGGAATGAGAATGTAGAGTGAGAATCCAGCCCTTCTTTCTCGCATCTCAGGACAGACACCCCATTAAAACATGAGCTAACAGACACTTCCCAGGGCCGGCCAGGGTCTCTGACCTGAGGAAGTGACTTACATCAAGGTGGGTACTGGTGGACACAAACATTCCTCTCAACCCTTCCGCCTCCTGCCTGGAAACCAGAAAGCCTGGCAGCAGGCTTGAGCTGTGAGATCTCCCAGCCTCAGAAAGATATAAGGAGAGATTCCCCAGCTCTTCCCTAATTTCCTCTCTTCAGAGCTCCCTGGGCTACATGAGAGCCTGTCTCAAAAAGGCACAGTTCTCCTGTGAGGTTTCAGATAAGGTTTCAAGGGACACTGCGGTGGATTATTGGGGAGCAAGGATCTTATTTGAAGGTTACTAATTCTGTGGAGGGAGTCTGCCCATCCACAGCCTTAATAACTCTCTATGTAGTCCAGGCTGGCCCAGAACTTACCATGTAGCTAAGGATGACTCTGAACTTCTGCTTGTACTTCCCAAGTGCCAGGATTACAGGAGTACATCTCTATGTCTATTTTAATTTTGATCTTCTGTGCCATATGGCAATACAGAATGTTCTTATTTTAGTATTTTAATGAGATCTAGTGCTTTTTCAAATTCTATTTTATATGATATATTGTTTTAATAATGGTAAACAGAAATAAAAATAATTTTAAAAAATATTTTTAAAAAAGAAAAGGGGGGAAAGAGAGGGGCTGGAGAGATAGCTCAGCGGTTAAGAGCACTGACTTTTCTTCCAGAGGTTCTGAGTTCAATTCCCAGCACCCACATGGTGGCTCACAACCATTCATGATGGGTCTGATGCCCTCTCCTGGCAGGCACGCATACATGCAGACAGAGCACTCATACCTAAAATACACAAATAAATTTTTAAAAAATAAAAGAGCGGGTAGCTTCCCCACGTCACAGATAACGGGACTTGGACACCAGCAGTTACATTAAGCCTCAGCTGAGCCTGGCCACTTTCCAACAGATTACCTAAGCAAAGCACCACAGTAGTGAAGAAATCTGCTACACAGATAAGGTGATATTCAGGCCCCTTGACTCTGCTCCCTTCGTGCATACATTTAGACAACAGTCATGGTACATCATTGCATTCTTTATAATGATACAGGTAAATCAGGGCAGTAATTTTAGGGTGTTTCTTGGTATACTACTCCATTGAGATTTCCCTGCAAAAAAATTCTTGTGGTCCTGTAACTGGGAACCGTTCCACAGCATACCCTCTGTTTGACACTTTTACTGAGTAAAGGTGCAGAATTGCTCTGAAGCTAAGAGCCCTGTTTAAACACTTAAAGGCCTCGGATCCCCCAAGGATGTAGAATACCTTCTTCATGCCTAGTGGTTGAAAGCCCTTCCACGTATCTTCAGAGCCTGTGGAAGTGAACAGAGAAAGTGACGGGTGCTCCAGCATGGGAGCAATGTGTACAGACTTCTGGAACTTTGAGTATATTAACTGGTGACCCCGGAAAGAAAACACAGAAGTCCAGTGAATCCCAGGGATCTCTGGGGAGAGACGGAGGAGCTCTGCGCCTGGGCTGGGGTGGGGGAGAAGGAGAGGCTCTACCCCTGGACTGGGGGAAGGGGAAGGGGCTGTGCCCCTGGGAAGGCTGTGATTTGGGGCCAGCTATCCCCCAGAGCTTCTGAACTCAGGGAGAAGAGTTTGTCTTTGGGGGACGGCTCAGCTGTTAAAGCACTTTCTACCCAAGGATACACACCTGACAGTGTGATTTGGATCCTCAGAGCCTGTCTAAAGGCAGAAGGAGAGAACTGCTAACGCCACAAAGTTGTCTTGTGACCTCTGCATGCTACAGTAATAATAAAGATTAAAAAGGAAAAAAAAAAAAAAACATCTTAGAAGTGCCGTGCTGGACAGCAGGGCCCACTGCCTCTTGGCTTTGCCCAGCTCTCAGGAGGCCTGGCATTTACCCCAGCCTCCAGATCACTGATCTGGAGAGGGTCCTCAAGTGTGGACGTGACGTCATCAGGACCCTCCTCTCTGGCTCATCCTAAGGAGAAGATGGCTCTTGGAACTTCCCAAGTTTCTTTCCCCAGAAACCTGGTATGGGAAGTGTGAGAAAGGAGCATGCATGGAATAAGACCAGTTGTTAAAATGAGACAAAAAAAAAAAAAAAAAAGGAATCAGAGAGCACGTCTGGAAAATACAGAAAAGAAAATCTCCATCGCCGGGGTAGGAAGGGAGATGAAGTAGAGGACTAGGGAGACAGTTCGACGGTAAGAGCATTGGCGGCATAAACGTGAAGACCTGTCTTCAGATCCATAGCACCCAAATAAAAAGAGCCATGGACAGCAGGGCAGGGCTCTAATGTTGGTGCTGTAGGAGTGCAGGCAGGAGGATGGCTGGGACTAACTAGCTCTCCTTTAGCCTGAGACAACCAGACTCAGCGAGAGACCCTGTCTCAAAGGATTCAGAGGAGGGTGATAGGGCAGGACACCTGGATGTCTTTGCATGGACGCAGGCCTCAAACACCCACACACATGTATGCCATACACACAAACAACAACAATAAAAGCGTATATGCAAAATAACCACAGACAGGTCAAACACAGAAGAGGCGCCATACAAGTAATAGGCCTTGCACCCTCACACACATATGTCCACACATAGCACACACACACACAAACAATAACAACAAATACATATGTGTGAGAACTAACCACAGAGGGACCAAATACAAAAGGGCAACGTACAAACTGAAGGGAGAGAGAGAGGACAGAGAGCAGCAGGGTGTCAGGCCCAGCATGCCTACACTCAGCACATTGGTGTCAGACCTTGGCCTGGCCGTGGCCCTGTCCTGGAACTGGCTGACATTGTACAGGGCAGAAAGACCTCCATGGAAACACCTTCCCCGTGCTGAGGAGGAAGCAGCCGTTAGCAGCGCTGCTTCAGTGTGGAGGGCAGAGGCTCACACAGACAGCATCACCGGGTGCTAAGGAACCCTAAAAGGAGAAGCTTCCTAGTGAGACTGCGATGTGGCACAATCACTCTGCTCCCCCTTAAAAATAAGGGGCTTCCCCTAAGATGACCCCCAACGGCTGTTGCGGTTGAGAAAGAGACCTCGCCTCCTACCCTGGAAATCCACTTTAATGGAAAACAGAGCTAGCGGGCATCGGGAACTCATCTTGTCCCGGGAAGTGCCTGCATTGTCAGGCCACACTTTGACACACTCTGCCTTGCTTTCCTTGGCAAACTGTGTTCCCTTGCGTCTCTGGGAGCTGGGGTTTTATACCCTGCCTATTTTTAGAAGCGGTGCGCAGTGGCTGCTGGGCCAACTACTCCAGCAGGCGGAGGAGAACTTTACCCTGGGAGAGGCATTCCATTCCATGGCCTTGTTCTGAAGAACTCTCTAACTGAGACTGGGCTGTTTCCAACCTCTAAGAACTAGAAATCACTTCGTGAGATGGACCAGGAGACCATGTTGTGTGCTGGCCAATCAGCGAGAAACTTGTTAGAAAGTGATCAGATCTGACGATGGGCAGGCAGATCCCACTCAGACTTTTTTATTTTTTATTTCTTTTTAAAGAACATGCCATTGCTCGGAGGGTGATGCATGAACGACCTGCTGGAGGTAGGTCAGTCATGATGCTCCACATACTGACTTTTTTTTTCATAAAACCTTTCTAGAGTCCAAGCCATGGGGTCAGTTAAAGTAGGGACCTACCGGTAGGCACCCAGGAAAGCAATGCAAAGCAGGAAGAGTCTAAGTGTTTGCCTTTCCTTTCCCTACCCAAGGTAATAGGGGCAGTGCTGTTAAGCCCACTATAGCCGAAACCATCCTTCCCCCGGCACACCCGTAGCTTTAAAACTTCTTGTGTAAGCTCTTGATGCCACACTATAGACTGAACACACTTGAAAAGTCTTCGCTGCTGTTAAATACTCCTGTAATCCAGGTCAATACCTGGGTATAGTTTTATTTTTCCAGTGTCTGTACTCTCAGGCCCCTCTTTTACCACCCAAACTATAGTATACAATGTTCCCCCTAAATGGGTGGGGCTCAGGGCTGGAGAGATTTGGGGCTCAGCTTTTAAGAACAGGGTTAGACTGTTCACAGCTGCTGGTAGCTCCAGCTCCAGGGACTCCACTTGTCCCCTCCTGTCCTCTGAGGGCAGTTGCACTCACAAGCACATATTCCCACAAACACGCGTGCACACGAATATAATTTAAAATGAAATTGCAAATGTCAATGGGGCCAGAGCAATGGCTCGAGTTTCAGAGCGCTGACTGCTCCAGAGGACATGGGTCTGTCCCCAACACCAATGTCGCTCACAACCATCTGTAATTCCAGTTCCAGGGATCTGACCCCATCTTCTGGCCTCCAGGGGCACATACTGTATGCATAAAGTATACGGCCACATCACAGCCACAGGAGGGAAGAAGCGTGTGCACACACACTGCTCTTTACTTACACATTGGGTTCCTGTTTCTAATTTAGGTCAGAACCTCTTAGAGGATGGTGTCACCCACTGCTTGATGTAAGTGGCTACCCTCTTACATCAAGTGATAATCAAGACAGTCCCCCACAAACATGCCACTGGCTAGCCTGAACTCTGTAATTCTTCACTGGAAGTTCTCTTCTCAGGGGATTATAGGTGGTGGCAAGGTCACATTTAGACTAAAAGGTACACTGAGTTATCGTCTCAGCCCTTCTTAAAGATTTTTCAACATCGGTAACCTAACAGAATACTGGGCACATAACAGATCCTAAATTTTAATAACTTGGAGAAATACCTTTACTTTTTTATCCATTTTACACGCAAGTCTTTTATTTGCTGATATTTTTAATATATGACTTGAAATTATCAATTTTTTATTTTTAACCATTTATTTTTATTTTTTATTGTTTTTATTGAGCTATATATTTTCCTCCACTCCTCTCCCTTCCTCTCCCCTCCCCTTCAATCCTCTCCCATGGTTCTCATGCTCCCGATTTACTCAGAAGATCTTGTCTTTTTCTACTTCCCATGTAAATTAGATTCATGTATGCCTCTGTTAGGGTCCTCTTTGTTGTCTAGGTTTTCTGGGGGTGTGAATTGTAGTCTTGTTTCTCTTTGCTTTGTGTCTAAAAGCCACTTATGAGTGAGTACATATGATATTTGTCTTTCTGAGTCTGGGTTACTGCATTCAATAGGATGTTTTCTAGATCCATCCATTTCCCCACAAATATCAAGTTGTCATTATTTTTTCTGCTGTATAGTACTCCATTGTGTAAATGTATCACATTTTCCTTATACATTCTTTGGCTGAGGGGCGTTTAGGTTGTTTCCAGGCTCTGGCTATGACAAACAATGATGCCATGAACATAGTTGAGCACATGTCCTTATGGTATGATTGAGCATCCTTTGGGTATATACCCAAAAGTGGTATTGCAGGGTCTTGAGGTAGGTTGTTTCTTCATTTTCTGAGGAATCGTCATATTGATTTCCAAAGAGGTTGTACCAGTTTGCACTCCCACCAGCAATGCAGGAGTGTTCCCTTTACCCCACATCCTCCCCAGCATAAGTTGTCATCAGAGTTTTTGATCTTGGCCATTCTTACAGGTGTAAGATGGAATCTCTCGGAGTTGTTTGATTTGCATTTCTCTGATTTGTCCTACTTTTTCCGCTCAACACGTTTGCCCTTGATTTGTAGCTACTGCTCTCACGTAGACCCCCGTATCGTATATTCTAGAACCCACTTCTAGCACACCTCTAGAATCAATCTCTAGGTCATTCTCAATGTCAATCCTCCCTCCTGAGTCAGCTGGTCAGAGTTTCACAGAGAGGGCCTCGCCTGCCATTTCCTGCTGCCTCTCACAAAGCCAGCACGTGAGAGGCAGAGTTCAGGCACAATAAAGATTTATTGACCTGCTGATTTAAGATGTACGAAAGAGAAACCTTACAAAGACAGGCGCTCAACCAGAGTCTCGCCCTTTGCTTGCAGCTGCTAAACGTGTGCTGTGGAGTGAGAATACACTGCACTCTCAAGGGAGCAGCTGAGCCATCGCCTTCATATTTTCCGAGTATATCTCCAACCCTCATCTGAGCCTAGACAACCTTCCCAGATTTAATTTGGAAAAATATATTTTGGCCACTATGCAATCTCTTTTTCAGCTCTGGGCATTGAAACTCAGGTCTCACACAGGTGAGGTACACTCTATCACTGAACTGCAGTCCCGGGCAGTTTTTCACCCTTTGAGTTGCCTCAACTGGATTGAACTCAACCTATAGCCCAGGCTGGCCTTCACCTTATAATCCCCCTGCCTCCTTTTCTCTAGTGGCTGAAATTCAGGGTCTGGGCCATCATGCTCTGCTCTGCTCCCTCTCGATGTTTCTTTATTGATATTGACACCCTAAGTTCTTGGGTCTGAAGAAAAGTATGGTAAACCCTGTGGGCACTTGGCCCTGGTGACCGGAGGGGTAGCATTTTACCCCTTGAGTTATGTGGCATTGTCAGAGCCCTGAGCCCCACAGAGAGTCTCGCCGGTCCTCAGTTGGCACATGGATACTGATGGCATTGCCGTGCTTCGCAAGGGCCCATGACTGTTGCAGAGCTTTGCCTGCGTAGATGTTCAAAGCCAACTTGTCCACACAGACGGACACCGTAGGCATTGCTGATAGAATTGAACAGTTTGACCAGCACTTTATTTTGTGTGCACGAGGGTTCTTCCATCTCGCTCAACCCAGTTACTCTGCCTCTTGGTTTCAGACACGAAAAAAAAATCTCTGTTTGTAAGAGCCGCTCCTGCAAATATCAAAGTCATCCCCGCTGCGTTCCTTCCTCTCTTGTCACCACAGAAGAGAATAGAGGGTATTTCCGCAGCCACGGGCCAGTGCCCACAGGCAGGCCTTCTAGTTATTTGCTCCCACCTTCCATGTTTACCTTAGGTGTGAGCGCTGAAGCCCTGGAACGTTAGGTGTTTGCTAAATAATGCATTCTCTTGTTTATTTCAGCGGTTGCCATGTGACTGTGGCCAGCAAGCACTCTGAGTGCAGCCGGTGGCCTTTAGCTGGCCTGGATCTCACTGTTGATCCAAAAGCTCATTCGAGGAGGGAAAGAACTGCCTACAAACCCCAAAGGGGGCAAGGCTTTCAGTCCAGACGGCTGAAGTTTGTCACTACAAAAAAATGAATAAATCCCTTAGTTTCACGTAAAATATACAAGCTATATTCACAGGGCAGTCTTGGGTTTCTTTATCTTTGAATGTGTGAGATAAGGGTGTACAGGCATGTTTTGACACATTCACATGTGTGAGTGGGAGCATGTTCGTGTCATGGTATGTACGTGGTGGGCAGATGTCAGTCCTCACCTCCTACCTGCCTTGAGGCAGGCTCTCTCGTTGTTCCTTGCTATGTACACTGGGCTCGCTGGCTGACTGTTCCTTGCTGTGTACACTGGGCTCGCTGGCTGACTGTTCCTTGCTGTGTACACTGGGCTCGCTGGCTGCTGGTTTCTGGGTTTCTCTCGTCTCGCTGTAGAAGCACTGAGATCACAGACATGCACTACCATGTCGGGCTCTATGTTAGTTCTAGAGATCCAAACTGATCTTCATGATTGTGTGGCAAGCACTTTCCACACAGGCCATCTCCATAATCCATGTCTCATTGCTTTTGAAGGAGTCTCTTCTGTTGAGAAACAGTCCTGACGATCAAAGTGGTTTCCCCATGCACGCATTAGAATTCATACATAAGTGGACTCCGAACACGGAGGCTGGGTGTGGGGATATAGCTTGCCAATAGGATTTCACCTTGACAAAAATAAAAGCCACTTGCCTTGTGGTTTTCCAAAGGAAACCATAGCATCATGTGAGGCTCGAATGGTAAGAGATTAATGAATGACATATCATATTTAGCTTATATAAAATAATATATATCATCCATAGCTTGTCAATAGGATTTCAGCTTGACAGAAAAGATAGCCTGAGGCTTGAGTGGTAACATTAATAGATGACATATCATATTTATGATTTTATTAGGGAACAATTAGCTAGAACATGCTGAGAAATCAAGGTACACTATAAAAGCGTAGCAAAAGCCAGCACGCCTATAAAAGAATAAGGGTCAGAAAGGAAGCTGCCATCAGCACAAAACATTTGCTGACTCTGTCGTTTGCAAAACAATGCCAGAATCATTGGACTTCTGTCCCACTGGACTCTGTGACTGTGCTGGGAATTTCAAGTCAAACTTAAAGAAAGGAGAAACAGCTAGAAAGAAGTGGAGAGCTTAAGCTCACTGAAGACAATCTTGTTTCTAGTCAGGATGGAAGAAAAGATTATACAATACAATGATTTTCAGATTCTGAGAACAGGCACCATGGGAACTGTACATCTACCAGACTCTGTGGCGTGAACAATCAGCTTTGGAATTGAGCAGGGTGAGGCTGCTGAAAATTTTGGTAGACAATAGACAAGCAGACAGACAGACAGAGAGATAATACACACCTATAGATAAACTTATAGATAGATGATAGATAGGTAGATAGATACAGATATAGATAGACAGATATATGGATTATACATAGATATATATATATACATAGGTTGATTAAATATAGGTGATAAATGATATATAAATAGACAGGTTATGCATAGATAGATGATATCTAGCTAACTAGATAGATAGATAGATAGATAGATAGATAGATAGATAGATAATAGATAGTACAAGGATATACTGCAGATTGACACTCTTATATCTTTGGCTAAGTCCAGATTTGCAGTGCTCACTTGCAAAAGCTATCAAATACAGGGAAAGAATTGAAATGAGTTGGAGAAACGACTCCAGGCCCCCACACTATTCTGGTGGAAGTCTGTGTTTCTAGGTGGTAGAGTAAGAGAGGACCAAGTAGACACGCACTGGGTTGAGTCCTCACAGGACCCTGCTCCAAAAATGCAGCCAAAATAACTAGGCAAATCCATTCCAATGATTGAACTTGCAATGGAGAACGAGGCTTGATCCTCCTTAAAGAAATACAGCAAAACATTAAAGGAGCAAACCAAACAGCATTGCATCTGGAAGCCAAGATACATTGAGTATGCTCATGATTAGCTAGATGCAGCTCAGAACGGGTGTGCGGAGGGCAATCTATCCACATAAATTCATAGGCAAATAAAATGATCAAAGTAGTGGAGAGGAACATTAAAATTGCTCTATACCTATACATATACACTTACAAACGTAGAAGGAAACGTGAACCCGAACAGGAGAGTCTTGGCAAGAAATTCAACAACTCACACAGACAACAGATAACTTGAAAGGCACAAATGACCAAACTCACGGATGAAGAACGCAACGACTGATATGGCCCGAGTCTGTTACATACACCAGTTTGTAAAAGGAAAAAAAATATTCCCACAAAAATGTCTCCAGTGAAGACCACTCTACTGATTATTTCTATCAAGCTCTTAAGGAAAGAATAATAGCAATTATATTAAAATCTAGCACACAAAATAGAGGAGGCACATTCCGATTCATTTCTATAAGAAACCCAGACAAAGAAAGGCAAATAAAGCCACAGACCAACATCCTTCATGAATAGGTTTGCAAAAGACTTCAACAAAATTATAATAAATCAAATCTATTATGTATTATGTATTATGTATTAATAAACATTGCAGAAAGGCTATCTCGAGGTTGATTTAACATTTGAAGATGAATTATTGCATCACAATAAAAGGACAAAAGGGGGCTGGAGAAGTGACTCAGGGGCTAAGAGATGCTATCACTTTTGCACAGAACCAGAGTTTAGTTTCTAGCATCCACTGGAGGTGGCTCACAACCACCTGTAACTCCAGTTCCAGGGCCTCTGACGCCCTCTTCTGGCTTCCGGCAGTACTACACTCACAAACAACCCTCTACCATACACATAATTTAAAAAAAAAAATCTTAAGTAAAGAAAAATTGAGAGAATAAGGAAAGGAAAAGAGCAGGAGGAAAGGAAGAAAACCAAAACCAGTTTCTGGTACCAAACATGAAGTGAGCTTGACGGGAAATAAAGGCTTAAAGCTATAAAATTTCTGAACAAAAGGTAGGAAGACATTCTTAGTAACCCAGAGTTAGACAAATCATTCTAAATAAAGATGCTCAGCTCGCATTGGCATATGAATTCTGTGCTTTGGCAAAGGTGTGAATGCATCACCCAGAAGTTTGGAGTGCATCATAGCTGCACTGAGTGGTGGTAGCCTGAAGAGATTTCTAGATCACGAAGGCGACACCCAGAGAAAGTGTGACACACGTGACACACCTCTCAGACAACTGACTTTCTTGCTCATGTCACACCTCTTCTGTACGCAACAGCTCCCCGTCCCCAGCGTCGTGTTGTGACAAAGCCCAATGGTACACCTGGCTGCAGGGCCTTCCGTCCACCAGAGTTCCAGGCCCAAAAAGTCTCGCTTGTTTATACACGACGTGGTGGTCATCTTGTCAGAGCAGAGCAAGGCAAGCTAAGACAGCAGATTTCATCAGAGTGATGGAGCCCTGGCTTCAAGTGGCTGTGGTCATGAAAATGAGAAGTCAACTGCCGGTTCATAAACTATTTGAAAAACTATTTGGCCATGACTCTTAAAACTATCTACAATAAGAAGACAAAAATCCAAAATGACAAAATGAACAAGCTATTTGAGTAAATGTTTTCCCCCAAGGAGACGTAAGGAAAAAGAACATGTCATCTGGTTCCATACCACAGGTCACTGGAAGAGACAAAGCCCAGTGATAAAAGAGATGAAGTCTTGTCAGGTGTTGATAGTCATGACAATTTTTCAAAGTAGGAGTAATTTGACTAAAAAATTCCACTGTAATATTACCACAGGGAAAAAAATCATACAACAAAAAAGCCTACATATTGTAGCAACCTCATCAGTAATAGCCAAAGACTGTGGAATTGTCTAAGTTCCCATCATTGAATGCAAAAACATAAACAGTATGTCATACATAGGAGGCAGAAAGGAACAAACTCTGGGTAAGTCTGCCAATGCAGATGAACCAAAAGCATTAAGAAATTACACACAAATGGTAGTATGGCATCTAACTTGATTTATATGCCTTTTTAAAGACAATTCTGGGAATCGAATCCCGGGCTTTGCATTTGCTAGGCAAGTGTCTTACCACTATGATACACCTTATGTCATCTTTATAGAAAACAAAACCATAGAAATGGAATGAAGATTGATGGCTCTGAGAAACAGAATGTGTCTGGGAAAATTCTTCGAGGTGATGAGCACGTTCTGTATGAAGATTGTGGCAGTGGTGTCATGGCTATGTATGCATGTCTTTCAAAGCTCATTAAAGTATATCCATAAATGGAATTTTACTGTGTTAAATTATATTCCAATAAAATAGACATCCTAAATAATAGAGTATAATGTATATCATAATTCATACTAAGAGTAAAGCCAAAACATAAATTCAGATACATGAACTAGCACTCATGTTTGCCGCAGGAAGCACACCCATGTAATTTCAGAAAGGGTTGCTAGGAATCACAAAAGGGAGTGTGGCTGGGGAGTGATTCTCTGATGTTTGTTTCAGTTTTTAAATGGTGTAAATAAGCTGCTTAGTCAAAAGAGAGAGAAAACCCTGGATGAATTACAATCAACAATTTGTTTTCACAAGCAAGAAATCTAAGACTCAGAGTTCAATAATGTCTCCAGTATTATGCGCCAGAATCCAGCACTAGCTCCAGACTTCTATCCGAAAGTCAAGGACAGCACAAGAACCTAGCCCAGAGCAAGCTTCAGTAGATGTGATTTTCAGTAGTTTCTCTTTCTTTTCTGGGCCAGGTGGTTGCTCAGCAGCTTTCAGAGAAATGGGCTCTGCTTGGATGCTCGCTTAGTGTCCCAGAGCACACCAAGAAACGAGCCCTCCAACAGCAAAACCAGTTACATTTCCCAAAACCAATTCAGCTCAACAACTATTTCTCAGACCCAACTATGGGTTAGATTCTGCTAACTGTCTGGTTATACAGGAGCTAGGTGTGGTTTTCATTGTGGAGTTTTCTTCCCCGTGGGGAACTGAGGAGAACTAACCAGACCTAGTCACTCTGTAGTGGCAAGCATTATGACAAAGGTAAGCCCTGAGGGAAGGTGCCTCAGAACTGCCCTGAGGGTTGGAGAGATCTTCTTCCCAGGAAACTTGAGTTCAGAAAGGAGAGGAAAGGTTGACCAGATGGAGGAATGAGTGCATGCTGTGTGGTGGGCTTGTCTATTTTTACTCATAGAAGGGGGCTGAGAAACATCTTTAGACCCTTGTCTGTTATCATAAACACTCAGCCCCTCCTGGTCCCCCCCCCGTTCCAGCTGTATGAAACTGTCCCAGCTGCATGGGGTCTTTGGAAAGGATATATAAAGTAGAGCTGAAGGTGTAATGGGGACTCCATCCACATAGCTGTGAAAAAGTCACCATTAAGGCTCAAGTGGGACTTTCTAAGGATGTGGTTCTTTGGGGTCAGCCTTGCTGATGTAAGTGACTATACTTGTATAAAACCAAAGGACTTAAGGACTTTGAGTTGAACAGATCCTTCTGTCTGTTGCCATGCCCTATCTAAAATGAACAGTTGCTTGTTTGGATCTCTTCAGGAAAAGCTCACCAACTCTCAGAAATACTAAGACTGCTAAGTTGGATCATTTATTTTCGAGTCTCCCACCACCTTCCTTTAGAGAAATAATGTAATCCTCACTTGCTGACTTGAGTAATGCTTCCTTTTACTCTTTTGAAGTGAAATCTCAGGATGACAGAAAGGTTTAGAGCACACGGTCGACTACCCAGGAAAAACAGGGAGTAGATCACACAACGGCATGTTCCACTCCTTCCCACATGGCATCAGAGACAGGAGCTCTAACGTAGGGAAGGAAGAATATATGTGTGGCAATCAGGGTTTCTGAAAGAGAATTCTGAAGTCCCCTGACAGGCCATTTTGCATAGAACTTTGGAATGTTCCTGAACCTTCTGAAACACATAGATGACCACTCTGCCTCCCAGGCTGCAGGAAGAAGAGCTCTCTTGACTGACAGCCTAGGAAGCCAGCTTGCCACAGACAGCTCTGTGACAGTTTCTCGAGCTGCCTAGTTCTCATCACTGTGCTGGGATTCTGTGACATCTTTGACTGGTGGAATTGATCTTCACATAGGTCCCTCAGAAATGGCTCTGAAGGAGAGTGGGTCTGGATGGAGTTCTCAGCAATGTGACTAAGATGAAATTATAGCATGGCGAGAGATCTGTTGACACCAACCCACTGCTTCATTTCTCTGTGCCTCACTGGTTCTGTGGAAAGACAAGTGCTCAGGAGACAAGCTTGGGCTAACATAGTAGTATTCTTACAGAAGTTCCAAGAACTTACATCCTTAACGGTGACATTAGAATTACGTGTTCTTCCTCATCATGGAACAGGAACACCTGCCAGAGTGTTCTTAGCCTGGTGTTCCAGGCTTTATCCAGGCCTATTTTTATACTAAAAACAATAGTTGATATTTTTGTGCTGACTTCATACATTTCTCATTAACAAAGCAGCTACAAACATGCAGAAGTAATCTATAAAACAATATTGCACCAGTTATCTAGCTTCTACTGAAGCAGTCTGGGTATAAAAAGCCAAGCACTTAAACGTTTGAACTTATGCAGACGATGAGTTGGAAGGCAAAAGCTTTCATTGCACGCAGACATTTACAATTAAATCTCTGAATGAAGCTTAGATATAAATCAATCAAGGCGGATGGCTCCGTCCTGCTCTGGGTGGCAAGTGGAAATGTAGGTAATTTGGTTGTCTGCTGTCTGGTACAAGAATTTGCTAACGACTCCTCAAAAAAAATTCTAGTACTCTTGATGGCTTCCGGGATGAATTCCAAGTTCCTTAGTTTGTAGACAAATGACATCCTAGCTCTTCATCTTTACCATCCAGCACCATCGTGGGCTTCTGTTCACCCAGCCACATGAATCCAGTCATATCCTCGGGCGCCTCTGCTGTGCCCCGCTAGTGCTACCCCCGTCCAGCACTGGCTGAGCTGGGATTCAACATTCAGGTCCATCTTCCTCTCCCTCATTGCCAAGTGGGGTTTTATAGTTTCTCACCGATGTTGATAAACCTTGTTCGCCTTCAAGACAAATACACTCAGTGAGTTGCTCATACAAATTCCTAGGAAGCGGGGCTGGAGAGATGGCTCAGAGGTTAAACACCTCTGACTGCTCTTGCAGAGGTCCTGAATTCAATTCCTAGCAACCACATGGTGGTTCAGAACCATCTCCGATGAGATCTGGTGCCCTCTTCCTAACTGTAGGCATACAAGCAGACAGAATATTGCATACATAATAAATAAATAAATAAATAAATAAATAAATAAATCTTTTTTTTTTTTTAAATTCCTTGGAAGAACTTGGATGCTGGCAGGACCTGATCTCATCAGGCACTGGCCAAGGATAGAGCCCCAGGCCTTCCTAGGGCAGAGGAGGAGGAAGGCCTATGAATCAATATGTATGAATTCAACACAAAATGCAAGCATTCATCCACAATTTCCATGCATTTTTTTTCACTTCAAATTATACCAATGTGGTATATTAAGAATATAAAATATGTAAAAGTTACTATTTAAGAGGATTTGGTGAAAAGTAAATACATATATTGCTTAGCGTTTTTAATTCCAATTCTGACATTCTAAGACCACATGAATTAGCTTGAGTAGAATATCCTGAATTCCATGACTCTTGGCATCACAACAAGCTCCTGAAATGATAGAGTCTCAATAAAATGTTTGTTGAATATACTTTTATTAATAGGCTATAGCAAAGGAAACTATTTAGTGACACTTCTTAAATCCTGAGTCAAGTTATTATATAAATTATTTCTTTAGGAAAAAACAATTCTGCAGCCATGGATTCTAGAGCATGTGATTGTGAGCCCAGCACTTAGGAGGTGGAGGCAGGGATATCTGGAGTTCCAGGCTATCCTGAGATACATAGTGAGTTCAAGGCTAATCTAGGGTACATGAGACTCCATCTGAAAATAACAACACAAACAAGACCTCCACAAAATCAAAGCATAGGAAAACACCCTTGGCTGAGCGACCAGAGTCCCAGCTCATCACTGGCTAGAAGCTTTGGACTGTGAGTCTCGGAAATACAAACAAGGCTGTTTGTTGTGTCATCTGCTTTCAGGACAACACGATTTACATTTCCTATGAAAACTTTAGTGCCACTCAAATTTGTTCCTTCCACAAAATGCTGTGTCTCTCCATGTGGACCTCGGGAGTGCTCTAATCACAGACAGGCTCTGTAGACCATGATTGCCGTCGTTTTAAGAGACAGAACTCACGTGAGCTGAACAGGAGTGTTGGTTGGGTTTATGCCAGTCTTTCCAGCCACGCCCAAATCTAGAGATAATCACTGTCACTATTCTCCTAGAGTGGATGACTGAGGGTTCCCTCTGTGAACACAACTGATAAACACCCAGGGCTGTGCACCGTGCAACCAAAGGCCATAAGAGCCAGAGTGAACTGCGTTTCTAATATGAGGGAATTTAGGCCCAGGAATATTTCAGAACACACCATTGACGCAGAATGATAGACCAGTGTTCTTTTCACAATATTATGCCCTCGCAGTAGAATAAAACAATCATGTAGCTATTCAGTGTTTACCGGGGCAAGCCTTATTCTTAAATAAGTTTTTTTTAAAAGGTTCAAATTCAGTACAATAAATAATACTTCAGACCCTTGGATATTGACACTCGCTGCATGTCAGACAAGATACTAAGCACCCTACGTGCACCAACGTATGTGACATTCAGCACACCCCTATGAGGGATGGGTCAGTATAGCATTCATTCTGCCAGTGGGCAAACCGAAATGGAGGGAAATTAAGAATTCATCAAAAAATAATTTGTAAACTGGGGATGAAAGTGAATGGGTAGAATGCTTGCCTACCAGCACAAGGCCTGGATTCCATCCCCAGCACTGCACAAAACCAGGCATGGCAATCCCAGCATTCAGGAGGTAGAGGCAGGGAGATCAGAAGTTCAAGGCCATCCTCAGCTATACCAAGTTGGAGGCCAGCCCGAGCTACAGGAGACTCCTGTTTCTCAGATAATCAGTGCTTCCCGCGACTAATGACACCAGTGTTGCATGTGACAAAAGGTGTGTATTTGGGCCATCTCCTTCATGATAAGCCTTATCAGACTGCTTGTTTTTCTTAGCATGAAACAAAATACAAGAACGCTTTTGTGCAACCTCTTCGCCCCCTTCCCACCTCTAACGCACACATTCAGACACCAATTGGGAAAGTTCACCCCTCAGTCACATGAGCCCAGAGAGGAGTCCGTGGACAAAATGGAAAGAATGCCCCCATTCCCTCGGCAGCCAAAGCCTCTAGAGTGAACCAGACTTTCTGTTCTTTAAACTCTACAGAAAAACCCATCAGCAAAGCCCTAGGGCTACTTCTTGGGGCCACTTCCCATCTCTCATTGCTCCCCTGCTATCACGGGGAGCCTAATCCAACCTCAGATCCTGATTTCATCTTCCCCATACACCGGCTCCTTTAGAAATGGTCCAAAGATTGCCTGGGTCGCTCAGAGTGAAAATGAAAGTCCTTATGATGCCCAGAGGCTGATGTAGCCTAGCCACTCATCTCTAGCCTCCCACCATCCCACCCTCTGCTTCCCCACTCCCAGCCATCGTGCATTCTCCTTCCACCCCTGCTTTACGGGAAGCTGAATGATGGCCACAACTACGTTCCTACTAATTCCCGAAAGAGGCGAATGTTACTTAATGTGGCGACATGGACTCGTAGATGAAAACAAACTAAGGCTCTTTAAATGATGCTATCTTAGGTTATTATTAGGTTCAATCTAATTCTGCTTGTCTTACCAGAGAGAGAGAAGAGAAGGAGGGGACAAGAAGGAGGAGGAGGAAAAAAAGAAGAAGGAAGAAGACAAAAGTATAGTCTGTGGCCTCTTCATAGCGTAACGTTGCTAAGACAAAATGCCGAGTTAAAGAGCTTAAGTCCAGTATCTGCCTTTGAGCACGGGAGTTTAACAGTTTAGGAACTCCTTGCTACTCTCCGGCAGCATCTTTCATTGCTGGCACCAGCAGGAGACCCCTCGTTCCCTTCTACAAACCCAAGGCCAGAATAATTTCCCCGGGGATCAGCACTTTGCCAGATTCACAGATCATGTCTTGATGGACTAGTGGGGATGGTAATGACCCTCTGTGTCTCACTGCAAGAAATGACGTGGATGTTTCTGTCTTGAGAAGAAATACGCCTAGTCTCCCTTTATTAAAAGTTAGTTTGGACAGTGTGATGCCGTTTTGATGTAGACACAGAGACGGGCAGGCTGCTTGATGTCACCTCCTCCACAGAGCCTCTACTGGCCTCCCCTTGTTCAGCTCAGCATCTTCTCCAGAACACACAACAGACCTCCTCTGCCCCACATGTCCACTGTCCTTCCATCCTTCCTCTTACAGCAAGGTGTTCGTTTCTCAAGAGCCAAAGTCACATCTTCCACTGCCCTCTCCCCCAAGTGCTTGGCACAGTACCACCCAAGTATGAAGGAGGCTCCAGGCGATCTTTTTAAAAGGCATGTTGAGGAAGACCCGATACGAAAAAACAAATTAGAAAACAATATATATTAAAGTATTCAGTCGACAAAGTTCATTTCATTAAAAGTATATTGGAAACCATGAAGGCGAGAGATTGTCACAGAATGGGGATTTCATAGATTCAAAGAGTAATTTTTTTTTTGAACATGTTCTCATGTAGCCTAGGTTAGCCTGGAACTATGTAGCAAGGATGACCTTGTACTTCTGAGCTTCTTGGTTCCACTTTCCTATACAGATTTTCTCTGGCCCTGGGAGTTTTGGTGACGCTAGGGGTGGTATATGGTGTGTGTCTTGGCAAGCACTCTACCAGCCAAGATCTATCCCCAGACCCAGAGTAACTATTTCTTTCTCTCTCTCATGCATATGTATGTGGTGCATGCTTTGGGTGCATGCATGTATATCTGCATGCAGGAATATGCATATAAAGACCTAGGGCTGCCCCCAGAAGTCTTTCAGATTGCTTTCCATACTCATTGAGGCAGAGTGTCTCAGCTGAACCCAGAACTTGACACTTCAGCTAATCTTGCTAACCAGCTTGTTTCAGGGATAACCCTTCTCTGTCTTGTGAGCACTGAGATTACAGATGGACCGCCATAACCAGCAATTACATGGGTTCTGGAGATCTAAACTTCTTTCCTCACACTCGAGCAGTGAGGCTTTAACCACTGAGGCATCTTCTCAACCTTAGTATTCATTTAAATAACAAGAAATAGCAATGCATATGAATGTGTTCTCAGATGAAAAAATTGGGTACCCCGGGGTGGGGGGATTGGAGTGGAGGGGTCTACCGTTTTGATTGACTTTTTAAACTGTGAATCACTGCATATTTTGGTAATATTCATAATCATAATAGCCTTTATGACATTTTCAATTTAATACAAAGGTCGCTAAAGACTTCTGTTTGGCATTAAATATTAACACACGGTTGGCATCGTGGTATTTCTGAGATTATTTCACATCGTCAGCTCTTGGGTTTTATTGGTGTTGATAGAGCAGACACGATGACAGGCGCGGCGTTTACTGCTCAAGCATCTGGAGTATGTGTGACCTTAGAAACACAAGGGGGCGGTCCTGAAGGGAGAGGACTCTCTCTCTCTCTCTCTCTCTCTCTCTCTCTCTCTCTCTCTCTCTCTCTCTCTCTCTCTCTCCGGCTTTGGTTTCATTCTTAAAAATCATGTTGACAAAGGAAATATAACCATACAGGATAAAGCAGCTAACATCTACTACAAATGGAAAGAACTGAGCAGCAATTTCTGGTCACTCATTTAAGCTCTTAGAGAGAGCTCTTCCTGTGGTTTGTGAAAGTCGATGATTAGACACAAACTTTAAATGAATGGACTTTCTAATTCAGGTCATTTTGAGAAGTCCTGAAACTATCCCAAATGATCAATTTAATCATCTTTTCTCTGTGGCATAACGGTGACCCACTCACTAGGACATCAGACATCTTCCCCTGGTCCACAGAACAAAACATAACACCGAACACCTCACCCTGTGGGTGTGTGCCGGTCAGAGGCAGCCCTTACCTTCACATACAGGAAGATCTCAGGGTTGCTGGAAGTTATTTTATTTTCTTCCAGATCAAGAGCAGCAGAAGCATAGGTCGGGAAGTCCTGGCTTGTGGAAAAGCCCTTGCTGTGCTGAACTATGAAGCTCGGTGAAGGAGGCGAATCTTCCTTGACCATTCTTCCGCTCTGCCGCAGCTCCCACAGCAGAGGCTCTAGGCTCTGCCTTGGTGAACGTGAGTTTCTTCTGGAGATGTCCCTGAGCTCCTGGGGCTCAGAAAACACTTCATCAGGCTGCAGGTAGCCTTCTTCTTCTGACTCCCAGGAGGCTGAGGTGGTCTCCTCACGTTTCAAGCCATACACCGACAAAACATCGTATTCCTGGTTTTCTAACTGAGAGGCATACAGAGGATTTTCACTCCTCAAGTCTTCATGGACTCTACTATATAAAGGAGCCTCACTTTCCTCCAGCTGGTGTGGACCCTCGTCCCTCCTCCCCTTTTGGATTGTGTCATAGATGTCATTGTAGTCTTCATTGTTCATGCTGCTTGCTCCAGCAGATCCTCTCCCAGGCAGAGCTGAGCAGGACTGGGCTAGGGAAAGGATGAGGATGCTTCTCCACCACGCAGAGGAGTCAATGGGCTTTTGAGATGCAGCGCTCAGCAACGGCTACCAAGGACAGGTCTCTAGCAATCATTTACCGGAGATTTAATAAGCAAACCACAGGTCCACTGGATGGAAGATAAAGTACACCCACCCGGTTAACTCCTTCAGCTCCTGAAGAGGCATTCAGCTAGACTCTGATGGTTCCTCCACTGCCAGTAACTCTGGGAAGTCCACGTATCAGCCCAGATCAAGCTGAAATTCTGCAGTCTTAGCCTCTTGTCGCTCATGGAGGAGCCCTCTGCTGGGATCACATCCTAACTACTGACCTAGCCAAGAAAACTACGGGTCGGTGGCGAACTATATTCAGAGTAGAGCTGCCTGCTTACAGCTGAATTCATCACACAATGATTCTTTGCCAATTGATGTCCTATGTTACGGTTTCCAGACAGCCCAGCAAAGTAAGTGATTTCAGCTACGGTTCTTATCTGGAAACACCAGCAGGTGATTCAACGGCCGAAGGGAAAGAAGATTAAGAGCCCGTGGGCCCATCAATACCGACCACACAAAGTGAGCCGCAAACATCCGTCCCTTTGGCTTTTATCTTTAGCCTTCACATTAAACACGGTTGTCCACAGTCAACAGACATCCGCGAAGAGGGTCTCATACACAGGATTCTGAACTGAGCACCAATAAAAGAAGCAGAGGAAACCTATCCTGGGGAGAAAGAATAAACGAAAGCAGGCAAGCCTTAGCAGACACAGAAAAGCTATAGGGGGTATTGGTGCCGTTGACTTAGCCTGGGCTGTGCCCTAAAGAGCTTTATGTGCAAGGCCAGCCCGCAGGTGTCATCTACAGATGCTGCCCGTCTTCCTGCTTGTGCTCTTTGTAGTATGGTGCTCTTTCCCACTAAGGACCATTTCTCTTCAGTGTACCAGTTGTCTCTTTTCAAAGTGGAATCTGCATGGATTGTAAATGAATTCAAATGCCAAAAATTATGGGGAAAGCAACAAGCATTGCAGTCCTGGTGGAAGGACTTAAAAACGTTTGGTTTAGGTATGTTATAACAACACCATCTTATATCCTTAGGCTTCCAAGGAATTTAGAGCAAACCTTGTTCTGAGGGCAGGTAAGGACTGGATAAAGCAAAGGAGGCCAGAGGTATAGCTTAAAGAATAATGGTTAATCCTTGTTTATTGAGGCAAGGGCATATGTGTGGCCCTGGATGGTGCAGAATATTTGTTTACACTGTGATGATATGTCTTTGCCAAGGTGCCCTCTGATTGGTTTTATAAAGACCTGAACAGTCATTAGCTAGGCAAGAGATATAAGTAGGATTTCTGGGCAGAGAGAGGAAGTCGAAGGAGATAATTGGGGTACAGAGGAGACACCAGGAGACATGGAGAGGAAATAGGAGGTGCAAGACGGAAGAGAGGTGATAGAACAGAGATTAATATGAATGGGTCAATTTAAGTTATAAGATTGAGTTAAGAACAAGCCCAAACTTTCATAATTAATAAGAAGTCTCTATGTCATTGTTTGTGAGCTAACAGCCCAAAGAAAAATCTGACTATAGCTATGTAGACCAGGCTGGCCACAAACTCCCAGAGATCCATCTGCCTCTGCCTTCCCATATACTAACTCTTTATCTTATAAAAATGCTTTAATGGGTACAGACTTCTGTCAAATTATCTTAGGTTTCAGAATTGCATAATTTAATGGTCCCAGCTCAAATTTTTCTCCATAACTTTAAAGCTTTTTATAACCATACAGACCATCCACCTGACATTTTATTTCAGATTTGAGATGCAAATTAAAATAATAGAACTCAGAAAGAGAAGTGCATGCTCTCCAAGTTCACACAGGTTCATGTATATCAGCTATGATTCCCAAACCTCTAGCAGGGCTTGGGGATTAGGGGTAGAGAGATGGTTTAGCAGTTCAGAGCACTTGCAGAAGGCCCAGATTCAGTTCCCAGAACCCACGTGATGGCTCACAACTATTTGGTCCAGTTCCAGGAAATCTGATGCCCTCTTCTGACCTCCAAGGATCCTGCATACACATGGTGTGCATACATCCGTGCAGACAGACACTCATACACATAAAATAAAATAAACAAAATCTTAAACCTCCTTCTGTGTGATCACCCTGCTACTCAACTTCTTAGTGTTTCCAATCATTTTTTTCATGATCACCCCCCTATACTCAAACCCCATAGAGAAATAATGTTCTTTGCTTTCTGAAATTCATTTTGATCTCTTTAGTGGAGACACTACTTATTTCCGTAATTCACAATACTTACTAACATGTGCATCTCTTGCATCTCTTCCAGGCCAGTCTGTGTCACTACCCCAAAGTAACATTCGATAGTGTGTAGATATCTGTAGAACAGGTGCCTTACTTTTCTCATTGTGGTGACCTATACCTGACCAATAGCAGCTTGTGGAGGGACGGGTCTATTTTGTCTTGCAGTTTAAAGGCACACAGTCTGTCATGTCAGGGAAAGCATGGCAGCTGTTCTCCCTGCATCCACAAGGACGAGGTAGAGAGAGCTAACTGCTGATGCTTGCCTGGCTTTCTCTTTTCTCTCCCTTTTATCCAATCAGATTCTGAGATGACACCACTCAGATTCAGAGTGAGTTTTCTCTCTTTGGTTAAATTTATTTGAAACACAATCACAGACATGCTCAGAGGTGTGTCTCCTAGCTAATTCCAAATCCAGTCGTGTTGACAATGGGGATGGAATCATCGCTGCCTGTTACTGGATTCCCACAGTGACTCAGTGTTGTTTACCCAAGCCTGCCTGTTTAAGTTCAGGGTCCAAGGTCACATGGAAAGTGTTTCTCATCTAAGGGCATCCTTGCTCTGATATATAGTCACGGGCTATACAATAGCACAAAGCATTCTGCTGAAGGGAAAGCTGGGTCATGTCTCTTTCTGCTCCCGTCAGCAAAGGTTCCCTATTTTTATCAGTAAAATCTAAAGTCCTTAAACTAGCCCGCAGGATTTTCATAAACTGAGCCTCTCCCCCATGTCTATTATTGACATACCTGCCTAGACAACCTGGCTTTGTTGTCAACGCTGGAACACTTCAGGAAACTTACCTATGAGGACCTTTCTATTTTCTGTTGTTTGTAGCTGGGATATACTTCCTGTTAATCATCTACAAGCAACTCTTCAAACTCCTGCAGATTCTGCTGAGGTATCCCCTTCTCAAGAAGCCACTTTGACCATTCCGATACAATCAGACAAGGTCCATATTGACTTTGCCTATCACTGTAGATCTTAAGCCTATTTTATGTGTGACACACCCAAGAGAAACCTTGGTTGAGTACACCTTCGTTGAGTAAAGAAAGTGGAGAGTGTCTAGAACTCATGTTCTGCCCTCTTTTGTCCCATTTGCATGAGTGGTATCTCATTATATGATACCATGTCATAAACTTAACCAGAAAAACCTTGGGGGGTCAACCTTTATTACAATTTGGATGTAAAATGTTTCCCACAGGATCGTGTATCTGAAGACTTGGTCCTCAGATGACGGCATTGTTAGGGCAAGGTTATGGAACCTAGCCAGAGGGAGTTGATATCTGGTGGAATGGGTATGTAGAGTTCATAGCCGGTTGCTTCCTGTCCCATCTTTACTTCCCACGGTCTAGCATGTGAAGAACTATGCCAGAGTCCCAGCTGACTCACGTCTGCCACTGTGAAGCTGAGAGCTAAAATAAATCCTTGTTCCAAATCTCTTCTTGTCACATGTTCTTGGTGGCAATGACTAGAGCAGCCTCTGGTACAGCCTGGTTTTCTGCACTGCATGAATTTGATGCTACTGAGTTGATGTAGGACCAGCAGATACAGTAAAATCGCATCATTTTTAACTGAAGGGCATCATTGAATGGTGCAGGACCAGCAGATATGGCAAAATCACATCACTTTAACTGAAGAGCATCACTTGAGAAACTCAGATGCTAACTTTCCCTTTATCACCACCCAAAGTGTACTGTTCAAACTGACTTCAAAACTTGTCAATTTTGAAAAAAATATTTATTTTTTTATTTATTGGGTTTCCTGACTTTTTTAATATTTATTTATTTATTATGTATACAATATTCTGTCTCTGTGTATGCCTGCCGGCCAGAAGAGGGCACCAGACCTCATTACAGATGGTTGTGAGCCACCATGTGGTTGCTGGGAATTGAACTCAGGACCTCTGGAAGAGCAGGCAATGCTCTTAACCACTGAGCCATCTCCCTAGCCCCCAGGGTTTCCTGACTTTTAAGAGCAAGGAATGTATCTCTGATAGATTTCTAGAACTTTAAGAGGCCTCAGAGACCATCTAGTCCAACTTCTTTATTTAATAGAGGGCCAGAAATATGGGCCAACTTTGTCATCCTCCTTGGATGGTGACCTCCCATAGGAATAAAGACTTTCCCTCTAACCCCTAGACCTTTTATTGCTTTATTGAACTATTTATTTTTCTCCACTCCTCTCCCTTCCCCCCTCTTCCCCTTTTACACTCTCCCAAGGCCCCCATTCTCCCAATTTACTCAGAAGATCTTGTCTTTTTCTACTACCCATGTAGATTATATCTATGCATGTCTCTCTTAGGGTACTGTTTGTTATCTAGGTTCTCTGGGATTGTGATTTGTGAGCTGGTTTTCTTTGCTTTATGTCTAAAAGTCACTTATGAATGAGTACATGTGATAATTGTCTTTCTGGGTCTGACTTACCTCACTCAGTATTATGTTTTCTAGCTCTATCCATTTGCCTGCAAATTTCAAGATGTCATTATTTTGTTGTTGTGTAGTACTCCATTGTGTAAATGTACCACATTTTCCTTACCCATTCTTCAGTCGAGGGTTTGGCTATTTTCCAGGTTCTGGCTATTACAAATAATGCTGCCATGAACAGAGTTGAGCACATATCCTTGTGGTATAATTGAGCACCTTTTGAGTATGTACCCAAAAGTGGTATTGCTGAGTCCTGAGGTAGGTTGTTTTCTAATTTTCTGAGAAATCACCACACTGACATCCAAAGGGGCTGTACCAGCTTGCATTCCCACCAGCAATGCAAAATGTTCCCTTTACCCCACATCCTCTCCAGCATAAGTTGTCATCAGTGTTTTTTATCTTGACCATTCTTACTGGTGTAAGAGAGAATCTCAGAGTTGTTTTGATTTGCATTTCTCTGATGGCTTAGGATGTTTAGCGTAGATCCATATCTATCATCATTCACAAAACTCAAGTCCAGATGAATCAGTGACCTCAACATAAAACCAATAGCTCTGAACCTCATAGAAGAGAAAGTGGGAAGTACACTTGAACACATTCACACAGAAGACCACTTCCTAAATATAACCCCAGTAGCACAGACACTGAGAGCAACAATCAATAAATGGGACCTCCTGAAACTGAGAAGCTTCTATAAAGCAAAGGACACGGTCAACAAGACAAAACGACAGCCTACAGAATGGGAAAGATCTTTACCAACTCCACATGGGACAGAGGGTTAATCTCCAAAATATACAAAGAACTCAAGAAACTGGTCATCAAAAGAACAAACAATCCAATAAAAATGGGGCACAGACCTAAACAGATCTCTCAACATATGAATCTAAAATGACTGAAAGGCGCTTAAGGAAAAATGTTTATTTTTGTATTATGTATATGGGTAGGTCTTTTCCCTGCAGGTATGTCTGTGCACCTCTGCATGCAATGCTGGCAGGAGCCAGAAGAGGGCACCAGATTCCCTAGAGCGGGAGTCACAGAGGGGTGTGAACTAACATGTGGGTTCTGGAAGCTGATCTCAGGTTTTCCGTAAGAACAGTCAGAGCTCTGAACTACTGAGCTGTTCCTTGTCTCCAAACTTCACAACGCCTTCATAGGTGCATAGTCACTAAAAACCAGCGCAGTATGTGTGATTTTTTTAGCATCTGAGGTGCTATCCCACCTTTTTAAAATTCCACTTTTTTGCTTCAAATTACTAATTAATGATTTATATCTTTTCTTTGTGTCTCAATATTATCATGAATTTATCAATTTTAATTCTCTTTTGTGAGATCTTTTTGGCTTTGTTCTTTGTAAAATGCATTTCTGTGCAAATTCATTCATTTCTACCGTGATGTCTATTATCTGTTTTCTTCTCTCTTTCATTATACTTTACTGGCTTTTAAAAACAAACTTCAAAATACTCGTGATGAATTTTTTAATCACTGGTGTTTCTCTTTTTGTCTTTTCTAATGATACTATTTGGTCTTCTTCCAGCTGGGTCCATAGCACAGCCATGCGCTGATGGGTGTTAACTGTGGAGGTCGTGGCTTTAACAAAACTTAAATTATAGTGTGTCCAATTCCATAATGATGTTGAATTCCAGTTCACTGGTGCTTAAAGAGATGCAGCTCTGTGCTCTCACAAATGAAGGAGCTGTGGCCAGCTCCACAGGACAGCAGGGCTCTTAGGCTGCAAGCGAAAGGCTGAAGAAAACCCCCCAACAGTAGGAGCTCATTGTCTGTGCGCAGCCTCGTCTTCTGTGCTTCTCCGCCTAGAAAAATAAATACTGTCTTACTGAATAATAAATTATAAACCAGGAAAAGAAGCTAAAAGTTCTCCTCTAAGTACAGATTCATCTTCATACCGCACATTTTTATATTTTTAATTTTCATTATTATCCAATTCCAAATAGGTCTTACTTTCCATTTTCCCCTTCTATGCACTAGACCTTCAAAAACATGGTGATTATGCACCAAATAGTTGTTGAGTTGGGTTTTTTTCCTTTTCATTTTTTAAAACTTAATTTCACTACAGTGAAAGGTCAAGTGGAATTTGAGAGTTGTTTTTGACCTAGAAAATTAGGAATTATTCCATGCACATTTGAAAAAACAAAGATGCATTTTTTTTTCCTCAATTGGGGACAGTGTCTGATGGATCACAATTAGTTTGCACTTACTCTTATTTTCGTTCAATTCTACTTACATTTCTATTGGGTTGTTGTTGTTGTTGTTGTTGTTGTTGTTGTTGTGAGGCAGACTCTCACTATGTGTCCCTGGCTGGCCTGGATCTCTCTATGTAACCAAGCTGTTCTAAAACCCAAGAGATGGAGCTGCTTCTGCCTTCTGAGTGTTGGGATTAAAGGTGTGTTTCATTACACCCAGCACAATCAATCTTCATATGCTTATTCTATCATTACTAAAGGGAAAAGTTCAATCTTTCCTCAAAAATGGATTTGCCCAATTCTTCTCTTTTTTCCTCTTCTTTTTGTTTTTGTTTGTTTGTTTTATTTTTTTTTGTTTTTGTTTTGAGACAGATTCTCACAATTTAGAACTGGCTAGCCTGGAGCTTGTCAGATGAGTGTATTGGGTTGTTTTGTGTGTCAACGTGACACAAGCTAGACTCACCAGAGAGAAGGAGTGTCAGCTGAGGAAAGGCCTCCATGAGATCCAGCTGTAAGGCATTTTCTCAATTAGTGACCATTGATGGCAGGCCCAGCCCATGGTGGGTGGTGCCATCCCTGGGCTGAACAAGCCCTGGGGAGCAAGCCAGTAAGCAGCTCCACTCCATGGCCTCTGCACCAACTCCTGCCTCCAGGATCCTGCTTTGTTTGAGCTCCTGTCCTGACCTCCTTCAGTGATGAACAGCAATGCTGAAGTGTCAGCCAGATAAACCCTTTCCTCTTCAGTTTGCTTTTGGTCATAGTATTTTCAGGGCAGCAATAGAAACCCAGCTAAGACAACGAGGTTGTCCTCAGACTCACAGAGATCCTCCTGCCTCTGACTCCGGAGTGTTTTCCAGCTCATATTTCACTTCTGTCAGTCTTTTGCTTGTTCTTATTATTTATTATATATATTTAAGACTTTGTATGATTTTGCTAGATGAACTGTTATTTTAATAGAGGATGTCTCTTTTATCTCTTACAGCACTTTCTGCTTTCCCCCATTTTGTTGGTGTTTACAGGGGTATTTCCTGTCTTCTCTTCACTCTCCGTGTCTCCGTGAAAATAAGCATCATTTCGTCGTGCTTTCTAGGACCAAACTGGGATCAGCTGAGTGAAGACAAAGGTTCCTGGGTGAAATATGATTTGGAGCTGAGAATTTACATTAAGAAAGAAGAAATTAAGTGCAGATATGTTGGGGTCAGAGTGGAGAACAAGCAGGGCGATGGTGGCGCACGCCTTTAATCCCAGCACTCGGGAGGCAGAGGCAGGCGGATCTCTGGGAGTTCTAGACCAGCCTGGTCTATAGAGCTAGTTCCAGGACAGGCTCCAAAGCCACAGAGAAACCCTGTCTTGAAAAACAAAACAAAACAAAACAAAACAAAACAAAACAAAAGAGTGGAGAACAGCACTAGCCATCGAACATCAGAGCAAGGGATCTGAATTTTGCTTGTTTGTTTTGCTTTTTTGAGACTGGGTTTCTCTGTGTAGCTCTGGCTGTCCTAGAACTCACTTTGTAGAGGAGGCTGGCCTCGAACTCACAGAGATCTACCTACCTCTACCTCCCAAGTACCCCGAGTACTGGAATTAAAGACATGTGCCACAAGGAATCTGAATTTTACAGTCATAAAATAACACTATGTATTCATTATTTTCCTTGCTGCTATAGTCAGTTATCTGGCAAGAGACAGCTCAAGTGAGGAAGGGTAATTCCGACTCATGGTTTGAAAGGATCGTGGTTGGTAGAATGTGACAGCGGGCAGGGTAGGCACATTGGCAAGACTGGTCATATTGCATTCATAGCCAGGAACAGCAGGCGATGAAGGTCTGTGCTATCTGATGGTTCTCTCCTTTTGATAACTTCTAGAACCCTGGCCCGTGGACAAGAGCCTCAGGCACTTCGGATGGTCTTTCCATTTCATTAGCCTCATCTAGAAAATGTCTCACGTGTATGCCCAAGGGATTTGTTTCCATGGTGACTCTAAATCACATCAAATTACAATGGAGATTAATCACCACGTTGCAGAAAGAGGAGACGTAACAGAAAGCAGTTTCAACTCATTTCACAGCCATTTCCATTTTATCTGGGTTTATGTCAGACAGGTTTTCAGAGAAGACCATTTCCGACACTCAGCAGGTTTTCAGAGAAAACCGTTTCCGACGCTCGGCCTTACTCACTGAAGCACGTCTCAGGGTACTTGACAACCTGACTGCATTTCATCCTGAACACAGCAAGGAAATTGCAGGAACAACCTGGGCTCCGGATGAGGAGCCATAGCCACTGCATGTGCCCCACTCTCCCAGCCTTTCCTGCAAACCATCAAAGCCAGTCCTTTGCTTTCATAATCTTACCTAGTTTATATACGTCTTCACAAAACACACTGAATTCTCTAGACCAGCAGCCGTGCTCTTAATCACCGTGCCATCTCTGTAGCCTGACTCCTGAATTTGAACTGCATCTTCCTTCCAATTTATAAGCATCTCTCCTGTATCTAAGTTGATTAATATACCTTACTATTCTTTTAGATTACACATCTCGAAGGGGTCCTAACAGAGACTAGGTGAATGTTACTGACGTTTTATTAAGGAGAGAAGGTAAAGAAAGAAAACAGTAAAAGTGGAAACATTAAATATTGTAAAAATGAGACAAATGGGATCCTCTTCAGTCATGTATGAATGATACAAAATGACAAGATTATATTGTTTTAATTAATAAAGAAATTGAGCACCCAAAATCATACCACTTATAAAAAAAAATAAAGTGTGTGTCCTCAAGCACAAAGGCAGGTCATCACACCTCATCTTGTCCCTGCACCCACCACTGTCCTCTGGACACTGTTGCCATACCTTGGAGGGACTAGATTCTCAAGCTCAGCAGCTGTCTTCAGAAACAGTGTCTCACCGCCCCTCTGGGCTGTATCCACCACTGTCCTCTAGACAATACCTCCGGAAGTCTAGATTCTGAACCTTAGTAGCTGTCTTCAGAAACAGTGTCTCACCGTTCCCCTCTGGGCTGCTTCATTGTAACAATCAAGTTGTCACAGCCAGGAAACACCAGCAAGAGGGTCTTCCTGAGAGTTAGGGTCAGCCTGTGGGCTTGTCTGGCCGAGGCTGTTTTGATAGTTAATTGGCCCAGCCCAGTATAGGCAACTTCATTCCCTAGGCTGGGATCTGACCTATACAAGAGTGAAAAAAGCTAGCTAAGAGCAAGTAAGAGGGGATCCATGCATTTTTTTTTCTCTCTGCTCTTGACTGTGGCTGTGAATTTTTAAGTTCCCACCTTTACTTCCTTGTAGTCATGGACTGTAACTTGGAAATGTGAAAAAATAAACCCCTTTCCCCCTCCATTGCCAACTTATTCAGATGGCTCCAGTGTCCACCTCCTGTCTCTACCATGAACAACTCTTGAAGACTCTCTGTCACTTTCCTGGAGCTTTCAGTGTGGGGAAGCCGTGCCTTGAAGCAGATGAACCTACAGATTCCCCCAAAGGTGACCAGCTTCATATGTATATAGCAAATCGTTCTTCTAAATTATTCAGAGCAGCTGCTGGATTTGAAACCATGTGATTCCTATCATTTGGCTGGGATAGGAATAATACATGCCCACTGTAAGCTATCCTCTCCTCTCTCGGCGCCATTTTCCTTGTGTGTGTGTGTGTGTGTTGGTGTGTGCCTGCCTATGTATTCACATGGGTGTGTGCATACTTGTGTGGGTGCTCACACGCGTGTGAACACACACAGAAGCCAGAGTTTGATGTCAGATGTCTTCCTCAACTGCTCTCCATCTTGTTTCCTGAGCTAAGGTGTCTCGCGGAACCCGGAGCTCATGGATTTGGTTAGGATGACTGAACAGTGAGTTCTAGGGGTTCACCTGTCTCCACCCCACATCCAGCTCTGGGGCTACAGGAAACAGTCACTGTAGCTTGTGCATGGGTTAGCAGGATCCAAACTCAAGCCCTCAAACTGGCATATCAGGTATTTTACCAACTGAAACCCCTCCCAAGCCCATTTTCTATTTTCCAAACAGTACTTCCCACTTCTGCTACCTCTCAGTTTCTTCACAGAAATATGTGCTTAGCATGAACTCTTGTGGCGCAGGGGCTAAAACCAATGGCAGGAGACACATCACGACAGTGACCCCATAAATATGTAACGAAGCTGAAAATTCATAGTGCCTAATGAATTCGTTATTTTTCTCTCATTGTGGTGAATGCCATGACCAAGCAACTCACAGAAAGAAAGGTTTATTTGATATTTTCGTTCCAGAGGGATAAATGTCCGTCATGGCAGGGAAGCGGCAGGCTCGGTGACCGGGTAGCAAGCTTGAACTTCAAGCAAGACACAGAGCAAACTGGGTTTGGTGTGGTCTGACCCTGTGACACACTTCCTCCATCAAGGCCACATCTTCCCATCAGTATCACCAGCTGGGAACCAAGTATTTAAATGCCTGAGTCTATAGGGGCTACCTCTTTCACACCAGTGCCCTAGTAACCCTGTAAACATCCCAAGGTTGTAACTTCACAGTCAGGGGTTTGTGGGGACACTGATGTAGACAAACCCACTACATTACAAGTTATATGAAAAAAAGCATATACAGTTATGCAAAGTAGATAGTACTCGGTAACGATAATAAAGATCTATATTACTGGCTTGTGCATTTGTTATGATACGCTTGTGATTGTAGACTTACACTCCCTACTCACAAAAACAAAATCTTACTATACAACAATCTGCCCGTTAGCCCACCAGCAGCCTCATACATGTTGTGTCTATGAGTTCTCTTGGTGGGCCACACTACAGGGCTGGCCTACCCAGGAGGGTCCAGCCATCTGGCTTTGTGATATGATGCTGTCATCTGCAAGTGTCTTTGGTTGGTGTTCATAGCTATTTTAGGATGCTGGCATCTCATATGATGCATGTGGACCACAACTTACCCTACACCATCTAGATTTATGTAAATTAAGTCTGTGGATGTTCACACTATGAAGATGCCCAATGATGAATTGCTCAGAATGTATTCTCATCATTAAGAAATCTGTGAGTGCAGGGAGACAGTTGCCATCTTGAATTCCCTGGGTTTCTGTTGTGGAATCTTTAGATATGGTTTTATAGTGTGAAGAATTTTGTTCTGTTTCTAAAGGAAATGCGTGTACATGTGCACACACACACGGCAAGGACATTAACACTATTTTTCAGATAGTGAACACCAGATTGGGTGACATAATTGGTGGATTTAGAATATATAAAGGTGAACTTTTGTTGCTGAGCCAAATGAATTTTGAAAAGGCAGAGGATGGTGTCTGGGTGGCCCATCAAAGCAGGCACTGAGGCAGAACTTGTTGTGCTTCCCAGACGGCAGGGCTGGGATTCTTCAGAAACCATGGGAGAACAAGCATAACCAGGAGTCCCTGCACTGTAAGGCTGACACGTTCAGATAGTGGGCGATTTCCCCCTCCAGCAGGTGGTGTACTCAATCGGTATGCACATGTGACTTCGGGGAATGGTGTGGACAAGTCGAAGGGCAAAGGGGACAAATAACAGATGTGAGGGATGGAAAATCAATGCATCTTGTGTGATTGTGTGTGTGTGTGTGTGTGTGTAAGAGAGAGAGACATATGTGCTCAGGAGTGTGTGAGTGTGTGTAATGTGTACACATGAGTATGTGTGTGTTTGTTTAATGTGTGCAAGTGAGTGAGTGAGTGAGGTGTGTGTGATGTACGCACACGAGTGAGTTAGTTTGCGTGTGGTGTGTGCACATGAGTGTGTGAGTGTGTGAGGGGGTGTAGTGTGTACACATGAGTGATGAGTGAGGTGTGTGTGATATATGCACACGAGTGAATTAGTTTGCATGTGGTGTGCGCGCACAAGTGCATGCGTGCAAGTGTATGTGGAGGCCAGAGCAGGCTGTCCCATCTGTTCTTCTGATGCTCACTGTTGGTCTTGCTGCTTTGAGACAGGATCTCTCAGTGAACTTGGAGCTTACCACTTGTGCTAGGTTGGCTGGCCAGGAAACCCTTGGAGGCCCACCTGCCTCCTTCCCCAAAGCTGGAGGCACTGACCTTCACAGCCATGTGCACGCCTTCTATGTGAGTGCTGGACGTACCAACCCAAGTCCTCATGCTCAGAGAAAGCGCTCCTAAACCACTGAGAAACCCACCTGCTCCAAAGTGTCTCGCTTAATAAGACAGAGTTGTGTGGACACAGGGAGACCTGCACATTGCTTAGCAACATGTGATGCGAGGTAGGGCCACTTCCCTCCCTGGGGGCTCCTGGCCACAAACCTCGAAACTTTCATAACCTACTCTAGGAAAGTGATGGAAAAAAATGAATGAAATCTACAAGTAAAATCTTAGTGCCCAGCAGATCGCATAGGTGTGTTCTATGTGTCTAGTAATGTCTCAAAGCTAAGTCAGACCTGAGATGCATAACAAAGACTTTTAGATGAGAAAAATGATGGTGAAGTAATATAATTAATTCATAGTACATTAGCATATAGCTGGAACTGTATTTTACTGTGTCAAATTGATTAGTATGCATTTGAGAACTTACTCTCCTTTAATAACCTAATCCCCTACTACTCATAGTGATTACATTTGCATCTGGTAATAATTTCAACCTTCAAAAGGCATTAACAGACAGCATTTTTAATGGTGTGCATAGGAACACATAAAACAGGCAGCTACTACCAGACCTATTTAAAGATGGGATTCTTCCAGCGACGGAGCCTGGGATTCTTCCAGCGATGGAGCCTGGGATTCTTCCAGCGACGGAGCCTGCTCTTGTGGTGTTTAAGGACCTGGTCTCCTCCAAGTGACACTGAAATTCTGCTACTTACATTTTCTGATACAATGTTTCAAATATGTTTCCTAGAAGTGAGGCTGTAGAAACGTGGAAAATACCAGATGTCTATGATTGATTCATAGCACTAGATGTCTATAATTGATTCATAGAGATAGATATTGCACTGAAACTAATGTGAAGATTCATTCAAAAATAAAGTTCAAAGGCAAACATTTTAAAGAATCATGTTCAAAATCACTTGCAGAATTGGCAACCTCTGGGTGCTTCTGCTCTCAAAGTCCACTAGGGGGCACCATTGTCCATCCTATCTGACTTATCTCTTTAAATCTAGGTTGGCTACTGCTTAAGCAAAATTGCTTTTCAGAATGGTGTTGGCTTTGAGCGTTTCCCCGCTCAGTGATTCTGCCTTAAGGAGGGCATCTTCAGATTCTAAACTATGCTAAAAGCATTTGATCTGTACGACTCATGTTGCTTTAGGAGTCAATTTGACTTGTCCCTTACAATAATGTTAACAACTCTTACATTTTTTTTGAAAAAAAGTTTTTAAATTGTGTTTGAGGGGTGATTGTGTGATTATGTGTATATACATGTATGTAAGGGCAGATATTGGTATTGGGTACATTTCTCTCTTCACATTATTTATTTTTATTTAATTGTTGTTTATTTATTTGTTTGCTTACTTCATTTTGAAACAGGGTTTCTCACTGAGCTTGGAGGGCACTGATTGGCTAAGCTGACTGTTCATCAAGCCTAGAACATCTGTGTCATGTTTGGTTGTGTTGTCCCCCTAATCTCCGATTCTGGGGTTACAAATGTACACCTCACATCTTAGCCTTTTTGTGGCCCTGAGGATCTGAACTCGGGTTCTAAGGCTGGTATGGCAGACACTTTACCACTGAGCCATCTCCCTAGCCCCTGCTTCTGGAAAATTTTCAAGAGATAAAATTGTATATACTTATGGTGTACAATACAGTGCCTTGATGTGTGTGTGTGTGTGTGTGTGTGTGTGTGTGTGTGTGTGAGGGTATGTGTGTGAGTGTGTGTATTGTGGAATCGCTAAATCAAGACACTTAGCATTGGCATTAGCTCACAGAATGTCTATTCTTTGTCAGTGAGAATCCTTAAAATGTGTTCTCATCAATTTTTCAGACATACAAGAGATGGATCAGCAGTTAAGAGCATTGCCTGCTCTTCCATAGGTCCTGAGTTCAATTCCCAGAAACCACATGGTGGCTCACAACCATCTGTATGAGGTTAATGAGGTCTGGTGTCCTCTTGAGGAAGAGATCTGCTTAGTCGTCCTCATCAACCTAGACCATGAAACCCAATATGGACAAGTTCAACAGAACCGCCAGATATGGGCTGCCCATGCATGCTTCAGCATTGCCCGGCCCTAAATTTCATTCCCATTCATAGTACCCAAGGGTAAAATAGACCTATAGACCTGTATTAGTTACTTTTACTGTTGCTGGAACAAAATAGCCGAATAAGGCAACTCCTGGTGGCAAAGGTTTACTTTGGCTGACATGTCAAACATGGAGCCATGACAGCAATGAATGTGACCCAATACATCTGTAGATGACACCATCCTGTTGCAATGTAAAAGGGCTGGATACCCTTGGCGGGGAGTGCAGTCCATTATAACAAGGAAGGCATGGAGGTGGGAGTGGCTGGTGTCTGTGACAGAAAGATCTTGCTTGCATCTGGAGATGAGAAATGGAGAAAGGGGAATGTCCTGTTCTGTGAACCATTTTCTCCTTGGTTCTTTGATTAATTCTAGGACCCAACCCATGACACTGCGCCACTCACCATCTTCCCTCTCTGGAACATGGGAACACCCTCAGGTAACTCCCAGAGATGTGTCACCTAGGTGATTTCAAATCCAGTCAAGTTGACAGCAAAGACAAACTATTATAAGACCATGTATTGGTTACTGTTCTGTTTCTGTGGTCGAATATCATGACCAGAGCAACCTTTATGAGGAAGAGTTCCTTTTGACTAATAATTCCAGTTCCTTACAGTGGGGAGGCAGGATAGAAGGCGAGCATGTAGAAAACTGCAAGTGGGTTGAGATTATGAACTCAAAGCCCTCCCCAAGTGATATACTCCCTCCAGCAAGGCTGCACTACAGCCACTAATAGCGCCACCTACTGGAAGCCAAGTGTTCAAAAGCCTGAGACTATGGGGAACATTTCTCATTCAAGTCACCACAGAACTCTTGAAAGGTTGCCTCTTATCCTAAGTTTGACATGAGTTCACCAACATGTCCTCACTAACCCCTTCCCCGGGGCCTGGAAGCCACTACCATATTCTCCTTCTGGAATTTTAACTTTTCCACAGTCTACATAAAAGTGAATGTGTGTAAAATAAGTTTTCTGAGCCTTGTTTAATAAACTTAGTACAATGTCTTCCAGGCTCATCTATGTAGTCGCAAATGGCAGGGTTTCCTTGATTTTTAAAACCAAACAATGCTGCATTTGTTTGGATACACTGCATTTCCTTTATCTATTTATTTCTTGGTAGAAACTTAGTGAGGATTCTGGATCTTGCCTATTATGAACAATACTGCATTTGTTTGGTATATATTTACGTATCTTTGTTTAGGGATCCAAATGTGACTTTTTCTGGGGAGACCTGAACAAATGTCACCCCAGCTAGGGCTTTGATGACAGACCAAGGACACTATTCCTCTTAAGTCTAGATTGGTGGGCCAATGAGTTTATTGGGGTTACTTACAGGAGTATGGGTGAAGTGTGGCTTACAAAGACATGGGTGACTCCATAGCAGCTCCATCACTAAAGGTCACCCTAGCATAGACGATGGCTCATGAGAACTTTCCTGGAGCCTCAGCCTGCAGGCAGCTCCACAGCAGACTTCCCTTTCCTACAAAACACTACAGATGACCCAACCCTGGGGAGAGGCCTCATGGGTCTGGTAACTCTCTGAACTTCCAAAATCATAACTTAGCATGTTTGCTTAGTTTCTGGTACTTTCCACGTCTTCCTCCTCCCCACAGATGGCAGTATTTCAACATGGAGGAAGTAGCTAAGCAACAGTGTACTAGATGGAATGTATCATGTTTATTTTCCATTTTTGAGGTACTCCACACTGCTTTTCACAATGGCCCTACTAATTTACTTTCCTGTCACTATGTTGTTGAGAGCCAAAGTTACAATTTCAGTTTTAATTACTATGCCTAAGAGATCCATGAAACAAATTGTGTCTGATCTGTAAGCCCCTTTGCCCAAGGACAGACAGTTCCTGAAATGCTAGTCAATAACAAGTCACGTGTTTCCACACCACTAAACAAGTTCATTTGACCCAACTGCACCAGGTGTGCTTGATCTCTTGTGGGTGGGAGGTTCGCAGGCAGGAAACACATCAGGATGTATACTTGCCCCTGACTGGACCTGATGAGAAATGCGTAAGCCACAGCAAAACTTGATTAGGGACCATCTTCTGGAAACCCAGAGATGGACTTGGACAGATCCATCAATTTGCCAGCATTTCATTAAAGCTTGTTTCGAGTTTGGCTTTGCATTGTGGTAGTGTTGTGTTCTCCACTGGTGGGATGAACAAGCGCTCTGCATTCCACACCCCATCACCCTTTCTCTTCTCTGGTTCTGAGAATACCCATTCTGCGGTGTGTAGGGACGACGCCTGCTTTCACAGGGGAAAGGGGAAGGGACTCGTGACAACAGCTGTGTGCAGCAGCCAGCTTTTCCCCTGAGCAAAAGGGAACAGGGTTTCCAACAAGTTGTCCAACGCCGGACAGATAGCAAGCAAGAAGGCAGTCGAACTCCAGGGGGTTTGAACCAGGAGTCACCTCTTCACCCCACCTCTTGGTAACACAATTTCTACTACAAACTATTATGGAATAATCAATCCTCCTTGGCCTTGTTAGGAAAGACAAAAAATAGCATGATAATTTTTTAATAATGCTGGTTTCAAAAGCCCTCCCACAGCCCCATTAAAGTTTTTCTCTGTCTTTCTCTTTAAGGATTCCCCGTCTAGGAGTAGTCTACAAACTATGCTAGTTCCTGCCCGGCTCATCTTACCTCCTAAGCGATGGAGTGACTATCAGCTCAATCAGCAGCAGTTCAGGACGGGGCCTGGAGCTCTGCATTTCTAACCAGTGCCAACGGTTAGAATTAGCCAATATTGCTGATACCCAGCCCACGGTGAGCACAACCAGCTCCAAGCACACCACAGTTTGCACATAGAGGATGCTTTGCCTCCTATAGAGGATGACTGAAAGCCAAAAGAAAAAAGGAAAATAGAGATCGAAACTATGGCAACTTTCTGTCTTTGGGACAAACATCCAGAAAAGGCAACTCTAGGGGAGAAGGGCCTTATATTCAGCTTGAAATCCCAGGTCATATCCCTTCAGGAAAGTTGAGGCAGGAACTTCAAGCACCTGGTTCCATCCATAGTCAGAAGCAGAGAAAATAATGAATGCATGCCTGCCTGCTATGCTAGCTTACTGTTTTTACTCCGTGCAGTCGGGAACCCAGTCTCGGGAATGACACTGTGCACAGTGAACACCATTCTGACTACTCTCCCACAGATGTGCCCATAGGGCAGCCTGGTCCAGACAACCCCGTGAAGATGCTCTTCACAGCGGATGCTGGAGCGCGGCACGCCAAGTGTAACTAGCCGTTCTGGTGATGCGGCACATGACTTCTACCACTATGGCTAGAATTAAAAAATGGTCAGCACCAAGTGTATGCAAAGACATCAGAGTGCCTGGACCAGCACTGTCTTGGTGGAAATGTAAAAGCTGCCGCTGCTTTGGAGAAAATGTGTCAGGTTTCTGAGCTTGTGCGTCTGCGACAGATATGGTCTGTCTCATTGCGAAGCCCAGGCTGGCCTCCAACTGGTGAGCTTCTAGATTCAGCCTCCCACGTGCTGGGATTGTAGGTGTGCGCCTCCATATCCGGCTTTTTTGGCCGGGCGGTGGTGGCGCAAGCCTTTAATCCCAGCACTCGGGAGGCAGAGGCAGGCAGATCTCTGGGAGTTCGAGGCCAGCCTGGTCTACAAGAGCTAGTTCCGGGACAAGCACCAAAGCTACAGAGAAACCCTGTCTCGAAAAACCCAAAAAAAAAAAAAAAAAATTGTATCGTACACCTACCCGATGACCTATCAGTTTCAAGTCTAGATATTTATCAAGCAAACCTGAAAACACGTGTTCACCAAAATGTCAGCACAAGACATTTTAGTTCATGTTCAGATTCCATTGACTGGCACATTGATCTATGCGTCAAGGTGTGTCTGTAACATTTAATGTTAGCTTCTCTCTCTCTCTCTCTCTCTCTCTCTCTCTCTCTCTCTCTCTCTCTCTCTCAATGCTGGCTCTGCTGGTTCACATTCTCCTGAGAGGTTGCATTTGCATTCATGAATAAATATGGATAAATGCATGCTTGTATTGAGAGAAACATCAGACACAAAAGAAAACTTATAATGTGATTGATTGTATTTCTTTTACATATAAGAGGGAACAAATGTATAATTTTAACCAAGACACAGGAGTGATTGCTTGGAAACAGATGATTTAATGGATCATGTGGGAAGCTTTCTGTGGGGGTAGAGTGTTCTGTTTCTCAAATAAGACTCTCTGGATTGCAGGCACTTGTGTGCTTTAACTCAGAACAAAACACATGCTGTTCCTTACACGTCTATTTATCTATCCACTTCTTTCTGCGTTTGTGTGGCGTGTGCCTGTGTCCATGCGTGTCTGGGTGTACGTACACTTTCCCATGCATATAAATATGGAGGCTGCAGGTCAACACGGGTTGGCTAATTCACTGACTTTAGTTTTTGAGACAGGTCCTCACACTGAATGTGCAGCCTGATGTATTAGTCTGGGTGACCTGGAGAACACCCAGGATGATCTGCCTGCCTCTGCCCCCTTGGAGCAGGGGTTATGAACACACACCACCTCACTTGGCTCTAGGTGAGTGCTGGATCCAAACTCAGGCCCGCTGATAGTTCATCTGAAGCTACCCATTTTCGTTGAGTGTTAAAGATGCAGATTTATTTAGATTAATATGATTGACAGATGTATAACAGCAGAGGAATTAATTGGTGAAATCATGACCAAAAAAGCGCACTGAAAAAATTCAGTAGACAAATGGAAAGGACGGTGCCTTTCCTTCTCACCTGCTTTCCCAGAGAGAACCTCTGGGGCTGTCAAGCTGTATCGTAGTTTTGACTCTTCCCTCTGTTCCGGTAAATACGTATATTTCAGAAGATTGAATGCCAGTGAAGACCTGCGGATGTTTCAGTAATTGAGTTAATTAGAGGCTTTAGATCCCCTGAAACTGGAGCTCCATGCAATTGAGAGCCCTGCGATGTGGGTGCTTGGAACCAAACCCTGCCACTTGCCAGAGCAGCGAGTCTTTTTGGTTGCTGAGCTCCTGCCCTGAAAGCTGGCTTCCCGGGAGATGTTAAGAGCCTGTGGATGCAGGCTGCCTTAGGACAAAGGCTGAGATGGAGGGGTAAGAAGAAGGGAGGCCTGGGCAGCTGTAGTTTTAATTTTACTTTATTTTTAATTTTTTATGTATGAATGTATTTGTGTATGAATGAATGTATGTGTGTTTTTACTTTTGTGTACATGTGCCAGCACGTATGTCTGCGCACCTCTTGGTGGCCACAGAGGCCAGAAGAGGGCACTGCCCGCCGTGGAACAGGAACTACAGGCTATAGGGAGCTGCCACGTGAGTGTTGGAACTCAATCCTAGTCCCCTGGAAGAGCAGCAAGTGCTGGGAACTGTAGAGCCGTCTCTCTAGCCCTGAGATTATATTTTAAAAGTCCTCCCTTTTAGTGGGAATTTTACATGACCAGTTCTTAATTTTTTTTATATGCTGTCTGCAGAGTCCTTTTAATAATAGTAAATTCTTACCACTTGGCTTTTAAATTATTGCCATCATTTTTTTTTTTAATTGAGAAAAAGAGCTTTCTTTAAGGGTGCAGTTTGGAATAGATTTTCTGTTTATTTTAATTTCAAAAATTATCAAGTGTGGCGAATCAATGAATTCACATTAAAACAGAGCAAGCTTTAGGGTGCCAGAGCGATGGCTCGATGACTAAAATCTCAGTTCCTGCTCAGTGCCGACCACCTCTGGCCTTCATGGGAGCCCCCCCCCCCCATGTGCCCACACCCAACCACAGACACATAGTTAAATTTTAATGAAAAACATAGAACACTTTGGTTTTAAATCATCAGAACATTTCCGGATCATTGGTTGAAATGATTCTAATGTCGTAGCTACTTTCCGATGTTCTTCCCGGTGTACAGACCTGGCCCTCTAGGTGGTACCAGCACCTGCTTAGGGCAGATGCCAAAGGCTTATGTTTGATATTTCAGAAGAATCTTTGAAGGAGTCTTTGGTTATTAAAAAACAAAACACAAAGTAAAGTAGAACCATGGCAGCATTCCCTCGCTTAGGGCAGCTACCGGAAGTGAAAGGAGCCATGGCCTTGGCAAGGACTGTTGTCCCAACAATTCTCAGCATCCTGTCCAGGACTGCAAGGTGCTTTTTCTGTTCTGTGCCCTCTCCCTTCCAGGCTCTCAGCTCTCCGTACTCAAAGGACTAGGAAGTTCCAGTACTGTAGGACAAGGTCAGGAGTGAGCCTGTGCCTGCCCCTAGGGTTGCACACTGAGAACAAAGCACTGATTGTTCTTTGTTTGCCAAGCAGGGCCTGCTGGAAGTGCGCAGCCACCCAGCTCTGAGAAGCCCAGCTAGGGAGATGCCTCCAGAGCCAGTCAGTGAGGTACAGGACATCAGCAACTGGTTGCCCTCCTTCCTGGGTGCAGGGTCAGATGGAGGTGAGGGCAAAGAATGTGGATAAATGGTGGTTAGAAACGTCACAAACTTCCTAGACAGGTTCAACCACAAGATTTGGATTTTAGAATTTTTTCTTGTTAGAGAAAGGGGCAGAAAGAGGTTAAAGTCGGGCTAATAGCAACTCAAAGACCAAATTGGGACCAACATGGAGTTTATCCAGCTGCAGGTGCTGTACTCTGCTTGGGGTTTATCTGCAGCAAGGGGCAGGGGCAAGAGATACCCCCACTGTTTTCAGAGCTGTGGAGGATCAATTGGGTCTTTCACAGCTTCCTGAAGTAAGGCAACCTCCAAAGAAAGCCAGAAGTTAGAACTTTCTAGAAAGATTATCATTGCATGCTGATATGGGCATGGGCAGTGTTTCTTTATATGTTCTTATGGAAAGAAAATTGTAACCAAAGCATACTTTTTAGAGAAACACATGGAGAGAAACTTCAGGAGCTGTGTTTCTGGGTGAGAGGATTGTGGGAGAATTTTGCTTTCATTTTGGTGTATTTCTAGACTGTGCATGGATCACGTACACCTTTAAAACTCAGGGCAAAGATGAATTCTAGGGCTGTGAAGGAATACCGGCCTCATGGCTGGGGTTTGCTGCCTGCTCGGGTGCTGGAGAACCCACATTTTTCCTCACCGACAAGAGTGGCAGATGAGGGGTCATCCTGGTGAAAGCTTGTGATAAAGATGAGGTTTGGTACGCTCTTTAACCCCTGGTGAGTTGCCAGTCAGTTCTCCACCTTGCCGTGGTGTTATTTAGCCCACGGGTCAGCTCTGCAACGATGCCAGGCAGATGTGTGTGATGACGTCATCCTTCCCTTTGCTAACCCACACTTCTTTGTCTGCCCCGAACTCTGCCTTCTTTCAGTCCTCAACCATGAGGTGGCAGCTGTAATGTGTGGGTATGTCAAGTGGCCAGGGGAAAAAAGAATCAACCCAAACTCAAATGAAATGAGAAGTCTGTGGATTGCTAGGACTTCTATCCTTGCCCTTATGCTCGTTTTAAAGATAAGGAAACTGACTCGTGATGATGGTTCTGGAATCTCCCCGAGTTATGAGCATTTATGACTCGGCCATGACATTGCTTGTGCATGGTGTGGGAGGGTGACCTACGACACCGTGTGTATCGACGGGAACGGCAGGAGTCACTCACTCTGCCTGTATGACAGATGGCCCTCCAGCCTCAGTCTTGCTGCTAAGAACACGTACGCAGCGACATGCTGAGGACTCCAATGATCCGGTGCTGTATGTGGACCAACACTGTATTCTTTGTTTTAAATCACTGTCTGTATTTTTTAATTTTAAATTATACAAGAAAGGGGCTGGCGGTGTAATTCAGGGACAAAGCTCTTGCTTGATTCGCACAAAGTCCTGTTTCCAATCGTCAGCACCATGTGTACCCTTATCCAACTACATTGCTTGAGTGTAGGGAAGATAAGAATAATATAAAAGAATATAAAATCTCCTCGTGCCCACCTGCCTCCCGCTTCAAAGAGAGCACTTGTCTTAGCGTGAGTTTTATTGCTGTGATAAGCACCATGATCAAACAACTCGGACAGGAAAGGGTTCATCTGGCTTCTCCTACCACGCTCTCACACATTGTTAGCAAAGGGAATCAGGGCAGGAACTCTGCCAGGGCAGGAACATGACGGCAGAACTGGAGCAGAGGCCATGGAGAGACACTGCTTTGTAGCAGGCTTTTTTGGACCGTCAGCCCCCAAATCGTGACATAGAGACTTATTATTAATTATATACTATTAATTATGGAAGCTCGGCTTTAGCCTCGGCTTATTCCTAACTAGTTCTTATAACTTAAATTCCCCCCCCCCTATTTTGTTCAAGACAGGATCTCTCTGTATAACTGTCCTGGAACTTGCTCTGTAGACCAGGCTGGCCTCGAACTCACAGAGTTCCGCCTGCCTTTGCCTCACGAGTGCTGTAACCCGTATCTTTAAATATACATTCCTTTATGTGGCTTGGTTACCTTTGTGCTGTGCTCCCCATCCTGCTTCCTCTCTGCCCAGCTGGTGACTCCTTCTTCTTCCTAGAGCTCTCTTTCCCCAGAAGTCTGGCTTAACCTCTTCCTGCCTAGCTAATGACCTAGCAGAGTGGCTCTTTATTAAACCAACCACAATGACACATCTTCACACAGTGTAAAGGAATATTCCACAACACTGCCTACTGGCTTGCTCAACCTGCTTTCTTATACCCTCCATGGCTACCAACCATGAATTGTACCACCATAGTGAGCTGGGCCCTCCCACATCAATCATTCATCAAGAAAATGCTCGCAGGCTTGCGGGCTTGCCCACAGACCCTTCTGTTGGAGGCATTGTCTCAGTTGAGGGTCTCTCTTCCCAAACTACTCAAGGTAGTGTCAAGTTGACCTAAAACTAGGCAGCAAGAACAGCTCTCGTTCTCAGTCATTGCCCTGAGGTGACTGTCATAATCACCCATGTTTTATCTGGCAAACAATCATTGAAACATAGAGTCACTGCTATACATACATACATACACACACACACACACACACACACACACACACAACATACACACAACAAGCTGCGAAGGGTAACCAAATCTCTCAGGTTCTTTTTGACTTGAATTTTCTTTAGTCATCTATAAACCTAATTGTCCTTAGAAATCACATTGCTAATAGTATCCCATCCCTAGGGAAGAATGATGTTTATGTTTTCTCTGGATTAATTCTTGACACACTGAAGACTCCAGGAGGGAAAAATGTGTATGGTGGAGAAGGGTTAGGGAGTGGGGCAACAGAAGCAAAAACATACATTCTGGGGTGTTTAACATTTCTTTCTCTTTTTGTCTCTTTCTTCCTTCTTCTCGCCTTCCCCTTCCCCTCCTTCCTGTCCTGTCAAGAGACAAGCCCCGCCCACTCCCTCCCCATATGAGGCAAGCAGATCTTTTTTCTGTTCTCTTCCAAAGAGGCAGCTTCTGTCTCTCTCCCTCTCTCTTCTCCCCACTTCTCTCCTTCCTCCCCCTCTTTCTCCCTCTGCTCTTCTCCCTTTCCCCTCCCCCCCCACTCCCTTTCCCTCCCATAACCCACTAAAGAAATATCCAACCTCACTCGGCAAGGCAAGGCATGCCTATCTGACTGTCTCTCACCCACCAAGGCTACTCATGGGACAACCACAGCCTTTGACCACCGCAGCTCCTCGAGGCACTCAGGGACCTGTGCCATTGTATTTTTGCCATAACACCTTCCCCCTCTCTTTCTTTCTTTGTGGTTTTTCTGTAGCCTCTGCTACTCTGGGATGTGCTCTGTAGACCAGGTCGGCCTTGAGACATCTGCTTGCCTCTCTGCCTCCCAAGTGCTGGGATTAAAGGCATGTATCACTACCACCAGCAGCTTTTTATTTGTGTTGTTTTTTGTCTTGTTTGTTTTAACATTTCTGATCCCTTATTTTCAAAATGGCCCACTGTTAATCCCACTAGTCAAGAATAAGAACACTACCACAGTTTAAAGTCAAATTTGAAACAAGCTTTAATTAAATACT
>NW_026068049.1:1581046-1592918 GCF_014885135.2 Alexandromys fortis
TCCAGTTTCTTATTGGCTAGCTCTTACATATTGTTCTAACCCATTTCTAATATTCTGTGTAGCCCATGAGCTGGCTTACCAGAGAGGATCTTAACCTGCGTCTGTCTGGAGTGGGCGCATCATGGCGACTCTTCCTCTAACCTTCTTTCTCCCAGAATTCTCTTCTGTATACTCCGCCTACCTAATTTTCTATCCAATAAAATGGGCCAAGGCAGTTTCTTTATTAGTAAGAAATCATTCCCACATCACTATTTATGTCCAAAAGGCTTTCAAAAAGATCATAGATGGCTTTCAGAAACCATTTTTGTTTGTTTTTAAATAAATCTTAATTATGAATTTTGCCTAAACTAGTTAAGTGATTCTAGGCATATTAATCTCGTTAAGTCTTGGTACCAGGCAACCACAGCTTACTTGGGCTCAGACCCTCAGCCCCCACCCTTTGGTGACAACTCACTGTGCCTTTCTCAGACCTTTGAGTCCTTCAGGCTTTGCCCTACAGCCCACTCCTTGAGTGACAATTGTCTAGGGCAGCTTGTACCTTTTTTGCTTGATCTTGACTTGAGAAAAGCCATTGGATCTTGTTTTGCCTCACTCATGGGGAATAAGCCCACCAAAAATTCTGCTCCCTGCACTCTATATCCTGATATTTTATGGGACCTTTACAACATTCTGCCAGGGATCCTAATAGATGGAAGGAGGTATCACCCCTTCACTCTTCCGCTTTCCCTGCCCCCCAATAAACGTCTTACACCAACTCTGCTGCATGTGGCATGTTTGCTCAGTGGCAGAGCTCACCGAAAGGTAGACCCTACCCTCCTGCTCCACCCTCAACAGATCCGCTCTCTTCCACCCGCCACAAATCTGCTTTCCCGTTCACTGGTGGCTTCACTTTCCAGTCAGTATTGGCAACTGGGTCTCTGGCTGGGATACCCGCCTCTGCCTCTGACCATTCCCCTGGATGTGAGGCTTCATTTCTCCTGCACAGTCCTCTCCTCGCCTTCTGCCTTTTCTCCAAGTCCTGGCACCATGAGACTGTGTCACTCTCAGGCTCAGAGCCCTTGGTCCCTGGTCTGTAAGTCTGAGGAAACACAAAGCAGCCTGTGCTGTCTCAAAATCAGCCCTCTCTGAATTCCTGGGAAGCTAGGAATTACAGCCCCTTGGGTCTCACCTCTCTGCCTCATGCATGGGAACCGTGTCATTGTTTATACCTTCTTGTTCCCATTGGGATGTTTTTTGGAGACCCACTGACCATTCCTAAACAGTTAGAGTTGAGGACCACCAGCTGTTGGCCATAGAGTTGGAGGCACAAGACTACAAGACTGTCAAACACGTCTGGGAGATGCTGTGCTGACGGAAAAGGATCAGGTGCTGTAAGCTCCAGGGAGTCAGCTCGGATCCACTTCGATCAGCATTTTGCCAGGTCCAGGCAGGGCCTGATAGTTCAACAGAGCTTGGATGATCAAGTGAAACAGCCAGTTACTTCAGGATGTGGCCAGCACTCCAGCTTTCCCAGGTCCCCCCAAAATGAATGATGCTCCCCAGGTCAGCAGGAAGTAGTCTTGCGAACATGGTGTTTTCATCCCTGCCTCACCTGCTACCCTTTTCTAATGCCTCATCTTTTTATGATAAGCAAAGGGAGGAATGTTAGCTTCCAGGCATTTGTAGTGGCCTGCCCTTGGGGTTCTGACAGGATATATCCTCAGCTGCAGCCACTGAGAGCACCTCCTGTGCACACTCCCTTTTAAAAGAGCCCTGCCCGTCTCCCATCTCTCTCTGTGTGTCTCTGTGTGTCTCTGTGTGTCTCTGTGTGTCTCTGTGTGCCTCTCTCTGCCTTTTCTCTTCTGCTGCTACTGTCCCTAGAGAATGGTCTCCCCCTTTTCTTTCCCCTTTTTATGTTCTCTTTCCCCTAATAAAATCCCCTCCACAAGAACTCTGTTGCGTGGTGTCTTTCTTTCGCGTGGTACTTTTTTAAATTACAGCAAGCAGGGTCAGCTCTGGTGTACTGTCCAGGTGAGGTGCAGGGCCGGCTCTCCTAGTGAGGGACTAAAGTGTTTTTCTCTCCAACTCCTGTGATCCCACGGCCAGCACTCTCACTGCCTGCTACAGTTAGCAATAGTGGGGAGAGGAAGGGAGGGCATCTTTCCCTCACCCATGCCACCACATGGCAGATGGGGGGTGTTGGGGGGAGTGTCTTAAGCTCTCAGGGCCGGGTTTACCCGCATCCCTGACAGCAAGATCAGCTCTAGTGTGCTGCCTAGGTGAGATACATGCCTGTGGTGAGGGGTGGGGCCATCTTTCCTGATTGTGGGGGGGGGGGGTAACTCTCCTGTGTCCAATGAGGGGCAGGGCCAGCTGTCCCACTGCCAGTGAGGGGCAGAGCCATCTCAGCATAGCCCTTGGATTTGGTTCCTATAACCCTCATGGTAACACAGGCCTTGGACATCAACACAGACCCAGGCATGGGCCTCAGCAGCAATCTGGGCCCGGAGATCACCACAGTCCTGGTGGCAGCACAGGCTACCCAGATCAGTATGGCCCTGGTAGCAGCCTGGACCTCGGACACCAACATGGTCTCAAGTGGCTGACTGGACCCTGGCCATCTGTACAGCCTTTGACAACAGGGGCCACTGACATCAACTGAGACCCTGGCTGTTGTAGAGCCAAGGACCCAGACATGGCCCTCATTAGCAGCCGTGGCTCAGAGAACCCTTGGTCCCAGGAGGCAGCGCAGGCTACCTGGTTCATCATGGCCCCAGTGGTAGTGTGTTCCATGGACACCAACATGACCCAGGTGGCCGCCCAGACCCTGGCTGAATCAGCATGGCCTTCAATAAGACGAGGAGCTACGGATGTCAACTTAGATTCTGTTGTAGGCCACAGGGAATTCTGTTTTCATAAACTGAAAATTGCTGCTTTTGAAACATTTGAAATAATTAACTATCTACCAAGCTGATTTCTACTAAAATGGAGATTAAATGATTGCAGCAAGGGGGGTGGGGGGCCGACAAAGCTGCACACAGAGGACAACTGTTGTGGGGTGAGAGCAAAGGTTCTGGAGCAAAAACGAGAAGGCTGTCGAGGGTCATGTGCAAACGGAAGGAGCACACGCAGAGCAGATGACATGGGGGCGTCAGTCATGTAGAAAACAGAGACCTCAGACCAAAAGGAGACTCCTCCCTGCTGGCTGACTTTATTATGCTATACAGGAGCTATACAGGCTGCTGGAGGGAAAGACATCAATGGTTCTTCTCAACCTGCATGCTCCAATATCAACTTTCCAGGCATGATATGACTACTGGAGTAATCATGGCATGACTCTTATGGATAATTAACAGCTTTCTGATTGGATCTGAGGGCCACTCCATAGGGAGGAAATTCCCTTCCTGGCACAGTATTGTTGGCCAAAAGTCCATGACTGGAGAGGTGAGCCTCTGGGGTAGAACCAACTATTACTGTGTGCTCAATGGCAATGCTGTCTAATTGCCTTCTAAATATTTACGTCTATATCCATAAACCTGGGCTCCTCCTACCCTTGGTTAGAAAAGCTTCTTTTGCAGTGGGTAGCAGTCAATGCAGTGACACACACTTGGTCAAAGTGCTGAGAATTAGAGAGTGCTCAGTCTGAAATGGGACATCATTATCAAGTCCTCCTCCACCCCCAGCCAAGGCTCAGGACCATCATCTTGGAAGACGAGGAGGAGCTAATGTCAGAGCTGGAGGATGGGAGAAGTGTTGAAATGCTGTGTTCTGGACGTGGCATGCCGACCATAGTCATGACCACACACCAACCGTAGTCACCTGCATAAGACAAAGGCAGACAAAGTTCTTGACTAGATAGGGATGATCTCATCTCCAGGCCCAACCCCTTACTGAGGAACTGCTAGCAGGTGATAGCTGTTGAGGAAAGAAGGGTACAGGGGTTGGAAAGGAAAATGAAGGGTGGATATGATCATTTGTCTTTGTTTACATGCATAAAATTACTAAGAATAAAGAAAATATTTTGAAGGCAATGAGAGACTATGCCTAGGAACAAAGTAGCTGAGCCATGGGAAGCAAATTTTTAGTTGCAAAGCTCCCCTGGTTTCTCAGTAGAGGGAGTGAGTGGTAGGACAGGAAGCAGGAACTAGGGAGATGGGTACAACCAGGAAGGAGAGGGATGGAGCGAGCATTGGTAGAAGGAGTGGGGAAGCAGGTTCTAGGGCAACATTGTAAGCCTGTGATGTCAGCGGACAGGCTGTGGTGCCAGGCAGCCAAGGACTCTTTTGCACAAAGGTCAGTCACCCAGGCAAAATCAGTGGGCGCTGACAACAAGCAGGTGGTTATATGAAGTTGGCCAATTTGTGTGGGCTATAGGCAAGAGGCAGGTCACATTTGCAAGCAAGTAAATTATGCAGGCAAGCAGACCAGTTAGTGTTTAGAGCCGGTAGTGTTATTGGCTGAATTACATTCCCACATGCCTAAAATTAAGAGGATGAAGTTCAATGCTGAACATCTTTGTATGTGACTCTGTTTAGACACTGCACCTTTAAAGGGGTAATTAAAGCAGACCTTCACGAGACTATGATCTTAAAGGAAGATATTAGGATAGACACAAAGAAAAGACACTGAGAAGATAGGAAAGGTAGCTATCTTTGTTTGGTTTCCGTTGCTGTGATAAACACCATGACCAAAAGCAAGTTGGAAGGAAAGGGTTTACTCCATCATAGAGGGGAGTTAGGGTGGACACTCAAGGTAAGAACCTGGAGGCAAGAACTGAACCAGAAGCTGTGGTGGAACCCTGTTTGCTGACTTGCTCTTCCTGCTTTCTTATGGCACCCAGGAAAACCGTGCAGGTGTGGCACCACCCAGCAGACTGAACCCTTCCAGATCAACTATCAATCAAGAAAACACCACCCAGACATGCCCATAGGCCAATATGATTAGGGTGTTTTAGTCAGTTGAGCTGCCCTCTCCTCAGCTGACTATTTTCTAGCAAGTTAACCAAAGCTACACCACAATGGCCATATGCAAGCCAAGGAAAGAGACACCCCAAAGCTTACTGACACTCTTGTCTTAGATGTCTAGTCTTTAGAGATGTGAACTGGGTAGTTTATATCACTGTCATCCACGCAATCTGTGGGACTTCGTTGTAACAGCCCTGCCAAATTCATGTACACAGATAACAGCCTGGAAAAACTTCATGAATCTCAGGTTGGGTGTGTGTGTGTGGGGTGTGTGTGTGTGTGTGTGTGTGTGTGTGTGTGTGTGACACAGAAGTAACTGAAAGAGGGTGCGAGTGTTCAAACGACATGGAAATGAATATGAAGTTTGGAAGTTACTGGGGAGAGAGACGTGAGGAAATCATTGAATGGCCCTAGCTAAAACCTAGAGATGCTGTTAGCTACTTTGCTGTTACTTTACTGTTAGTTACTTTGCTGGTGCTGTAATAAAAAACCATGACTAAAGAGTCTTCTGGATGAAAGAATTTATCTTGGCTTGTAGTTCCAGAGGGAAAGTTCAGCATGTGTGGAAAGACAGGGCAGCAGGCAGCTGAGGGATCACATCTTCAATCACATATTGGAAGCAGAGAAATTGAACAGGAAGTGGGGTGAGATTAAACCTTAAAGCCCATCTCTAATGACATGCTTCCTTCTAAGAGTTCTATTAACAATGGTTCTCAACTTGCGGGTTGCAACCCAGACCCATCAGAAAACACAGTTATTTATGTTATGATTGCTAAAAGTAGCAAAATTACAGCTATGAAGTAGCAATATCCCACAACTATATTAAAGGGTCTCAGCATTAGGAAGGTTGAGAATCAATGTTCTAGAACCTTACCAAATGGCACCACCAACCTGGGGCCAAATGTTCAAAGGCATGAGCCCATGAGAGACATTTCTCATTTAAATCAGCACAATAATGAGACATATTATTAAGACAAGAATGCCACACACCTAAACATAATTAAGGCAATATACAGCAAGCCAACATCAAACTAAATGGAGAGAAACACCCAGCAATTCCACTGAAATCAGGAACAAGACAAGGTTGTCCACTCTCTCCATATCTATTCAATATTCAATTGAAGTCCTAGCTAGAGCAATAAGACACCAAAGGGAGATCAAGGGGATACAAATTGGAAAAGAAATCAAACTCTCACTGTTTGCTGATGAAATGATAGTTTACATAAGTGATCCTAAAAATTTTACCAAGGAACTTCTACAACTCATAAACACTTTCAGCAATGTAGCAGGATACAAGATTAACTCAAAAAAATCAGTAGCCCTCCTGTACACAGATGATAAAAGGGCTGGGGAAGAAATCAGAGAATCAACACCCTTCACAATAGCCACAAATAGCACAAAATATCTCAGAGTAACTCTAACCAAACAAGTGGAAGATTTGTATGACAAGAACTTTAAATCTTTGAAGAAAGAAATTGAAGAAGACATCAGAAAGTGGAAAGATCTCCCATGCTCTTGGGTAGGCAGAATTAATATAGTAAAAATGGCAATCTTACCAAAAGCAATCTACAGATTCAACGCAACACCCATCAAAATCCCAGCAAAATTCTTCAAAGACCTTGAAAGAACAGTACTCAACTTCATATGGAAAAGCAGAAAATCCAGGATAGCAAAAACAATCCTATACAATAAAAGAACTTCTGGAGGCATCACAATTCCTGACTTCAAACTCTACTACAGAGCTACAGTACTGAAAACAGCCTGGTATTGGCATAAGAACAGACAAGAGGACAAATGGAACTGAATAGAAGACCCGGATATCAATCCACACATCTTCGAACACCTGATCTTTGATAAAGAAGCAAAAAATATCAGATGGAAAAAAGAAAGAATATTTAACAAGTGGTGCTGGCATAACTGGATAGCAACATATAGAAGGATGAAAATAGACCCATATCTATCACCATGCACAAAACTCAAGTCCAAATGGATCAAAGACCTCACCATAAAGCCAGCCACACTGAACCTTATAGAAGAGAAAGTGGGAAGTACACTTGAACACATTGGCACAGGAAACCACTTCCTAAATAGAACCCTGCAGCACAGACACTGAGAAAAACAATTAATGAATGAGACCTCCTGAAACTGAAAAGATTCTGTAAAGCAAAGGACACGGTCAACAAGACAAAACAACAGCCTACAGAATGGGAAAAGATCTTCACTAACCCCACATCAGACAGAGGTCTGATTTCCAAAATATACAAAGAACTCAAGGAATTGGACACCAAAAGATCACATAATCCAATAAAAAAAATGGAGTACAGACCTAAACAGAGAACTCTCAACAGAGGAATCTAAAATGGCTGAAAGACACTTAAGGAAATGTTCAACATCCTTAGTCATCAGAGAAATGAAAATCAAAACAATTCTGAGATTCCATCTTACACCTGCAAGAATGGCCAAGATCAAAAACACTGATGACAACTTATGCTGGAGAGGTTGTAGGGAAAAGGGAACACTTTTGTATTACTGGTGAGAATGCAAGCTGGTACAACTGTTGGACTCTAGCGTCCAAACACCAAGAAGGAGTCGCCCCCAGAGACCATCTCACACACCACAGCCGATGCAAAAGCATGAGGATTTTATTAATTCTGTCATGACAGGGTCCCCCAGCATTCGGGAAGCCGAGGGACTTCGAATAGCTGGTACAGTCTACTTTTAAAGGGGCCACAGAAGCAAGGGGGGTTGTTCTTTGACTATTCTGATTGGCTTATTTGAAAGGGCTTTTACCAATAATTGACTGGAGAGCTGTTGCCAGATCAGATGAGATAAGAGGTCATTTTGACCCCGTTTCCCAGGGGACCGAACCAAAGCATATGTATAAAGCATAGGTAATTGTTCAGGAACTGAGTATGTGCGAGTGTAGCTGTTAGGTCCTTGGTTCCCAGGGGAGGAGGGGAAGCACTATGGCACGGAGGCTGAGAGGATTCAGAATTGTCAAAAATGGCTTCAGGATTGTCTTAAAGTCTTACACAACCCCTTTGGATGTCAGTGTGGCAATTTCTCAGAAAATTAGGAAACAACCTTCCTCGAGACCCAGTAATACCACTTTTGGGTATATATCCAAAGGATAATCAATCATGCCACAAGGACATGTGCTCAACTATGTTCATAGCAGCTTTGTTTGTCATAGCCAGAACCTGGAAACAACCTAAAGCCCTTCGACCGAAGAATGGATAAGGAAATGTGGTACATTTACATAATGGAGTACTATACAGAAAAAAAAATAACAATAGCTTGAATTTTGCAGGAATAGATGGAGCTCAAAAACATTATTTTGAGTGAGGTGACCCAGACACAGAAAGACAATTATCACATGTACTCACTCATAGGTGGGTTTTTAATCATAAAGCAAAGAAAACTAGCCTACAAACCACAATCCCAGAGAACTTAGACAACAACAAGGACACTAAGAGAGACTTACATAGATATAATCTACATGGGAAGTAGAAAGTCGAAAAAGACAAGATCTCCTGAGTAAATTTGGGAGCACGGGGACCTTGGGGGAGGGTTAAAGGGGAGAGGGGAGAGGCAGGGAAAGGAGCAGAGAAAAATATAGAGCTCAATAAATATCAATAAAAGAATGTATAAAAAAAAGACAAGAATGCCTGAGCGCTGAAGGTGCATCATGTGGGTGTGGAAAATGAGAAGATCTTGGTTTGGGGACACAGCTTTGTGTTGTAGTTAAGTCACTAGAGGCTGGACCCTAGCAGGTGAGCCTAACGAATGTTAGGTTTGACGGCTGAAAAGCACGGCTTGTGTAAAACAAGTTCTCGGATGCCGCAGCACGATTCCCTGGGTGCCCATCTCTAGGGGAGGAAAATGCATTAGTTAAGAACCACATTGATCTATCTGGTCATAAATAAACTGAAACCGACACTTTTATTTGTTTGTTTGTTTGTTTTGTTTTGTTTTTTGAGACAGGGTTTCTCTGTAGCTTTGTTGCCTGTCCTGGAACTAGCTCTTGTAGACCAGGTTGGTCTTGAATTCAGAGATCCCCCTGCCTCTGCCTCCCTAGTGCTGGGATTAAGGGCGTGCACCACCACCACCAGGCAAAACTGGCACATATCTTAAGGGATATACTTTGCACATTTGGGAGATTACAGGTAGGCCCAGGGGAGGAATTGTGTTAAACAGAATTCCTTTGACTGTACCATTAGGTAGGAAGAATATTTACTGCAGTTCCACAGCTTAAGAGAGAGGAGAGTATCCTGAGTGAAAACTATAGAGTAAGTAAATGACTGGAAGACATATGACAAATAAAGCTACAGGAATAAAGATGTTATTTCAGAAGTCACTTTGTCAACAGCCTTTAAGCCAAGAAGAAATACTATTTTATTCACAGATTCCAAACGGAGTGTCTCACAATGGAACATAACGACATTAGAATATGTGGTATGTGTGACTGTAAACACGTTTATTTAGGAATATATAAAAATTCACACAACTGGCTTTCTTCCTAGCGTCTTGGGTTCACTGGCTTGTGGGAAGAACAAGCAGTGGCGAGTCCTCCCTTTTCTCTTGTGACAAGGACCATAGATTTGCTTCTTTCCAAGGCCGCCTCCACAGCTCTATAGACCTGAACATCCCTGGGGCTCTGGCAGCAGCCAGTCTGTCTCAGTGTTGTCTGCCCCCCTAGGCTGCAGGGAGGGGTCCTTTCTCCAGAGCAGCTACTTTCTGTTTCTCTGTACAAGTATTTGTGACCATGAACTGTTCTATCTTATCATCTGTAGCATCACAGGCTCATTTCCTGTATTCTGCAGCTGGCTAGCACCTCTTCCTCCTTGGGGCTCTCTTAGAGCAGTCACCTCACTTGATGGCACAGGACAAGCTAATAGTTTTGATTTTTCTCATCCCCCATTTTAGGCATAAGCAACAGGAACTCGGTTCTGACTAGTTTTAGAAAGAAGAGCTTATCAAAAGCTGGGGAGAGAGCTCAGCAGATAAAGCATGCTGCAACAGATGACCCGAGTTCAAGTCCCCAGAACCCAGATAAGCTGGGAGCTATCAGAGGAGCTGTAATACCCACGCTTCTGTGCTGAGGTGGGAGCTGGAGACATGAGTCCCTGGAAGCCCATGGGACGGAAAGCCTGGCACACACAGCACAACAAGGAGACTGGGCCTCTGACAAGGTGACCGCTTCACATACAACCGCACAAGTACAGGCACACAAACAACAATCATAACGATAATGATGATAAATAATTTGCTGTGGCACACATATTGCTTCCAGAAGGAAGCTATGGGGTATGGAAATGAGTTAGTCACTGTCCAGTGCTGGGCTCCAACTCTTGGCTCTGCTCTCTTCTGCCTCCGCTTTTACCCGAATAGACCTTCCCTTTCCAGCAACAAGGTTGAGCAGGATCAGCTCCAGGCTTCAGCCTTCCAGTATAGCAATTCAGTTGAAACACTGCCTTTTCTAACTGTTTCAGTGAATCTTTAGAGATTGTACTGTTCTAGACTGGAGCATGTCCCCATGATTGAACGAATTCTTTTGGGTAGTAGGATGGAACTGCTCCAACAGGCCTGCCTAGGGTCAGTTTTAACTAACTCCAATTTGTTTAATTCCTTTTCTGATTATATATATTATAATCAGAAATATATATAATATATATTATAATCAGAAATATATATATATATATCACCTCACACTCCAGAAAAGTCCTCAATTTACTGTAACCCAAGACAGTTGACACCTTAGGAGTCCGTGCTGTGGATAAGGGAAGAACTATGTCTAGCCTCGCTGAGCTCCCACAGGCTAAGACTGTGGGGTGAGGGCCCCTCTGGAGCGATGGCTCTGTGCTGAAGAGCATGCACTGTCAGTTCAGGGGACCTGAGGGGGGTTTGCAGCACCCATGAAGGCAGCTCACAACTGCCTGAATCACCAGCTCCAGGGGGACCTGCGGCCTCTGGCTTCCGCAGGCACCTGGCCTCACTTGCACAGCCACATACAGACACTCACATACGCATACTTAAAAATAACACAGTTAAATCCTTTAAAAAATGAAAGTGGGTAGTCTCCAATAGAACCATAAAAACAGGAAGAACCACGGCAGGGGCAGAAGAGACACCAGAGAGACACCTGCCCTGCTCCTCCTTTAGATTAGCGGCCCATGAGGGCCGGACTGCATCTTTCTCATTTCCATTTCTTTGGGGAGGATGAGCAAGGATGAGCACATTGCTCTCCACAGAAAAAAAGCCTCTGAAGAATTTGTGGTTTTTCATTTTATTAAATACTTGGGGAAATATCTCTAAGGATAAAGAAATGCCATGGTAGATGATATAGGATCATTTTAAACAGCATTTCAACAGTGTTTCTCCTGAGATTATTCAAATGTAATATTGCTTAAGGCAAGGTAGGTGAATGATTTTACTCTCTGACCTCTCAAAACCTCCATGGAGCCATAGTTCATATGGTGGTTTCATGCCTTACAGCTAAAACAAAACCTACATTATGGTTTCTTTATATAGACACCTAGTGCCCGCCAGAAGCTGTACTTTAAACCACCCTCCTCGAGAGCTGGCTCACCGGATTGTGTTTGGTGACTGTCTTATTAGAACAGAAAGCAGGGGTTCTTTCGCTTTGGCCAGGGTGTGACATTTGCTCTGAAACCATTTTCCTGTAACTTCTGACCTAACTGCTGCCAACAGTGAGTGAGGCATCAAAGGTTATTTTTGTGTGTGTTATTTTTTCATGTGTGTTTGTGTATGTGCATGTGTATGCGCATATACATGTATATAGATAGAGCTACACCCTAAGCTTTGAAAACAGATTATTTTAATATTTTGAGTTAATGAACATATAGGAAATCTTGAACTTAGTTCATGGAAGAAAAGAACAATCTTTTTTTTTTTTTTTTTTTGTTTTT
>NW_026068049.1:1597312-1644666 GCF_014885135.2 Alexandromys fortis
GGCACCGGGGAAATTCCTAGGAATCCACAATGATAACCCCAACTAGGACCCTAAGCAATAGCAGATAAGGTGCCTGAACTGGCCTTCCCCTGCAATCAGATTGATGACTACCTTAATTGTTACCATAGAATCTTCATCCAGCAACTTAGGGAAGCAGGTGCAGAGATCCACAGCTAAGCACTGGGCGAAGCTTCTAGAGACCAGTAGGAGAAAGGAAGGAGAGATAATATGAGCAAAGGGGTCAAGACCACAATAAGGATACCCACAGAGACAGCTGACCTAAGCTAGTGGGAGCTCACTGACTCTGGACTGACAGTGGGGGAACCTGCATAGGATCAAACTAGGCCCTCTGAATGTGGGTCACAGATGTGTGGTTGGGGCAGTCTTTGCAGTCACTGCCAGTGGGACCGGGATTTTTCCCTACTGCTTGAACTGGCTTTTTGGAGTCCATTCTTTTTGGAGGGACACCTTGCTCAGTCTAAATATAGAGGGGAGGGCCTTGGTCCTGCATCAAAGTAACATGTCAGGCATTGTTGACTCCCCATGGCAAGCCTTACCCTCTCTGAGGAGTAGATTGGGAGTCGGGTGGGGGAGGTAGGGGAAACAGTAAAAGCTGAGGGAATGGAACTGGGATAGGTACCTCAAATCAGAAAAGATCATTTTAAAATAAATTACTTAAAAAAGTGAATGCAACACATCTTTGCATTTTAAGCAAATATTCCACTGTATAAACAAATATAGGACATCTTAAACTATATTCCACAACATAAAGCCTCTCTACAAAGCTCTTCAAAAAGCTAAGGTGAAAGAATATTTAAGTGAATGGTATTCTTTTGTCTACCTAAATAAAACAATAATTATGTGAAAATTTACATTAGAAATGAAAATCAGTATTAATGTCACATTCTTTTACCTTTACACAGAAAAGTTTTTATGGCCCAATAAACCTCTCCACTCACACAATAATCCAAATCAGACCAAATCAAACCGAATTAGAAAAGGCCCAGGTTTAGTGCATGCCAGTGCTCCCAGGAGGCCTTCCAGGCCCTCAGAGAGGAGGTGGGGGAAGGAAGACTAGAAAGATCACTGGTTAGGTCTGGGGAGTGGGGCAGTTTAAATACCCTGTGGGAGTGGTCTTGCGCCTCTCTGGGTAGGGGACACTGTTTGGCAGGCTTTCTTGGGAGGTGGAGTCTGAACTGAGGCAACTCCCAGGGGAAGGGGGCTTGGGATGGAACTTTCCACCAAACATTCCAGTCTCTTTGGCTATACAGATGCCAGGGCCCGGAGTGAAGCCTGAACCCAACATTACAGACTCTTTGGGTATAAGGATGTTAGGGGCTAAGGTGGTGCTTCCAACCAAACACCCCAGACTCTCTGGATACAGGGGTGCCAGGGGCTGGGGCGACACTTCCAACCAAACACCCCAGACTCTCTGGATACAGGAGTGCCAGGGGCTGGGGCGACACTTCCAACCAAACACCCCAGACTCTCTAGATACAGGGGTGCCAGGGGCCGGGGTGACACTTCCAACCAAACATCCCAGACTCTCTGGATACAGGGGTGCCAAAGGCTGGGGTGACACTTCCAACCAAACATCCATATCTAGAAGAACACTTTAGTGGACTTTCCAACACCCACTCCATCTCAAATCTACTAAAGAAGAAAGAAGTTTGAGAAAAATAGTTCCTGCCCAGTGCTCAGCTTAGGGTATGGATGGAAAATAGGTGCTTGCCTATTTTTGATTTTACTCCCTCAGAGTGGGGCATACAAGACAGCAACTAGTCTACCTGAATTGGAGGTGCCGCCACTAAGATACAAAACCCTGGAGAAGTCCCGTGTATTACCCAGGGAGCATGAAAAAAATGGATTTTACCATTCCTGTAGGTAGTTATCTTTACCATGAAAAGAACCAGAAGCCAATCAATTTCCAGGTAGAAAAACAGAGCAGTGTGCATGAGTAATATCTCCCACACAGAACTGCAAAGTCAATGATTCCAAAGTGCACCTTCTTTCTGGATTTCTTGTTCTTCAGGAAACAAGTAACCCTTATCATCCAGGTGTATTTGACACACGATTTCAATTCTGGCCAATGGGAGAAATAATACGAGAGACAGCAGGAATCTAGTGCCAACAGGAATCGTTTTGTCCCTTAGTTTTTGACTACCTTATCTTCACGTGGAGGGGACCAGATGCAAGGGTCTCTGAACGGATCCACACCCAGGCAGTAGCAGGGGATGTAGAAGTGTTTCTTTCTCTTGGGGACAGCACATTGTTCTCTTACTGCACGTGTCACCCACGCAGCACTCAATTCTGCTTTTTTTAAAAAAGCAATTGTGTCCCTAGTAAGGAAGCAGCAGTATATGCAGAACTGGCGCCCAAATGCAGAAAATGCAGTTTGCTAAACTGTGCACTACGTAACTTCTCCTGCAACTCCATTTTACCTATTGTTCAAAATGGGGAACATTCTGGGCAGTCTTCACGACAATCACATCTAATACCACGATCAAAGAGTATGCCAAGTGCTTAGTGTGCCTTCAAGAACTTATTTGACAAGAATCCTGAGAGGTCGGTACTGCAGAACCACCTGTGCCAATGACGAGATAAAGTTCACACAGGTTGAGGCGAGTGCCCAAGATTACTCAGTGCTGGCAGATTCTAGGGCTGAATTTGATGACTTCTACCAAGATTTCAGCAGAGACGACCTGTGGATCCAAGATGCTCCACTTTCTAGCACCCGGGATTATTGGGGGCTTGAAACTGGAATCAGTTTATCAAGGGAGACCACTAACGAGCAGGAGACAATCCGATTCAAACTGCTCCCTCTGTCATACCCGTGGTCTTAGTTACGGCAATCCCCTCAGGTCAGACCAAGGTATCAAACTCTGTCTGGCATTCAGTGACAACAACTGCAGGTACCAGATACATCCAGCTACTGGGTTCACAGCTCAGCTTTCAGACTTCAGGTTGTTGCGTATGATTACGACATACTTAACTCATTCCATTGTACAGTTTTGAGTATCTGGTGTGGCTTCAGTAATGAGGATACTCTCTGGGCCCTTGCACTTTAGCAGAGGAAGGGGATACTAAACCCGGAGTACCTTAAAATACCGTATTAAATCCAACAAAGAGTAAATACTTACTTAAGTGACAGCTTCATCTTTGGGCATTACAGATACAAGGAAAAGTACCAGCCTCTCGGTCAGTTGTGCCTGGACAACACAAACATTAAATAAATCTATCTCTGGCAAGTCTCTTAAGTGTGAAGTTGGATTTTTAAATGACTGATACTCTTTTTAAAGGCAAGAGAATTTCACATACACATTCTAGCTGTGTGAAAGGGAAAACTGGAACAGATTTAGTTTGACGACTCTGATTCTTAGTTAGGATTGCAGGCAAGAGTATATAACAGAAGAGGAATCCAAAACAGCAGAAACATGCCCAGAAAAGTGAACTGGTTCTTTCAAAGTTTCTTTTCTTGTACAGGTAAAGGCAGAAGGGACTTTCTCATCTTCTGGCTAAAACTGGGAACTCATAACTCGGACGATAAGAAGAGGGCAGGGCGGGAGAGAAAGGAGCAAACCTTTTCCCCTAGGTCCAGTTTAACTCCACCTGTCTCCGAGTGGTACAGGAAACCAGCCAATGGGAAGGGGAGTCCCATTCACAGCTGGCTGGGGCGTCCAATCCAGGTAGGCGTCTCAGACTCCGCGGTGGCCGCAGTGGCTCCGCGCGGTGTCCGGCAGCTGCGCACTGGGAGCGCCAGAGCCGCGCCGGTCTCCGCGGCGTCCCGCTGGCCCCGGCGGGGTGGGCGACCGCTACTGCGCAGGCGTCCCAGGAAGCGCACAGTCGAGCCGCGCTCCGCCGGCGTCCGCTTCACCCGCAAGTAGCCCGGAGCGCGCGGTTCCGCTAGTACCTAGTTCCGCGCGTCGGACCGAGGTGGCCGCGGCTGCGGGTGAGTCAGAAGGGAAATGCCACTCCCTTCCCCGGCTTCCCGGGGGCGGAGGGGAGTGACCGCGAGAGCCTCTGCTCCCTTCTCCACGCGAGGCTCCGGTCGCCTGGAGGGGACGCGCGGGGGATGCTCGGGGAGGTGGCGCCGACCCCGGCAGGTGGAGGGTTGGGAACGGTGGCGTGAGGTGAGGACGGGGGTCGGGACAGGCGGCGTCCGCCCCGGGGTTAGTACTGTCCTGGTGTCGAATGTCGTTCCGGTCCTAAAAAAATAGAGAGCGAGCCGAGGGAGATGCCGGATGCTGGGTCAGGCGCTGCACAAACAACCGGTCGCACGCTGGTCCCAGCCCTGAGCCTTGAGGGCTGACCAGCTCGTGACCGGAAAATTCCGGTACACCTTCGGTACGACTCCAGAGGGCCGATCTGCTGCAGGAAAGCCTTTTCTTTCTTCCCGTTTTCCCAGAGATTTCTCAGTTTTAAGGAACTCCACGCTCTGGAGTACCCACCCCTTTCTCATCAACTAATTTTAAAATCAGTTTCACGCAGCATACTTAGGAAGAAATTTTGTTGGGTCTACAATAAGTAAAGAAGGGCATTTTATACACAGATATACAAGATAGATGTACTGACTTAAAGATGCTAGAAAATCTTATATGGGCTAGAACAGTGGAGGTCGGAGACAGGAGTGAGGGCCATTTAGAATCTTAAATTCTTTTAAGATGTAGAAAGGCCTCGGGATGTTGGGTTTCTTCCCTTAGATTGCTAAGCACTTAATAAAAATCTCTGGGTAACCCACCCATTATGTCACTGTGCACACAGGTAATAATGGATCACGCTATTTTAAAGCCACTTTTGTATTTCATTGCACCACAGAGCAGATGGAATTCTGATACTGGAAAGCGGCTTTTACCTTGCGCTCATCCAACCCCAACCGAAGCCTATAATGTCCTAGGTGATTCAGTGAGAGTTGATTGACATTGCATTGCATCCAGGCAAGACAGTCAACCCAGAAGAGGGAAGGGATGCTTTGTCTTCTAAATTGGAGACTCCATCGTATTTCCAGTTACTGGCATGCAGTCCAGATGTATCTGCTTGTTTATTCCTTGGGATATTACAGAATTTCTTGCAGTATTTTATAATTTTCTTGTTGGAACCATGGCTATCTTATTCTTTGAAAGTAGTTTGAGGACCTTTTTGCTTATAGCTTAGGGCTCGGTGTTAGAATAAAGCATACTGTGCTAAGCTTAAAGACAAGGACTGCTTTTGTATCCAGTCTGCAGAGTTTTCCTGCTCCTGGGCTCTGTGGTAGCATATGTATTGAATAGCCTTTTCTCTTCAGGATTTGGGGAAGAAAGATTTTCGTTTGTATTTTGTAGGAAAAGGATAAACACAGGTTTTGTTTTGTGTTATTGTTTTGCATATAGGAAGTAGTACAAAAATCTCATGTTAAAACGGCCAAATCTGCATTATGAGATAATTCACACCATTTTTGAGGTAAAATGAGATGATAAAGATGTTTGCTATTTTGTGGTGGGACATTTAAGAATACAGTTGATATATAAGAACATGCTGTTGAAGTCACTCCTTTAGGTGTACAGCTGTATGAAATTATCGCCATCATCACAGTCAATCTGAAAACACTCTTCACCACCCCCAAAAGAAACTTCCCTCCCATTGGTATTACTGACGCGTTCTCAGTTCTCACACGCCGACCCCTAAGTAACTATGCCTGCTGTCCTATCTCTGTGGAATCACACCTTCTAAGCATTTCAGCTGAGTAGACTCACACAGGAAGCCACCACTTGTGAATCCATCTTTCGCTTGTGTTTTTGTCATGACATCTAAGTTTTTAGACATAATTAAAGTTTATGAAGATTCACTTCTTGATTTTCCCCTAAGAACTTTACAGCTTTAGCTTTCATGCAGGTCTGTGATGGATTTAAGTTTTCCATGTTGTAGGATACGGGGCACCATGCTAATTCTTTTGTGCGCGGCGGCCCAGCTCTGATTGCAGCCTTTCTCATTTCTCATTAGATGTAACTATATTCGAAACATTTTAGACACTGTAAAATTTCACATGATCAATCCAGTAACCAACGGATCGTTTTTTAAAGAGTAATTAAGAATAACCGTGAATCTGGAAAATTAGGAAAAATAGTCATAACTAAAGCAGTAAATGAAAGTTTAAGAGTGATATAGAGATGAAGTTTTTTTTTTTTTTAGTAACTTCAGTTTCTTTTCACTGTGGCATCCAAGTCCTTACAAGTTTTGTCTACTAGTCAACTTCATGTCAAAATTGGAGCAAACGTCCAATGAGATTTCCCTCCTCAGGTAGCATTTATTTTGTCTCTATTTGATAGCAGTATTTTTTTATAAATACAAACTGGTGATGAGCCAGCATGGTGGAATTCCTACAGCTATGAAAACGAAGAAAAACGCCTGGAAGCTTGGAATTATTTGTATTTTGAACAAAAGAATCATTCTTATATTTTTATCTATTTTTCATAAACCTTTAGAATAATTTCTCCTGCTCTGGATGAGCAAAATAGATAAGCAGGAATGTTTATAGGGACAGAAAAATATCCCATGTTCCCTCCACAGCTTGACGATGTGTGGGACGGGTATCAGTTGGAAACTGGACAAGGCAAGGCAATTTTTTTTTCTGTATTTCAACTTTATTGTTGTTTTTAAATTAAAGTTTTAAGTTGACATCAGTAAAGCTGGGATGTCAAGAATTTGTAACTGTTAATTCTCTTCTGTTGGTTAAATTCCTGAAACTTAAGTAATGTTACTAATTCCTAGATGTGTTTTTATATTTTAGGAGCCCTGGCTGCTGTGTTCAACGTGTTCGTTATGAAGTTATTAGTAATACTTTTATTTCTGGGACTTGTAGCTGACTGTAGAGGTAACTCTTCCTATAGCTTGACCCCGCAGTTACTTCTGGTGTCCTTTGATGGCTTTAGAGCTGACTACCTGAAGGACTATGACCTTCCTCACCTCCAGAACTTTATCAAAGAAGGTGTCTTGGTGGAACATGTTACAAACGTTTTTATCACAAAAACATTTCCAAACCATTACAGCATCGTGACAGGCTTATACGAGGAAAGCCACGGCATTGTGGCCAACACCATGTATGATGGCGTCACAAAGAAACATTTTTCTGAGTCTAATGATAAGGATCCATTTTGGTGGGATGGGGCAGTGCCAATTTGGGTGACCAATCAGCTTCAAGGAAACAGATCAAGTGCTGCTGCCATGTGGCCCGGAACTGATGTGCCCATCCACAATACTACACCTTCCTATTTTATGAGCTACAGCAGCTCAGTGCCCTTTGAGGAGAGACTCAATAATGTCACCTCCTGGCTCAGTAGTTCCAACCCACCCGTCACCTTCGCCACGCTCTACTGGGAAGAACCAGATGCAAGCGGCCACAAATACGGGCCTGAAGATAAAGGAAACATGAGCAGGGTGTTGAGAGAAATAGATGGACTTATTGGTGATCTGGTACAAAAACTCAAGGAGTTAGGACTGTGGGAAAACCTTAATGTGATCATCACAAGCGATCACGGGATGACTCAGTGCTCTGAGAACAGACTGATACATCTGGACGCCTGCATCGACCCCTCAAACTACAGTCTTATAGACCTGACCCCTGTGGCTGCGATTCTTCCCAAAAGAAGTAAGTAGCTCTTTGAGTAAGATGGGCATTTCTTCCCTTGATAGAATTAGTAATCAGTAGTAATACACAGTTTATATTTGCTTAGGATACTCAGTGTAAAACTGTTCCCTCTCTAAGACACCCAGCACAGGCTACATAAAGAAGAGAGATAGGCAGGTGAATGAAAGTCCTGTGTGTGCGTGCCCATCTCTGACACTGCCACATGATTGATTGCTCTCTGTTTTGAGAATAAAATAATTCAACCAGCTAATATTGTCTTAAATAAATTGTATTTCTATTTACACTAGTCAGATATAGCTTAGCTTCTAAGTCACAGTTTTCCCCTTCGTATCCCTTTTACAGATGTAACAGAGGTTTATGACAAACTGAAACACTGTAGCCCTCACATGAATGTTTATCTCAAAGAAGATATTCCTGCCAGATTTCACTACCAACATAGTGATCGAATTCAACCTATTATTTTGGTTGCTGATGAAGGCTGGACAATTGTACTAAATAAGTCATCATTAAAGTGTAAGTATTTATTTCTGGTATTCTGCAATCTCAAGGCTATATCATACATTGTGACCTGGCTTTGGAAGGCAGGTACTTTGATTTCATTCTGTGTACACTATTCAGGTTTGCAAAGGTAGTTCTCGCGTGACTTTGATTTGGTCACCACTGATGGAGGAAGGACATTGGTTAATTATAATAAAGAAACTGCCTTGGTCCATTTTACTGGGTAGAAAATTAGGTAGGCGGAGTATACAGAAGAGAATTCTGGGAGAAAGAAGCTGAGTCGAGGAGTCGCCATGATTCTCCCGCTCCAGACAGAAACAGGTTAAGATCCTCCCTGGTAAGCCAGCTCGTGGGCTACACAGAATATTAGAAATGGGTTAGAACAATATGTAAGAGCTAACCAATAAGAAACTGGAACTAGCCGGGCCAGGCAGTGTTTGAAAGAATACAGTTTCCGTGTAATTATTTCTGGGCATAAGCCTGCCATGCGGGCGGCCGGGTGCCGGGGACGCAGCCCTGCCGCTCTTAATTCAACACACCACTTACAATGGCCACAGTCTCACTCTCCACTAAGAGGTTGTGTAACTAAGGGAGAGCTGCTGTTTCACTTTCTAATTCCTTTTCCTTTTGTCCAAGTGACCCCCAGACTTTCCCAAATGATGAAATCACTTCCTTGTATGCTGTGGTTCTGAGGATCACTGGACAGGAGTTCAAAGGAAACAGTTAGCCAAGTTAGCAAAGTAGACACATCAGCACTGCTCCTCAAACATTGGCTGTGTGGGGTCAGTTACATGTCTTGTCTCACAGGAAGGTTATTCGTCTATAGACGACTTTTAAGAATTCTGATACAGGAGTACACTGCAGGGGTCAGCCACCGTCCTTAGAAGGCAGACGATGTGTTCGGCTTTGTGGGCCAGCTGTGTTTCAGCTGCTCAGCTGTTTTTCTGGCATGAAAACGGCTCTGCTTAGTTGGCACACTGATGGAAGTGGTGTGGGTAGCAGTGAACGCAGGCTTATAAAGCAGGTGAAGGACCAGATTTGGTTGCAAACTATAGGACGGGAATTTGGAAGTAGCAGGCAAGGGTAAGAGGCTAAGAGAGTTTATATAAAATTGATATTTATGTTGTTTTAAATACTTACTTTGTAAACTTGGAAAATACAGAGCAGAGAACAAAACCATTACAATCCATCAGTGTGGGAATATAAACAAACATGCATGATTTGTGGGACTTTCCCCTCCCAATATTTTTTCCATGATACTTACTTAAAATTTTAATTGCAGTGGAATCTTTGGAGACTTGTCGTAACAGTCCAACAATGCTGCAGCCAACCTCCATAATCCTAAAATGGAAATTCATGCAATGCAAGGGAGTACACATTGATAGACAAGGTTGTTAGCTGAGGAGCCTGGGGTCGGCTTTGTAGCAGGCATGGTCAGCCATGTTTTTCTTTGGCCCAGACATTTTCCGAAGTTAGAAGCTAGAGTTGGCTGGATTTCTTTCACAGTTAGTACACAGATGCTTTCTCTAAACCCTCACCTATCGGACCTGCCTGATTTTTTGAGGTATTTATTAGCTGGCAGTGAGCAGTCATACACCGTGCTATGGTAGTTCTTACTGGAACAGTTGAGGCAGTTGAGCCTGGAGTCCCATCCTCCCATTCAGGGTTCTGTCTCGCAGTGTATGGGATCTGTACACTTGAACATTCTTCTAAGCTGCCCATGCTGGTGACGGTGAGGTTTTACAAATAGCACGGGAAGGTGAGTGAGTAGGACGGAAACGTAAGTGCATCAGGTAGAGAAGAATTGCAGTCTGAAGCCATGATTCATTGGGAAGAGTGGCATGTGCATCTGAAAGGGGGGCAAGCCTAAGCTGAAGGAAATACAGATTTCATTTCTGTCTTCTGCAGTGCAGCCAGTCAGGATCTTAAGGAATGGGAACTAGACTGGTAAGAAGCTAGTGTATTTATAGTGAACGAGTTATTTTGTAACAAAATGACTGATGTTTAATGACATAATTTTGTCTTTTTTCCAGTAGGTGACCATGGCTACGACAATTCTTTGCCTACCATGCATCCATTCCTTGCTGCCCACGGTCCTGCTTTTAGAAAAGGTTACCGGCAGAGCACTGTTAACACCGTGGATATTTACCCGATGATGTGCCACATCCTGGGACTCGAACCGCATCCTAATAACGGAACATTCAGCCACACCAAGTGCTTGTTAGTGGACCAGTGGTGCATTAACCTCCCAGAAATCATCGGGATTGTCATCAGTGCGCTATTGGTATTAACCATGCTGACAGGCCTTATAATATTCATGCAGAACAGAACGTCCGCTACCCGTCCGTTCTCACGCCTCCAGCTGCAGGAAGATGACGATGATCCTTTAATTGCATAACCTATGGTGTCTTATTAGTTTCAAATCTAAGGATCCATGCAAGGAATGGTGTTACAGCATAAAGAGATATGTGTAAAAAGACAAGACAAACATGCTAAAGCCACTCTGGTTTTTCTTGTGTCCTGTTTTGGAGTGTCACCTGATATAAATGACCGTGACCGTGGTAGAGTTGCTGGTGGATCAGTGCGGACCACCTATTTCACTAACACGAGCCTTTGAGAAAAAAAGTATAGTTTCTTTATTTTTCAATAAAAATCTAACTTTCAGTGAAAATACACCAGAATTTAATAGGCATGCTTTTATAACAAATTTCTATGTTTGTAAGTGATAGGGAAATATTTATGTAATTTGTGAATTTTGTGTATCCTGAAGAAAAAGATGCTTATATTTTTATATTTGCATTTAAGTAGTGTGTGACCTGAGAAAACCCTTGAAGTAGGAAATTCTGTGATGGTTAATAAGTGGATTAGCCACACAGTGGAGCTGTAGCATTCAAAGAAATCACTTTAAGTAAAGCTGCTAAAAACAAACAAAAACCAACTAAGACTATGAAAAGTCTGACCTTGTTAAGGCCCTGAGCTGTTGACAAGTCACAAGTTGTCTTTGGAGCTGGGCGTGGTTGTGAGTGCCCCTTGTAGGTCCAATAGTTGGGGGCAGGGTGGATGAGGCAGAGGACCTTGAGATTGAGTCCAGCCCAGCCTGGGTAATGTACCAAGACCTTGTGGTTTTAGCTACATTTTTGGATACTACTGTTAATAAGAAATTTCAAAGAAAATAGAGAAAAATTGTTTTGCCCTATTTGTGTTTAATGTCTTTGGGTAAGGTGTGTGTGCGAATGTGTTTGTACATGAATGTCTTGTGACTTGCAAAGGGAACTGGACTATGTGCCAGAGCAGAGCTGTCGGGAAAGGTCACTTCTTGCACACCTTAGTTGTATATTATCGTCAACTCACAAGTTGATATTACAGTTAAAAACTCCTGTTACAGTTTTCAGTTCTCATGTTTATTGGAAATGTTCAGATGCTGTAGAAAAACACAAGGCTGTGAGGTCAGCATTTTTATATTTACCTTTGAGACTTTAATGTGCCTTCCATATAGCAGAGTGGTAAGAAATGTAAAGTGGAGTTTGGTGTCTCCTGCTTCTTCACCATGGTCACGTGGGTGCTCCTGTGCTAAGGGGCAGAGCAGCCCAGCCTCACCCTGCTCACTTCCTCACTGGACTCTTCTTAACCTTTCAATGAGAACCGCAGGTGTGTTGAGAAGCACTGCCTTAGCTCCCTAGCTGCTCGGTTCCTCAGCACCAGAATTATTAGAACAAACAGCTCACGTGATGTCTGTTAGAGAAAAGACCAGTGGTTCGCTGACTAGTGTGATCTTTAAGTTCTAACATGAAACCAGCTTGGTGATGGCGCCACAGTAAGTGTGCTGCGCAGTCAAGCATTTGAGGCAGTGACACCTCTCAGTCATCTCGGAGACACTGCATTGTCTTGGCTCATTGCTACTTTCTTGATGCCTGGTATCTGGCTCCCAGTATTGGAGTTTTGAGAGGCATTTCTGTACTCCATACATATCTATGCTGTTGATCATAAAAATGGGTGTTTGTAAACAGAATAGGACTGATTTTGTTCATAAATGTTTTGACTTGTTACATGTAACATCAATACTAAAGGATAAAGAGTTTTATCAAATAAAATAGTAGAGAAATTTCTGCATACATTTTTAGCTGTCTGCCAGTAGAATATTAACACGAGTTGAAGATAGCTTAGTCCTACAATGCTGTGGGTCCCAGCGACTCTGTTGGCTCAGTTGTGGCTTATACAGTGCCCACCCAGCCTGTGAGTGGGTTTTTAGAAAGGTTGGGATAAGAAGGGAGTCCTGTGGGTGTCTTAGCCCTTGGTTGTCAGATGTATTCAGTTTATCTTTTATTCTCAGAATACTAGAACTATGTAATGTTTTATAAAGTGCTTATTCAGGAAATAAGAATAGTATTTATTTAAGTAGATTATCATATTGAACTTCGTGCTAATTCATTTGTGTCTTTGAAACAGTGTATTGCTGTTAAAGCTCTTGAGAGTCCAGTTTTGCTCTGAGAAAATCTTGTAGTGAAGCTAGCCTTTGACATAGAGGTTTGCGTGTGTATACTGTCAAATGATTAACTAAATTCTGCTCTGCTTTCTGTTCAGGAAAAAGTATTGACTTCAGGAAGTACTTAGCTCTTGATGACAGTACCCAAAGGTAGTAGGAAGGTGTTGGTGTGTTTTTGTTAATTTCATGAGTCAGCTCGGTACCTTGACTTTCTAGTAGCGGGGCAATCATATTGATGTTATCCAGCTGTTATACAGGCTCTTCCGTAAGAGCAGCAGGGTGTGAGAAGGGCTTGCTAGCTGTGCTGTCCAGTAGGTGACTTTAAGAATCCACAGGTAAAGTCCTGGAATATTAAAGGATCAAATGCCTTTGCACTGAAATTGGGGTGTTTCCCTTCTGTGCCCAACTTGTAAGCTTTAAGGATGTTTGGCTTTAATTCCTCCTATGTAGAGTGGTTTATTTCATTGTTAATTTATAACGCTACAAATGAAGGACAAAGCTCGGTGTGCACGAGTGCTTTGGGGAGACTTGAGGTGCCTTAAGTTAAAGGAGATACATTTTGACTATATTGTTTGAACTTGTAGCTAATGACTTTGCTTTGATAAATTTTATGTGAATAAAGTCTACCCAGACAAATATACTATGAGCCTTCTTCATTTGTCACCTTCCTACAAAATCTTCATACTGGGCATAAACAATGGAAGAATTTAACACCACTCTATAATCTAATTGATAAGACTAGAACGCACCCTCCCCCACACTCAACCACCATGACTTCCATGACATTGAGAGAACATTGCAGCCCACGTGGATCAAACAGAACTGGTTATGCTGAAAGAATTGAGTGCTCTTTTTTTTTTTTCATTCAAAGGTTCTGTGAAGGTGCCCTCCCTTACCTCAGGTGCTTCCATTGTTGTTTTTTTTATTTCATAAAACGATGTGTAGAATTCTGTTGTCATAATGGTAGACCAAGTGACTCAACCAGCTCTCTTGTTAAAACTGGAGGATCCGGGGGAAAAAAAAAATAAACAAGTCAGTGCTTCAGGTTTGAAGAAGTTCAAAGGAACTGAAGAAGGGAAAGGCCTAGACAGAAAGGAAGGAAGAGCCATAAAGGAAGGAAGAGCCATACACTGAGTAGCCAGAGGCATCTGCATCTGGCAAAGGCTGTGGAGCTAAGAAGCTGGCCCACTCAAGGAGCAGGGTTGAAAGAGTACAGAGGTTTCCATATGTCTTCTAATCCTAAGAATCCATTTTATATTCTTTGGCACAGCTAAATATGAAAATACACATGAAATGGATAATTTCCCAGGGATTTATTAGCTGCAGAGAAAAATACAGTGGAATGATTTATTTACATGGTAATTATTTTATTTTTACAGTGAATCATATTGTGCACATATACAGTACCATGTAGTGGGATAAATACAGGTATTAGAATAGTTGCCATAGTGGGGCATCGTATCTATCAATCACCCAATAGTCACTGTATCAGTTTCTGTATCTAAGACAGGTTCAGGGGGTCCTAAGCTATAAAAACGTATCAGGCAAAGACCACAGTCCTTTTGAGTCCACCCCCCCCCTTTTTTTTTTAAAGTGTTACATCTGACACCATAACAACAAAGGTTTTAATGAAAAATAATTCTTAGGTGGAAAAAATGATATCTTGAATGAGAAAGTAGTAAAACGAAAAACTAAGCTTGAAAATTAATTGAATGTAAAGGAACTAAGCATTTAAATGAAAATGGGAGTTAATAAAATTGGATGAAAAAGCAGTATCAGTAGGTAGTGTACCAGAGAGATACCTCAACTGCAAAACTACAAATTCAAAATGAACACATTTGAATTGTGTTTATCTGGATTAGCTGTGATTAATGTCAAAGGCTCTCATGACCAAATTTCAAGCTGGAAAGGACCACTGAATTATGGTCAAGGGACCCACCCATACATATGCAAGGAAGAGAGCATCGTACACCCCAAAGACATAAATCAAAAACAGATGGAAAGAGAGAAAGAATCCCTAAGTCTAACTGAAAAAAATGTAGTACTCCTCTCTGATTGATAGAATGAGGCCAAAAATGTCAGGCAAGGAAATAGACTTGCATCAGCCACCTTGACTTAAGACATTGGGAGGGCATTCTTTCTGAGTCCATGGGATTACCAGGACAGGTGTTTCCACTGTCATAGGAGAGTCTTAGTAAATAGTCTCAAAGAATTGCAGTTGCATAAATTACACTTTCCGACCAAAGGGGAATTAGATTCTATAAGGAAAAATAATTTGGAATTAAACAGTATGCTTCTAAGCAAACCATGAGTCAGAAATGCAAGTGAGAAAGTATTTTACAATCCCAATATGTAACCTGCAGATAAAGCCTTATTTAGGGAGGAGTTACAGCCTTGAATTGCTATCCCAGGAAAGGTTCAAAACCAACAATTTAAGCTAGCACTTTTCAGAAGCTAGTAAGAAGAAAAAGAAAATTGCAGAGATAGTCTGAAATAGAAAAGACAGGAAGGGAAGGCTAATAAGACCAAACTTCGTTTTATAGCCTTATTAGTAGAATAGTATGTCCACAAGTTATAGCGCAATGGTATAGCACAAGTTAGTAATACTAACTTAAAAAGAGACAGTCATGTTACAGTCCTACACTTAGCAAAAAGATGCCAACAAATTTGACAATGTAGATAAAATGGACATATTCTTTGAAAAATATGGTCAAAGTTACCATAATGCCATCCAGAAAGCCTTGTCTCTATCTAACACAAATTATTTTTTTTAAAAAGTAGTGTCATTAAATCTATAAGAAATAGTATCAGTTTTACACAGACTTACAGAAAGTGGAGTAAGGAACCAAAAAAATGAAGATCACAGAAAATTGATCATTATTCTTTTTTTAAAAGATAACTTTTTATTATATGTACATGTCCATGGACCTGGAGTTACAGACACCTGTGAGATGTCCTGTGGGTGCTGGGACTTGAACCTGCGGTCCTCGGGAAGAGCAGCCAGTGCTCTTAACCTCTGAACCATGTCTCCAGCCCCTTGATTATTATTCTTAGGAAGAAAAATGCCTGAATTCAATATTTCAAAATGATGGTTATTTAATACGTGGAGTTTGCCATAGTAGTACAACTTTTTATTTTTGATAATTAAAACCAAAGTGTCAGCGAGGAAGAGGCAGTGCTTGTCCTACAGAGGATCTGAGTTTGGTTCCCAGCACAGCACCCATGTTGGGCAGCTCACAACTGCTGGTAGATGGCCCCCAGCACCCCGGCCGCCTGGCTAGCTTATGCCCCGAAATAACAACACACAAATTGTATTCTTTTAAGCACTGCTTGGCCCATTATATCTAGCCTCTTCTCAGCTAACTCTCGCACCTGGACTAGCCCATTTCTAATAATCTTTGTAGCACCACAAGGTGCGCTTACCGGGAAGATTCTAGCCTACGTCCATCCTGGGTTGGAGCTTCATCAAGTGTGCCTCAGAGAGCTGAGCTATGGCATCTCTCCGGGAGAGGGGAGCATGGCGTCTCTGAGCTCACTTCCTCTTCCTCCCAGGATTCTGTTCTGTTTACTCCTCCCACCTATGTTTTAACCTATCAGGGCCAAGCAGTTTCTTTATTGCTTAACCAATGAAATCAACAAATTGATATATGACACTCCCACATCACTCTTCTGTTGTGTGCTTCTGCCCTCATGTATGCACACACGTGTGTGTGTGCATGCACACACACACGCATGCATGATTAAAAATCAATGTTATCCATATTAATAGAGCAAAAGGAATGGAAAAGAACTTGCTAAAACTCATCACTCATTTAAATAAGAGGATGAAACGTGGAACAGAGGGGAACTTCCTGAAACCGGTAAGTGACGTGTGTAAACCAACTCACATAGAAGACCCACTGACGATACCCTAAGTGGCACAGTCCTGAATGTTCTAATTCAAAAACAGGAGTCTGAACTCATGACTGTCGTTTAACTGGAGGGCATAGCAACTGTTAAGGGGTAAAATGGCCACATTATCTTCGGGATTTTTCTGTTAGCAGCATCCTCATCTGTATGACTAAGAGTGGCAGGAACCCTGTGGCTCTTGCAAGTATTACAGTTACTTAACATAACATGCTTAGAATCATTCCCATAGATACTAGTGCATGTCCTTCCATGTTTTTGTAATCACATATGTGTGTGATTGGGGTTTTCAGGCAAGAAATGGTGTTGGACACCCTGAAGCTGGAGTTAGAGGTGGTTATGAGTCAACAGATATGGGTGCTGGGACCAAACTCCCATCCTCTGCAAAGACAGTATTGCTCTTAGCCTCTGAGGCTTCTTGTCAACCCTTTGCCCCTCGCCTGTGCTGTTCTTTTCACCTCACAGTGAATCAGGGCACAAGCTGCCAATAAAGGTAGAACTGGTGATTTGGAGCAATGCATCCACGAAAAGTAAATAAGAGAGCCACATAAATATTTTCAGTCCTTTCACAATTGAAGCAAAATTGAAATGATTGTAGCTTTGGAGGAAAGCTTTTTGGTGAAAAGAGGCTTTTTCACATTAAAAAAAAATGTAGTTTACTGTTACCAACAGAGAATAAAGTTGATACAATTCATCTACTATTCTTTTAGCATATTTTTAGTGCAATCATTGGTCTGAGCCCGTATTTTGCCATTTTTTGGAGCAGAAGTTCTCTGATGTGTTATTGCCATATAAAAGACACAATGACAAAGGCTAATTAGGAACTTGGAATCTCTCAACCACTCTTGCTAAGTGTTTATATGTAATAACTCTTAATACATGAAATAGCGAGAAGCAAGGTTAGTCTGATCGTTGAAAAATCAATTTGTGTCTCCTTAAAATTCTCATCTTGGAGCCCTCAGCCCATGTGACATTTTTGAGTGAGGGTGTGAAAAGTGAAGCCACATGGAGCCCATACCATGAGATCCTTTAGAGAAGAGGCCAGAGTGCCTTCCCCTCTCCAGCCCCTGTGTGCCTGAGGCTGTGGGGAGTCGCCATCTGCGAGCCAGGAAGAGAATTCACCAGAAACGGCCATCCAACCTCACCTCCAGCTCTGTGAGACACTGTCCCCACAGGGCATCTGGAGCTAGCTGCAGTAGGACACACTTCCAAGGCAAGGATCCCCCCGCATTGTCTAATGGTTGCTCTTTAATTCTAAGATGATATCATTTCAGAAATGCCGTGTGTGTATAAGTTTGGAGCACTAGATTTTGCAGTCAGCACCATTCCTCAAGGTTCATCCAACTCATAAACGTCAATAAACCTTTTATTGCTACTTCTCCATGCAATCTTTTTTATTTTAAAACACTGTTTATGCAGCAATTTGAAGGGTATTCAGTTCCAGGGCTTGGCGATCAATATAAAGCCAGAATGAGTATGTGTCGAGCCTGGCTTTTGTGAAGATGTCTTCGTTTCTTTGGAATAAATAGCTCAGGAGGACAAACACTGGGGCTCCCATTGGCTTTCTAGAAACTGCTCTTTTCTAGAGTGTGTTTTCTGCTTATATTGTCAGGGGCAAATGGGTGATCTAGTTTCTGTGCATCCCACGGCTCTTGATGACACTTTAAAATTTTAGCGATTCTCATAGCCACCGCTTCTTTTCTGTGGTTTAAGTTGCATTTCGCAGTGGCTACTGATGCCAAGCAGCTGCACAGGGCATTTGCCCCATTTGGTCTCTGGTGGAAAGTCTCCATGAATCGCCTGCCTTGAAACTGAATGTGTCAGTCCTGTGTTGGGTGTGTGGTTTTGCAGAAGCTTTTCTCAGTCACTAGCTTGTCTTCGTTTTTTTCACATGGACTTTCCCAGAACAACAAAATAGTTTGTTTCGGTAAGTGCCAAGTTCCCAGTTTCAGGCCCCCACCACCTCTGTGTATGTGTGTGTGTGTGTGTGTGTGTGTGTGTTGGTAAGTGCTGAGTTCCCAGTTCAGTCTCATTCCCCCAACCCGTGTGTGTGTGTGTGTGTGTGTGTGTGTGTGTGCATGCGTCTGTCTCTGATGGTTTTGTGTGTGTGCCTGTCTGTCTCCTTGATGGGCACTAAATCCATGCCCCTTGCATGCTCAGGAAGTCCTGTACAGCTGAGCTACACCCTCTTTCCCCAGTATTTACCCCATGGGTTGTACTTTTGTTGACAAGTCTAAGAACTCTTGTCTTATTCTGGGATCTGAAACTTTTTCTTCATTTAAGTGTACTGTCATTTTGAGCTATTTTTTTTAAAGTTTCATTCATAATTAGTGTGTGGGGGTGCATGCATGCCACAGCATGCACATGGAGGTCAGAGGGCATCTATGGGGGTGGCTGCTGGAGATCAGCGCAGGTCATCAGGAGCCAAGTGTCATAGCTCCAGTCCAGGTTTTGAGCTGTGGCTTCCATAAGGTTGAGTTTGTTTGCCTGTGGATGCTTAGTTGCTTTAGTACCTTACTTGTAAAGTCTGCCCTTCCTCCAGTCAAAGCTTGTGAACCTTTGTCAGGTCACAGGAATATTTACATGAATGTACTTACAGTACGCTAGGGTTCCCTAAACTATGTGCCCACACTGCATGGATTATCACATTGAGACAGCAGGATTTAATCAGGTAGGATAATTCTCCTTTTTCCCTTTCTAGTAGGTTTAACTCTCCTGGAGCCTGGGACTTTCCACATAACTATTAAGATAAGCTTGTCTGTAGAAAGAGGCCCTGGGAGAGGTAGATGATCAAGAGCTAAAGTAGCTTTTTGGATGACTCGACCTATATTCAGTCTTGCAACCTATGAATACAGAGTATCTTTTTTAACCTTAGAAGTTTCCTTCAAGTTCTTTCATCAGCATTTGATTGTTTTCAGGGTTAAAATCCAGTAGGTTTTGTTATATTTACACCTGTTTCATTTTATGAGGTGACTGTAAAAGCATTACATTTCGAATTTGCTTCTCCATGTTGTTAATATACAGAAATCTGACTGGCCTTGGCACATGCTGCGAATCTACAAAAATACCAGCAGTCTTGGTATGTGTATGTTTGATGTTGCAGTTTGCCAAACTAGTCTTAAGAGTTTTTTAGATACTCGTTTCTTTGTGATTTTTCTACAGACATGACTATGTGCCCTGAAAACAGGTACCAGTTTATTTCTTCTTTCCAAACATGTACGTCTTTTCTTTCTTTTTCTTACAGGTTCTACTGGCCATATCTCAGTAGAAGGGCCTCAGTGCTAAGGGTTGACTCTGAACAGGCACTCAGTGGGGGTCAGTGAGATTGTCTTACCTGATACAGACAGGCTCGTCTTCAGTCCCAGGAAGACGCCTACTTGAGCTGCCATCTGGCTAGGCTGGGCTTTGGGAATAGGGGCCAGTGCCACTTTCTGTTGGGTAAGGAACATGTGAAGCCCCTCCATCCTGTGTTTCGCCATCCATCCTTTGGGCCCCTAAGCAGGTTGCTTAAAAGAAAATGAGTCTTTTGCCTCATTTCCAGGGCTGTGTTTGTGTTCACCATGGAGGAAAAAGGCTAAGCATGTCTATCCTGTCTTTTCTGATCAGATGATTTCTGGAGGGTTTTTTTGTAGTATGTGTGTATGCATGTACATGTGTGTAGCATATTCATATGTGTGCTTGTGTGCATGTGTACATGTGTATGTGCTATGTATGTATATAGAGAGAGGTCAGAGAACCTCAGGCGTCATCCTGACTCCTCAAGAATCCCACCTACTTTCCTTGAGACAGGGTCTCTCACTGCCTGGAGTCTACCCTTAGGCTAGACTCGGTGGTCAATGCGTTCAGGGATTCCTGTCTCTGCTGCTGCAATGCTAGGATTGCAAGCCTGGATCACACCCAGAGTTTTCCTGTTTAACTCGGGGCCTCATGATTGTCCAGCAAGCACCTACCAGCCAAGCCATCTGCCCAGACCAAGGTTTAGAAGCGTCTCTTTTCTTAAGTATAAAATAGTCTACCGCATAGTAAGGAGTTACCAGGGAGAATTCAGTGAAGACTGAAATACAGACAAGAAAGTAAGCACTTGGGACCACCTTTGTCCTGCAGTTCTGGTCAAACAGGAAGGAAGCTAAAAATTTTGCATAACTGAAAGTCAGGTCTGGTAGTAAGGAGCTTGCTAGTGCAGAAAACTTCCTTAGCCACTTCCTGCTTAGCCTGGGATCAACAGGCTTCCAGCTAAGGACCATTAATCCACTGACCTCCACTTTGCATATAAACTAAATCAGGAACCCAGGCCCTGCTTCTAGGTTTGGCATGAGGTCCTGCAAGTTACTTCTCTAAAAAGAGTGAGGGTCCTAGCTAAATTAATCACTGAATAAATCCCTTAGGCCCTTCCTAGCTGTGTAACTGAAAAAAGAGGCTGTCACCCCCAGCCAGTGAATAGCTGGAAACAGTTGACAGCCACAAGAGCTAGGTCTCTTAGATTTGTTTTCTAGACAGAATAATTTCTTATAAGAAAAAGACTCATAGGATGCTAACTTTACAGAGCTGGAATTTAGAAAAGCGTTGAAACATAATTGCCAGGTGCCAGAGGGAGTAAACATTATAAAAACCTATTCTACAGAAAAAAAAAAATCTTACCAATTAATTGTACAAAATGTGTAAAGGAGCAAGAGGCTCTGAGCAACTGAGGAGAAAGAAGAGCTCAAAACTGCTATTCAAATTCTTGCTTGCAGTTATCAATTAGGCAGTTTTAGTGACACTTTCATGCTCGCTGCAGAAAGCTGGACCAGGAAGACATTTTGGTTAAGCTACAAAATAAAGCTGCCAAAGGGTTCCGAATGACAGGATTTTTTTTCCCTCAGGAAATGGTTTTACCGGGATGAGGGTTTCTGTAACAAACCATTCAGTATTCAAACCTTTCCAAACTGTGATACGCTCTATCACTTGTTCTGAGGTAATAGCGCCCTCTAAAGGGAACTGAACACACCCGGAGGAACACGCATGTGGCGTCTGAACAGCAGTGCTCTCAGAGGAGCTAATCCTCCAAGTCACTGTGCTGGTGTCTCCGCAGCGTTCACAGTCGCTGTCAGTCAGCATGTGTGCGTTCGGGATGTGAACAGCCAGAGTGTACACTCACCTCACGAGCCATTCACCACTGACGTCTGACCTCCGAGCATCTTCTGGAATCCTATCTACTTGCCTCTATCTATTCCCTTCTGCCCTATTCAGAGGTCTCTACTGACAAGAAAATTATAGAATAGCATCCTTTACCTTACTTAGGAGGAGCAGCGTAATCCTCGTCAATGATTCACCTCATTTTAGGGAACATGTTAAAATCCAGTCTCTGTCACTTTACACACATAGCCGGTCCCTTTGTCGGAAATAACCACGGCACTTCAGTCAATAGCTAGCAGGCATGTGAATATGCTGACGACCGTCGCCCGTGCTCTGTGGGCTTCGTGGCTATTTTGGTGTCGTTTCTAGAGAAAGCTTTTCTTTGCGGGTCCTCTGTCACCCCAACTTCTTCACTGCTTAGCCATCTAGAGGCACAGATTTAAGCCGCTGTGGCATGGGGGTCTGAGATGATGAGGAAGCTCCGGGCGACGAGCTGGGCAGTGGAACGGCTAGAAAGGGATTTACCTCTGACTTCAGTCAACACCTGGCAAGATGGCTAGGCAACTATTTCCTGAAACAAAATCAAGTAATCCGAGTTCTGCGTGTTCCCGTACCTCTTGTCACCAAGAGACTCCACCCCCCACTATGGGCACCCTTTGTTACTGCAGCGACAGCGTGCACATCTCGTCTGAGGTCCTGCTTAATCTGTTTTCCAGGCTCCACAGAACCCTCTCCAAGGTTTAGGTGGCCTATGTCACCTAATACGGTTTGTCCTCTTACGCAACTCTGGGTTTTGAAAGTCTCGGGAGGTTAAAAGATGTTTGTACTTCACTCCATGCCATCAGAAACAACAAATAGGGGCTGGAGAGATGGCTCAGTGGTTAAGAGCATTGCCTGCTCTTCCAAAGGTCCTGAGTTCAATTCCCAGCAACCACATGGTGGCTCACAACCATCTGTAAAGAGGTCTGGTGCCCTCTTCTGGCCTGCAGGCATACACACAGACAGAATATTGTATACATAATAAATAAATAAAATAAATATTTAAAAAAAGAAACAACAAAGAAGCAAAACCAAATGCTATTTTTTTAATCTCACTTGATTTTTAATGTGATTAATAGCGTTATTAGCAAATATGCGAATAATGACAGGCAGGATAAAAACACTGCAGAGACGGCGCCTGGTCTCTGCCCTTCGGACCCCTGCTACACTACACAGAAAGGAGGTCTAGAGCATGGCATCCTCGTGATGGAGTCAGGACTAGGACTCATCAACAAGAAGCAACGACTAATGGGAAGAGCTTTAGAATGCATCTTTCAGTGTCTGAATCTACCGGAGGAAAGAAGCAAATGAAAACTTTGTTCCTTGGTGAGGAGACAGAACCAGAAATACCCACAAGGCAACCTGCTGCTGGAAATGCATCTCTCCAACCTGCTGCTGGAAATGCATTCTCTCCAACCTGCTGCTGGAAATGCATTCTCTCCAACCTGCTGCTGGTAATGCATTCTCTCCAACCTGCTGCTGGAAATGCATTCTCTCCAACCTGCTGCTGGAAATGCATCTCTCCAACATGCAGGCCACAAACTTGGTCCCCTCGAGTTTTCAACACCTTCACTTTCTCTTCTTCCTCCCATTTCAAGGAGACAGATTTCTACATAATTCGAGAATTGCTCGAAACTTCCCTCCGTCTGTACAGGACATGCTAGTATTTGGTGATAGAGATGCAAAAGGTTGACATTGTCAACCGAGTTACTAGGCATAGTGATAAAGTGCACTTTCAGAGAAAGGTACCTCGTGGGATAGGAAAGTGCAAAGTCTGAGGTACTGTCAAAAGTGCCAAGCTGTTAAGTCTGTACATTGTATGCACGTGCCAACCCCAATACAGCAGGATCTACCCCCTAAACCACAGGAAGCAGGGGAGATGTACTCTCACCGACATCTTTGATCGTGTGCACACAGGAGCAGTAGGATCTGTCTGTGTGTATGTAGGTAGGTGTGAGTGTGCCCAAGAGTAACTGCTTGATGGCCTGTGCCGGTGTCTAGGAATTAGCTTCCTAGAAGTTGAAGGTTCACCATTGAGAGAATTTTGCAACCTCTACTTCGAAATGAAATTCTGTGTTAAAGAAGCACTACGCTTGCAGCAATGGTTGAGCAACTTCCACCTGCATATACTGTAAAGTAGGCACCTGGCTCTGAATTAAATGCTTAACGAGAACTACCAAGAATACGACGACTATAATGCTGCCAAGACAGATGCCTATGTAATAAGGGTAGGACTCCTCTGGCTCATACTCGCCTGGCTTGTGTGTGGTACTCTGTGTATAAGGAGTAACTTTTGGAGTTGCTGAACTGAGGAGATCCTGGACATTCCTGAATGATCCATTGTGTGGCAGGGCGGTGATATTGAGGAGGTGGCAGAGCAGCGGGTACAGATCTGTGGAGTTCATGGCTTCTTTGGTGAAATTCTTTCTGAAGGCAGGACCGTGGGCTAAAAATATTGGATGCATTTCTGCTAATGCATTATCATAACCATGGTTGCCTACTGTGAAGAGAAAATGCATGAAGAAGTTAACCAACCAGATGGCATTCAAATGGAAAGATTTATCGTACGGTCATGTTCTGACCTCAAGTGCAAATTTCATCCCATTTGACTTTACAAAAACGAAATCATCTTTTCTAATCTCTGCTGCTGTCAACCCACAAATCGCCTCAAGAAATCAAATGGTTACAAATCTTTCTTATGGTCTCTGCTCCCTTAGACAGCAAAGAAGGAAGGGAACATGCAGAGCTGGGTCAAGTCAAGGTGGGAAATGCAGGTGGATGGTCTGTCTACGGTTGGTTGATGTTTAGCAAACACTTACAAGGTAGCTACAATGTCTAATCATTCTAAAGCAAGATGGCGTTAGTCCTAACAGTAAAAGCAAATCCCATAATCCCCAATAGAAAGTAAAAGAAATGCAGTACAGCGATACACCCTTTAGTCACAGCTACGACCCACTACGAAAACCAGGTCAGAACGTGTAGGCATAGGGAGAACTTAAGAAGTCGGTCTTCTGACGTGCATACCCAGTGATTCCATTCAAAAAACAAAGGATTAGAGCTACTTATTAAAAACTGAATGGCTGGCTGACACAGTATCAGAGCAAAGACATGGCAATGGTTACTGTGAAGATGGTGACCTATGAAAACTGACAGCCTTTCATTTTAGAGTAATAAAAACTGACTCATGACTCCAGTTCTCTTACTTATCCTTGCTACAAGGAAATTCACATCAGCATCCAAATGCAGAAAGTGAACATTCAAGTCCACTCTCTGAAAGTCATTGATCTGTCATTTCAAAAGTAATCTGAAGTCTTCCTGTCAATGTGATCCACCGGCAGAAGTCATTCTAAATGACATAACTCTTTTCAGTTTATTCAAGGAAGGATGACGCTGGGCTTATGAACCAATATAGCAAGTATCAGACAAGGTACTTTGCTCATCTGCTTAACTGATAATAACATTGAAAATAAGCCATTATATAATATTATCCAGAATTGATTTAAGGGTGGTTGCCATCATTTCCGTGAGAAGTTGAGATATAGATTCTGAGTCATTTAAGAAAGCAGTAATAATTCTTTCATATAACATGTGCCAGAGAACCAGATTTAAGAGGAAATCCTAAATAATGGTAGTTGTTAAAATAAATAAATGTTTGATTTAATGGGCGGTATTTAATAATGAGTACCCAAGGAGATGGTTCTCAGACGCCACTGTGAATGAGACTCCTTGGGGCCACGTAAAGACTGAGGGCTATAGGCCACGTCCTCCCAGTGTCCAATTCGGCACATGTAGACTGGGCTCAAGGATGTGCCTTTTCAGCCATTTCCAGCTGATCTACATACTGTTGTGCCAAAGGATGCCTTAGAGAACGCCTGCCTTTGGACTCAGTAACTTGTAGAATCCTATCCATTGGCTAAATGAACATAATGTAACCAAAACAGAATCACTGAGGTTTTTCTATCAAAAAGTAAATGTGAGCAGCCCATGGAGCAATTGCAGTTCACAGAACTGAAGTCCTATGATGTCTCCCCAAATGGATGTTAACTTAAAATATATGTATTTTAATATATATATATATTTGAGGATATATATATATATATATATATATCCTCAAAGATAGCAGACCTTTTCTGAGTGACTGCTCAGACCTGCAGAATTAACAAGCGGAACAAATGAAGGCAGAAATGACTCCCATGACACAGCCTCCCCAGCTTCCTTGATGTGATCGAATAGTGAATTACAGATTATGTGTGGGCACAAATGTTCAACAACCAGAATGTACTTATCTGCTGTTCAGAGGCAGACGAACACCACAATCACACGGCCACGCAACTACTTCGCTTTCAGTCACTGAACAAGACAGCAGCCCAATTCTATCTAAAGCAACAGTTTTATATATTTTTCTCCGAGAGTTGGGGATCAAGCCCAGGGCCTTATTAACATACTAGGTAAGCATGCCACCACGCTCTATCCTCAACCTTGTATGTCTCTCATGTAGATATCTTAAGAAACATTTCTAGGTGAGTATTGATACGACACAGACCCTTCAACAGTAAAGTAGCAGAGAGTTAAGAAAAATCAGCAAGTAAACTGCTGTATTATCCGCAGCCTCCACGTTAGCAAGAAACGGTGCAGCATGGGAAGAAATATGGTCACATACTCACACATGAAATTGTCTGACTTATTCTGCAAAATATACCACCCTTCATCGGCCACGGCCACGATGGGCTGAACTCGATCACTGTGCTTGTAATGCCATCGCTCTGGAATGTCCTCCTTTTTGTAGACGGTTAGATTAGGATGGGCACCGGCCAGCGCATCATAGACTTCATCGAACTTCCCTACGGAGGAAGGAAGAGAGAGGTTCCCAGACACAGGAGACTCCCAGCTGATGAAAAGGGCCGGGAGGGCGAGCACAAGGAAACGGAGGAGTCGTGCGTGGTGGACCCCGCACCCTGAAGAAGAAAGAATCTCGAGGGGGAAAAAGCAATGGTTACTACTCCTCTGTCACTAGCACGTTCTCTTACAGAATAAAGGTCCTTTAAGAGAAGCAGGAATCCCTACTTTCTGGAGACTTAAACATGCAGATAGATGCACACACATCATCTGTCTTATAGACGCTACCAGATACCAAGGATTTGTGAAACCTGAATGAGACCACGGCTTAGACTAAACACGTGGCAGTCAGCCACTACGGATGTAGGGACAGAATCTCTGCAGAAGAGCATGGTATGTGGAGGTCACAGGTAGGGAGAGGACGATCAGAGGTGGCAAGCAGCCTGAGAAATGGGAAGGGCCCCAGTATATTGGGGGAATTGGAGAATAGCCCAGAATTTCCAATGTACCATACTTCGCCACTATCTTTAACTTTGTTTGGTTCATCAAATCCATTTGTCCTCTGTCTCTCTAGTCCCCGCACCTCAACAAGAGAATGCCACAACAGCACTCCAGTGCCTAAGGGAATCTGATGGATTGGTAAGACCTATGAGTTGCAAACTGTGTGTGCAGGCACACGTGCATACTTCCGCGTGGCTATGTAATAGATTCTGCTTAGCTCCCCTGAGAGCGCACAATTCCCACTGGTGAGGTAGCACAGCTTTTCAAAATCCATTCTCTCCCTCGACACAAGTCCAACCCTCCAAGGTGCTACAGTTTCATCGGCGGCCTTGCACATTCAGCTACACATATTGCGGCTTCTGAGTGTTAAAGGTTTACCTTTCTTTAAAATGTAGCCAACACTGGGGATTTTTACAAAGAAGGCAAGGTACTGTTAAAACTTGCTGACCGAAATGAAAATAAGCCCGAGATTGAAAAATGCATTTTCTCTTTCTTATTCTCTATTGCTTCTCTAGTAAAGGGGTTTTCATTAAGGGGCTATAGATGGTCACAGGCTTCCAAGAGATGACTGTAATTATATTCAAAGGCCATATCCATTTCTCCTGAGGAGGGGGGAGGGTCATAATTATTTTTATCACACTTTGTAATTCTAAAATGCTTAAAACCTATAGCCCAGAGGTCAGTATTTAGGCGGGGGAATTATACTCTGAGAAAAGAGATCTTTGCTTTCAAAGTCTAAGAACTAAATCTTAGCACACTGTCAGGACACAAGTGCACTGACTTACAGAAGGACAGCAGCTTAAACGCTGGGCGTGTGCAGTGCTAGGCTCAGATGGGCGTGAGGTCAGACTTACCTTCTTTTGGCAGGATGGCAGCTACAGGTGAGTGGTCGATCAGAGTATAGTGGTCTCTATCCAGATAGTGGTCCAGTTCTATCACCCTCTGCTTAGAGCACTGGGTCATTCCGTGATCACTCGTGACGATTAGGTTCACGTTATTCCATAACTTGGCTTTTTTCAGCATTTTTATCAGATAACCTAACTTGTAGTCGACGTCTGAGATGACGGGTCCCATGAGGGGGCTGTCAGGTCCCACATCGTGGCCTGTGTCATCAGGCTCTTCCCAGTAGAGAAGACCGAGGTTGATGGGGTCTTTGGCTGTAAACCATTCAATGATTTTGGCAACTCTGTCTTCAAAGGAAACAGACTCATTGTAAGATAGGTAGTGGGTAGGGAACGTCTCATGGATCCTCACGTCTGCTCCCGGCCACATGGCTGCACCACTAGCGTGCCCTGCCTTTTGGTTGGTAATCCATATGGGTGTGGATTCTTCCCAAAACTCAGAATCATAAATGTCCATGTGCTCCAAAGAGAAAGATTTGTTCAGAATAGGATCAAACATGCTATTTGCAATAATCCCATGATTCTCTGCAAAGAGACCAGTGACCAGAGTGTAATGGTTAGGGTAGGTCTTCGTGATAAAGACATTAGTGACCTGCTTCACATGAACACCGTATTTCATGATATAATGGAAATGAGGTGTCGGAACTTTATATAAGTAATCCCAGCGGAATCCATCAAAGGAAACCACTAGAACCTTCTGCTGTTCTGGCTGGAGAGAAAATGTAGTTGAATGAGTTAGGGCAGCCAGTGTGCAAGACAGCACAAAAAACTTCGGAATCATTTTCAAAGACCTTGATCAGCTCAGCATAAGGTAATCTGTAGAACAAACATAGAGAAGTTAATGGTAACAAAACAAACAAACAAAAAAAACCTTTTTACTTTCCACTAAACCATCAAAATATATTCCTTAAAGAAATCATTTAAATGGGCTCCACGATGACATTTAAAAGGATGATTGGCATATATGACTTTTCAGAGACACTTTCAGAATGATCTAGAACGCTTTCAAATTTTTATTACCTTTTTATTTGGTGTGTGTGTGTGTGTGTGTGTGTGTGTGTGTTGCATTTATACATGCGCAGGCCATAATGTGCCTGTGGAAGTCAGAGAAAACTTCTGAGAGTTACTTCTCTCCCTCTACTATGTGAGTCCCTGGGAGTGAATTCAGGCTGTCAGGTTTATCTGCAAGCACCTGACCTATTGAGCCATCTTACGTGCCCAACCCAGAATTCTGTCCAGAAACTTTTATATAGTTAAGGGACTCCTGACTTTATTATAAAGAGGACAAATACAGAAACTTAGCAACAGAAAATACTATTGACTTATTCAATAGTGGTACATACACACACACACACATATAAAATATACATTTTCATAGTCAACCCCTATGCTTGAATCTTCTGTCTTAAAAGGTATTTTTATAAAGAGAAAAGTAACAAAAATATTTCTTTTTTGTTTGGTTGATTTTGTTTTTTTTTTGTTTTTTTTCCAGACAGGGTTTCTTGGTGTAGCCCTGGCTGTCCTGGAACTCTCTTCATCAATCAGGCTGGCCTCGAACCCAGAGATCCACCTGCCTCTGCCTCCCAAGTGCAGGGATTAAAGGCGTGCTCCACCACTGCTCAACTAAACAGGGTTTCTCGAATGAAATAAACTTTGTAACTTTCAACTATATTTAGAAAACGTAATCTATATTAATTTGTTAACTATCAAATCTTCGGGTTCTGTGCACTGCACAAACAGGTTCTAAACTAGGTATAAAGGAAGCATACTTCTCCAATTAGATCCAGGTAACAATCAGTCAGCATCGAGAAACCATTTCAGAAGATTCAATTTCTTTGAGTCCCCATTTGTTTTTCTTTAACATGTGCGTGTTTCTTAAAAGTCAGTGCAAAGAAGAAGCATAGATAAATGATCCTGTGCGAATCTGACCAGTTCTCATCATGGCTTCATGCAAAGAAATCTCTTATATTCGGCTTTAGCATCTTCCTAATTCAAACACGGTGAAGCCATTATCATAACTCAGAAGAGGCCCGGTCCTGCCCTGCTGTATTCTAGACTGAGGTGAATGTAACCTGTGTGGCATGCTGGCTTTGCTTGCATAGGAGCTTAAGGTAAGATTTGTTTTTTGTTTCACTTTTTGGTTTTTCAAGACAGGGTTCTTCTGTGTAGCCTTGGCTGTCCTGGAATTCACTTTGTAGATTAACCAGGCTGGCCTTGAACTCCCAAGGATCTGCCTGCCTGCCTCTGCCTCCCAAGGGCTGGGATTAAAGGTGTAAGCCACCACTGCCAGACTAAGATTTGTTTTGTTTTTAACTGTAGTTTCACCTAAACTTGAAACTCATTTAAACACTGATCTCATGACAATGATTCCAAACATAAATTTAATATTGTATCATAAATGCCATTCTTTTTTTTTCCAATTCTGGAAGCAACATTAATGAGGGCTGCAATGGGGGAGTTAATTGTATGCAGGATATTGCAAGTATCCTGACTAACCTTTGTGACCCATCCCGGTTCCGTCCCCTATTTCTTTCCCCAGTTTTGTCTCCCATCCCACTAACACGAGGGAAACTTATTATCAACCAAATATAATTTAATGCCAAGAAAGAATCAATAGCACGGAACATCTGATTTTCATCTATTTTAGGAAATTCAGTTAATTGCAGTAAATAGAAGAAAACTCTTTTCCTGGGGCAAACTGAGCTGAGAAGACATGAAGTGCTGTCTAAAGCTCAGAAATGTTTGTCAATAAAAAACCAACATAAATACGTGGGTGACACAGCGCAGGTGGGGGTGGGGATGAGAAAAATGGACAGATCTCTTTCTTTTCTATGCTGAAATGGCACAAAGCCCTGAAAACCTTTAGATCTGGATGCAAATCAAGCTGGCCTTCCTAGTCCTTCCTTGCCCCAGCTTCCCCCACCCCCACAGCCTGTGCAATCAAGAGCACCAACCAAAGGGCAGAGGGCAGGGAAGAGGAGTGGGCTTAGAGAAAGGTGTTCGAGGGGGTGGGGTGGGTGCACCGGCTCTTCACCATTGGGGTTACTAGGTCTCCCCGGCCCCCGGCCCCCGGCCCCCGGCCCCCGGCCTAGTTATAGCCCCAGTGTGGGCCTCGGGGAAGGAGGCTACTTATTCCCGGGGACTCACCGGCGCTGTGGTCGGTCGGTTCCGGAGCGTTAGGGGCGGGGAGCTGGCCGGGAGCAAGGGACGCCGGCGGGTCCCGAATCCCCGTAGGCTCACCTGCAAGGAATCCCAGCGAAAAGCACCTGACCCGTCGCCGCCCACCCTGTTACTGGAATGCCATTGGCTCCCTCAGGCTTGTCCTTCTACCCGGGCAAAATATCCGCCCCTAGGAGTAGCTGTGCTGCCTGTCAATCAGTAGAAGCGGGGGCGGGCGCTGCCTGGGTTTGGAGGAGGGGGACCTGGTGGCCAGGCTCCAAGAAAGGCTGTCACTGGGAACTGTTCTATTAGGCCTGATGCTGAGGGACCATAATGTCCTATCCCGGTGGTTGATAGTCTGAAACTCATGTTTGTTACAGCCACTTTTGTTCAATCACTTGTCCTGAGTTTTCTCTTCCTTTATCATAAACTGGTGACGTCATTCTGTAGGTTTTCATTGGAGGGGGGGTCACCAGAATATCTAAGAATTGTCATGAGATGATGTTTATTGTTTGAGACAAGATCTCATTTTGCTCAGGCTGGCCTGGAACTCGGTTTGTAGGCCAGGATGGCCTCGGACCTAAGACCTTCTTGCCCGTCCTCCTAAATGCTGGAGTTTACGGGCGGTCATCACCTTGCCTGGTTTTATGAGGCTATGGGGATTGAACCCAGGTTTTCCTGGATGCCGGTTGAGTACGTCATCAACCGAGCTATATCCCTAACCTTAATTAATTCTTTTGTTCACGAATAGCTGGTGTCAAGTACTTTGTCTGCAAAAGGCTTCGGGAATCTAGTCAGCTCTGTAGTTCAGAGTTTGCGGTTCAGACCACCCAAACAATAGCCCCCCGAAAGCTCCAGTTAAACCAAGCCAGGCTCGGCTGGAGTAATTTACTCTGGGAGGAAAGCAGAACTGTCTGGATGGTTTGCCGGGCTCCAGACGCTGCTGTGTCCACAGTGCATTAGACCTGTCATTTCAGGAAGGCACCCACATTTCTGGTTTGTTAGCAGTTCAGTTTCATCTTTTTCTTTTACTGTGGCGAACTAACTTTTAAAATGTAATTAATGATAGTTTAAGGCCTGAAGGGGTGTAGTCAGGGTCCTGATTTGTCTATTTGAGTCAAATTATACAAACCATATATACGACATGCCACTCTGGGAGACTCCGTCTGGCTCCCCAGTTTCCCTATTCTAATGCAGTCTAATTAGATAGGATTCTAAGTCTGTCTGGGATAGGAAGTACTATAGCTCAATTATCACAACGGAAGTCTCAATATGTAATCGGCTGCTAAGGGAAGGACGCAAGCACCCACAACAGCGACCTTGGTGTCTGTCTGGAGCAAATACCCTCTGTTTCGTGCGCTGGAGCTGTGAGGTTTGTAGCTGTGTTCTGCTGTTCTTTGAAATGAGTGGAGCATTTTGGTCTTAGCCTTTGGTGTACGAAGGGACAGTGGCTACCTGCTAAGTTGGGCGGCAGCACCCCCGAAGGGCATTCGGGCACTCTGCCATAGTTACTTTATAGTTTCAACACGTGGGACGTGGGATGGAGACTAGGAGGGAGGTTGTGTCTGTGTGCAGCCTGACCCAGGACCGTGAAGGTGCACAAATTGTTCCAAAGCCCTAAGCCCTGACCTTTGAAATTGTTCAAAGTTGGAAGGAGGCGGTTTAGTCTCCTAAGTCCTTATCTCCTCAGCCCAATAAGCCAATTCTGTGTTTGCTCAAAACAAAGAACACCCTATGCTCATCGCAGAGCAGGTCTGAGAATGGGCCTGCCTTCATGTGGGTCATTGGGTATCACAGGCTCTGGTCAAATGACAAGCTGCCTTGCTCTGCAAACTTTTGTTTTGTAAAATTGCACAGTGTAGTTGCTAACCATAGCTCAGAACACAGACAAAGACTCACAAGGGGCTCCATGAGCTCAGACACCACTTCTAGATTGCCATATCATCATGTCTAGTGATCAACTGGTAAGCTTGCAATCTAACTTATATTGCAGTGGGTGGAGTCTTGCTCAAATAGGGAATGATTGTCCGTTCTTACCGATGCCCTTCCTGCTTCCACATCTGTATTCTGCCAGTTGCCTGTGTTTCTGCCTTGTCACAATAGTTATTCAGCAATGAATGTCAGAATGAGCTATAAGGGTTCTTTTATTTCAGTTGAGTTAGCAGGATAACAGAGCTAGGAGTATGCATGTGTCTGACCATAGAATAACAAAAGGCTCCACTCTTGTTTCACAGGTTTGGGGTGGGGCGGTTCCTCCACCTTTTAAGATTCCAGAGAAATCTAACAAGGTGTTGAGAGTTAGACCATTCTCTTCCTCTGGGGCTGTAAGAACATTGTGCTGAACATTGGAACAATCACTACTTTATTATTTGCTAACTGAATCATGGAAATAGTTTTTTTAAGCTAGAATTTATGATAAGAACGAACAAATTATTTAATAATTTTTAAATCATAGAACTGGAGAGATAACAGGAGCTTGCTGCTGAGCTGCCTCCTAACACCCATGGTTGTCAGGAAGTTGTGCTGGCTGGTTTATGTCACCTTGACATAGACATTTTGAAAGAGGAAACCTCAATCAAGAAATACTCCTACCAGACTGGCCCACGGGCAAGCCTCTGAGGCATTTTCTTGAATGACATGGATATGTGAGGGCCCAGCTCTCTATGCATGGTGCCCCCACCTGGGCTGGTGGTCCTGAAAGCTTTGAGAAGACGGCTGAGGAAGCCTTGGGGAGCGAGCCAGGAACCAATAAATGGCCTTCTTACTAAAAATTGGCGCTCCAACGTGGTTGACTAAATTCACGTAAAACCTTAGAGGTCTTGGAAAGGAATTCTAGACACTAAAAAACAAAGTTTAGCCACATTTATTTTCCCCCAAATGGGCTTTGCTTGCTAGCTGCATGCTGTGGCTCCTTTAAGAGAGGTTTTCCTGATTCAGTGGTAGCAGAAAAGAAGCCACAGCTTTGAAATGCCGCTTTCTGGGTCATGATGACAATGCAAACTCTGATTCTTTCTGGAGGTCTGGCTATGGAGCATTTAAATGGGGTTTGTGAACAGAGTGCTACAACTTGCTTAATGGCAGCATAGACCTGCTGTGTGCCTAAAATGGGGCTGTGAGCATGGCTCTCAGAGGCAGCAGATAGCTCTGCCATGCTGGACTGGGTGGGGCAAGCAGGCAGTGCTGTATTTTCCCTAGCAATGGCGCTGCTTAAGTTATAAGAAGGGCTTAGCATTTTAAGAAGTGCTTCTGGTCAGAAAAGATTACAGATATGCAATAAAGACAAATACAGATATAAAAGACCTCTGAATGGGTCACAGTGTACATAGACTTGGGAGAGAGAAGAAAAGGAGTATAGAGAGTTATAAAAAGAAATAAATTGTTAAAAAATAAAATAAAACCTTTAAAGAGACAGAGCATAGACAGTTACATTAAAAGGAGAAAAGATGGAAAATACACAGAGCCTGGATTATATATATTATTGTTTTTTTTAATGTTTTGACTGTGAAGAAGCTAAGTAACCAACATATATGCTTTAAAGGTATCTTGTTTTCAAAATTTGGGTATAAGGATATGTTGGTTTGGAAAAGAGGTTCTTTTTTTTGTTTCCACATAAAATGAGAACCTGTGGAATCCTTCAAGACTAATGTGGTTTGATGTACCAAAATCCCCCGAAATGTTGTTATGAATACCTCCCCCCCCCAAATTTCTTCAACCCAATAAACAGAAGGAAGCAGTTTGGAGAAGAATTATGCCCATATTCCCAGTATTGTTTATAAATGTTTCTTTACATTTAAAGGGGGATATGCTATAGAGATTTGCATTGGTATGGATCTTGCTCTATTGATAAAAATTTAAGGTCAATCTTGTTATATGTATATTTCTGCCCTTGATTAAGGTGTTGTGTTTGTGTAGCTCATAAATGTAATGTATAATTAAGAAATATAGGTTAATAGATAATCATCTATAATAGTCAAGCTTGTAGTCATGTTAGTTAGATTTTCTAGATGTACAGAGATGTATTTCAGATGGATAGGCATTCTTCAAACCTTTTGAAGACTACAGAATATGGCATTTAACATATTTTAAGAATTTAGGACTTTTCATGACCATGAGACACATCTGCTCCAGGCAACAGCAATATACATCAAGAGGAAGATGGGCATCGAAGAGGCTCCTTATGAAGTTGGTTAGCCATTTGGGCAAGAAACTGCTCTTGCCTGGACTGCTTGATGAACTGGACACGCAGGACCCACAGAGAAATCACTGCTGAACATGCCTAAAGGTGAGATGAGTCTTCAGGGTTCCTGCTTCACAAATGAGTCTGCTAGACATTCTGGAAGACACAGAAAAATGTGACTGGCAAACTGCCAATATAGGCAGAACTGTCTTTGAATTTCATGCATCATGGAAAAGTCTGCTGGATACTATGAGCCTGTAGGCTGAAGATGGATGTCCCATTGGTACAGAAGAGCTTTGGGTGACTATCCAAGCTGTGACATGTCTCTGTCATTTCTATCGTTTTGGAAGTTGATTACAATGCACTTCTGTTTACTTAGGTAATATTATATCCTTCTGTAGTCTTTGATGATTGAATAATAGATAGGAAGTAGATATAAATATTGTAACTGTAATTCTTGCTTGATAACTGTTTTGGTATATGTAATATTACTATGCTAAAGTTAAAACCTTCCTTTTTATTTAAACAGAAAAGGGGAGGTCATGTGGGATTCTCCTCTGTATCCTGTGATTACCATTAATGAATAAAGAAACTGCTTTGGACCAACAGCAGGGCAGACCTTAGTTAGAAAGTTAAAATTAAACTTAATGCTGGGAGAAAGAAAGGCAGAGTCAGAGAGAAGCCATGGAGCCCTGCCAGAGACAGATGCTCTGAAACTTTGGTGGTAGGCCATGACCTCATGTTGATGTACAGATTAATGGAGATGGGTTAAATTAAAATGTAAGAGGTATCCAATAAGAAGCTAGAGCTAATAGGCCAAATAGTGATCTAATTAATACAGTTTCTGTGTGATTATTTTGGGAGTCTGGGCAGCTGGGAAATGAACAAGCAGCTCCTTATAACAGCATTCCTCCATGACTTCTCTAGTTCCTGCCTTGAGTCCCTGCCCTGACTTCCTTCAGTGATGGACTGTGGTGTGGAATTGTAAGCTGAAATACACTCTTTCCCTCCCAAGCGAATTTGGTCATGCACTAGAAATCCTAAAACAGTGACTCACAACTGCCTGTAATTCCAGCTTCAGGGGCTCCAATGCCTTCTGCTGGCCCTCTTGGGTGAGCAGGTGAGCACGCAAATAAAAATAAAAACAAATCTAAAAAAATTCAAAGCAAATAAATAAATAAAATAAATAAACCAACAACATTAGGGTTGCATTTTAGTTCACCTGCTCCCTTTCAAAATGCAAAAACAAAACAAAACACCCCCCAGAAAACCAAAACCCTAGAATAAACTCCATTTCTTAATCCTTCACAGAACATTCTGCTACTGTGTTCCGTAAGCAGAAGTACTCACTTGGATTCAAAGGCTCCAGGAAGTTCCTGAAACTGACCTAATAACATGGCCCCTAGCCCTGCTCCCAAGTGTATGTAGGCAGTAAGGACTGGAGAGACACTTGCAGAGCAGCTGAGCTGACTGAAGAAACCCCTCAACTGTTGGTCCTCCTGCAGGCTGTGGGGTGTGTGCTAGTGTTCCAGCTTTCACTGGCTATTCCCCATGATGGAGTGACCTTGGTGATGCAGCTGTCTTTGGGTCAGTTCTGCTCCTGTGAGTAACTCCTTGTAAGTAACTCCAGAACGTCTCATTCACAGAGCTGAGCCTTGGTGGTCTCCTTGCTCGGATTCTCTCATTGGTTTCCTGTTTGGGGTGAGGAGATGGTTGTCCACACCTCCTGAGGAATCATGGCTCACAACATCATGAGACCCACATGGTGGAAGGAAACGGCCAGTCCCTGAAAGTTGACCTTTGATTTCCATACACAAACTGTGGCCAGCCCCTCTCCTCCCTACCCCATCCGGTAAATATTTACAATGTTAAAAAATAAAAGTTCTAGGCCAGCATAAAGTTCAAAGAGGTACCGTGGTTAATCCCAATAGGTGGTAGATAGAGTTAACTGGTTCCAGGGCCATGCTCCCTGCAGAGGCCCCGAGAAAGGGTTGATTGCTTTTGCCTCTTCCAAATCTGCCCAGTCTTTGCCTCCACCATCTCATGGTGTTCTCCAGATTCTCTCTGTGACATCACACGGCTTCCTTCTAGAATGGCAGCCATGAGAATTAAAGTCCACTGCAAGCTAGTTCCACTTCCTCTAGACTCAACGACATATGCAAAGACCAAGTGCCATATAAGGGAACAGTTTGGGATTCTGGTAAACGTGAGTTTTTGACATGACAAAACCAAGTACATTTAGCTAGCATTTTACAGTCCAGTTGAGAGAGATTTTTTAAAAAATCAAAACTATGACATTTGAACCTATCTAAAATCAAGGAAACTGATGACATCTAGTGAGGGACAGCACCAGGGACCGTCACATGCTGCTTAGGGGAATGGTTCCTCCACTACAGAAAACAGTTTGCAAATGTCTTAGGAGCTTGAATGTTCACTTACCAGTTCTGGGTATTTACTTGAGAAAAAGGAAGACAGATGCTCACTGGAAAGCAAACGAATTTTTATAGCAATTTCATTGATAAAATCGAAAAACAATGCAGCTATCTCAACTTGTAAATTAATAAATTGTGATATGTCCATAAACGGAAGACTACTCAGAAAAAAGAAATAAAATCTGATGACAATATAGTTGAATATCAAAAGTACTATGGTAAGCAAAAGAGGCCAGACGCAAACAGACACATACTGCACAGTCTCATTTACATAACACTCCAGAAAAGGCAAGAAAATGGTGGGAGAAATCACAGTCCTGATTGTTAGGATCTGGGAGCTGGGAGAGGGGTTGGCTATATAGCCAGTGCTAAGAGCTTCTGGGGGTAGGGTTTGGTTCGCAATGGTGTGTACACGACTATGTCAGCTTGTCAGATCATACACTACATGAATGAAAGTGAGAATGTTTTCTATGGAAAGTCTGCTTCCGGGAACTTCAGTGCCACAAGCTCCCCCTCAGTCTCCCACCAGGAAGTAGTCCTGCTGGTGTTTGACTTGCAATGTTATTTTTCTCTGTGATTAAGGGAATATGAACCCAGTCTGTAGGATTGAGAGCAGACTACCTGAGCAGAAATTCCTTGGGGAAACTGATCTGTTGGCTTTGGGGATTTGTGTGTGTGTGTGTGTAATATTATTTTAAGGCAAAGATGTGTTACATTTGTTTATGCAGAAGAATGTTGCTTTAACTGTGTAAAGGTGTGTTTCTTTTGTTTAGGCTGCATTTGTTTTAATGAATGATGTAAGAATGTGTGTTTAATTACAAAAGATGTATTAGGTTTGCTTCACCTAGCCTGCCTAAGGCATCTGATTGGTCTAATTAAGAGCTGACAAGCCAGTAACTAGGCAGAGAAAGGACAGGTGGGGTGAGCAGGTAGGGAGAATAAATAGGAGTAGAACTCTAGGCTAAAAAAGGGGGAGAAGAGGAAGAACAAGAGAATCAGGAAAGAACGAGGGATACACCCATGGCAAGAAGCTAGGCAGACCCCATCCAGCCGGATATAGAAAAGCAGACAGAGAGTAAGACATACACAAAGTAAAATAAAGTTATAAGCCCCGAGGCAAAACGTAGATGAAGAGAAACAGGTTATAAGAGCTAGCAAGAAATGAGTTAACTAGGCCGAGTGTTCAAAACATAATAAGTCTCTGCGTCATGATTTGGGAGCTGGTTGGTGACACAGAAAAAAATAAAAAAGCCTGGTACAGGGGTTCTCTAGCCTCTTAAACTCTGGAAGCTCCGTAAAAAAGAAATATGTCTTAGGCTCGAGGTAAATATATTTACTATCAATACAAAATCGATAGCAAGTATTAGTGCAAGGTGAAGGGACAGCTGCCTGTTTGTGTGTTTGTGTGTTTTCAAGTAGGAACTTGCTGGATAGCTCAGGCTGGTTTCAAATTCATGGCAACCCTCCTCTTCTGTGCTGGGTTGGAAGGCATAAATCACCACACCTGCCTGACTTTGAAGCCCATCCCATAGCCTTTTTTTTTTTTTTCTCTCAGAAGAAGCCAAATACAAACCTGCTCATGATTTGGGAACCCAGGAGGGAAGAAGGTTGTCAAAGCCACCTTCCCACCTCCCTTGAAGAACGTGTCATGTTCCCTGGATGCCTATGAGTCTAAGCTCACTGTGATGCTGAAAGCCCTGGGCTTTGTTGTACAAGAGTCCCAGATCTTAGGAGGCCTTGAGACCTTAGCTCAACTGACACCATGATGGAAGTTCCATTCAGGCTGTAAAACTCAGTCCATAGACAGCACCACCTGCCAAAACTAAAAGACCTAACCCACCAAACTCCATGTAGTTCAGGGACAGTTTGTAATGTACTAACCTTGCTTTTTGGCTTCTGGAATTCTGCTTCTGGCTAACTGTTCTTGTTGCCTGAGTATGTCAGCCCAAAACATGGTTTTTGTGCTTAAAAGCGCACCCTGAGGAAGGCTCAATGCTACACTGGGATCCTGATGACCCAGTGTAGTTGCCCACCAGCTAATAAAGACTTTCTATTGACGTACACCATGTCTGAATAGTCTTCCTTGGTGAGGAGCCCACAACAATTGTCATTTATGGATTCTCTTCAGTGTGGAGAACTCCAGGTTACTCTTTCCCTCCCACACTCAGGCATTTGAATTACAAATGCGAACATAAACAATCAGCTGTCCTGTGATTCAGGCTGCAGGACTCATTGTTCAGTGTTTAACTTTGCGAGCAGGAAAGGAAGCCAAGGGTATTTTAACACTGTCCTCTCCACCAGTGCCTTGCGAACGTACTTCTTTGTGTCCCGCACCATCAAGCCTTGTGGATAACCCTCGTGTGAGGCTATGGGAAAGCAGGTGAAAGAAAACAGGACAGGACTGCAAAATCCGGGTCTAAGAGCATCCTCTTGAGAGGTCCCTAACTTTAGAATGGAGCCCCTTCTCTATTAGGCGGCCAGACAAACAGAATAGGATTAATTTCAATCTCTTCACCTGATCCCTCAAATGCTAGTTACTAAAGACTCGAGCCACCTAATTATATTAGCTAGGGATCACCAAAGGAATAGAATCCATGCTACATAAGCTGATTAGATTATTATGGGTGTTAGCTCATATAACTATGATTATTATGGGTGTTAGCTCATATAACTGTGGATTTTAGATCTCCAAGGGTCCCTCAATACACCAACTACAAGCTAGAGAATCAGAAAGTCAGTGGTATAACTCAGTCCAAAGACATAGGAACCAGAGAAGCCAACAGTGTAATTCCTTGCCCGAGCTCTAAGGCCTCAGAACCAGTGTGGGTGTAGGGTGCTGACTACTGTTGCATGTTTCAGAGCCTAAAGACTTGAGAATCCGTAGGTCCGATGTGCAGTGTTAGGAGAAGATGGCTGTCACAGCTCAAAAAGTCGGGGTGATGGAGGTGTCTAGGATGGAGTAAGAGGTGGGAGTGTCATCCTTCAGCCTCTGTGTTCTATTTGGGTCTTTGACAGGTTGGAAGGCACCCCCCCCCCGTCAGTGGGGAGGAGCTTAATCTACTGACCTCTCACTCAGACACCCTCATGGATGCACCCAGAGGGTTTCACCAGCATTTGAACCCTCCTTAGCTTAGTCAAACAACCCTTAATATTAATCATTATATCAATAATGTCTGTCAGGCTGGAGGTTTGGGGACAAAAAAAATTCCCCACCCATGCCCCACCATCACCCCCCACCTCTGCCAGAAGCCAGTGCTTGCATAAGTCCTCACACAGGACAAAGAGTCTCCTGCCACCAGCCGGCACCAACAAAAACCCAAGCAAATCCTGGACAAAGGAGACACTTAGTTCCAGATTCTAAAGTAACCACTGGACTCAGGACACACCTACTGGGCCTCCGAACCCAGGCATTGCCCCCTCTCCCAGTCTAGCAGTGAGACTTCATGAAACTACAGTGAGACCGAACTTGCCTGGGAGCAGCTAATCCCTAAATGAACCTGCCTTTTACTTCTTAATTCGGCTCGACTGGATTTATTGCAGCGACTGTGGCATCCTCCAGAATCCAGGCTGTGCACCCCTGTGCTTTGCCTTTCATGCTACCTCAGTCCCCCTCTTTCCCCTTGTCTTTAAGCTGTTGTGTACTATATGAAGAACAACTTTCCCAGCTCCTGTGATGGAAGATACTTCAAGACATTTAATTTCCTCTACGGGGTCTGAGCAGGATTGACGAGACATCCAGTGATGCACTTTGTAGCCTGGAGCTGGCTGCGGAGATCTTTATGTCTTATAAGTGGTATCAGATAAAGCCTCTGGCATTCCAGATAATGGCTAGGTGACCCTGTTAGAACACTGTTTACACTCAAGTGATAATTTACCTCTCTCGATATAACAACAGACAGAAAAGCCAAATAAGCAGGGCTAACCTCGTTCCAGTATTCTTACCTCTTCTATTCATCTGTCCCTACACTTTCTGAGCAATGCCAAGGTGCTGTACATCATATTTACTGTTTATACCCATCATACCTTAGTGAAGCTGGGAAGGAAGCTATGTCCAGAGCAAAGCAGAAATAAAATTTGCATATATATGTATATATATATATGTATATATATGTTATCCTCAGGAAGCACTGGCTAGGTAGAATATGATAGGACTGTCTTTGGGGACTATCTGACAAGAAATAAGAGTCCAGGGAGACTGCATTTGGATTGACTCCAGTGTGGGGAATGTGGATTATCGTCCTTCCTTCTCTTCTACGTTAGCTCCTGGACAGACTTAGAAGGTGTCTACCCTAAAGACACCTGCTACTGAAATAGTCCCTGATAGACATGGGCTCCCCCATACGACCCGATGTGAGCCACGGATGGCCCTCCATTCTTGCTCCCGGCCCCAACAGCATTCTAAGACCTGGTATGAGACAGGGCAACATCGTACTGGGGGGAGCTGTTTACACATCCAGCCACACTAGAAGAAAGTTGTATCAAACACTTAAGCAATCTTACTTACTGACTTCTGATGGCCTAATAAAGTGGTTAATATCTTAGCTTTTGTTTTACACCTGAAGAAACAGGCCCAATGACATTAAACAGCTTGTGCATTTCCCAAAGCTAGAAAGAAGGGGCCAGAACTTGAACCTGAACCTGAAAAGTTTGGTTCTAAAATCTGTATGTTTAAACTGCTGCCCAACTCAAGTACATGCTCATCGTAACGATGTGTAACAATTCATTCGCATGCATTTCCCAAAAGCCTTTATAGCATTTCCTTTAAGTCACATACAGCTGATATTTTCCATCTCTCCCCCTCCCCCATGTGTGTACATTTGTAGTGGTTTGAATCAAAATGGCCCCTATAGGCTCATAGGGAGTGGCACTATTGGGAAGTGTCACCTTGTTGGAGGAAGTCTGTCACAGGAGGTGCACTTTGGGGATTTAGAAACCCAAGCCAGGCCCACTGGCTCTCTCTTCCTGTTGTCTTCTGATATTGATGAAGAACTTCCTCCAGCTTCCTCTCCAGCTCCACGTCTGCCTGCATGCCACCATGCTCCCACCATGGTGATAATGAACAAAACCTCTGAACTGTGAGCCAGCCCCAGTTCAATGTTTTCCTTTATGAAAGTTGCCGTGGTCATGGTGTCTCTTCACAGCAATAAAACCCTAAGACAACATGTTTACGGGAGGGTGCATGTAATGCTGGATCTCAGGAGTCCTTCCTCAGAAATGACTCCCCCTCACTTTTAGATCACGGTCTTTCTCGGGCTTGACCTGTGCAGCCTGACAGAGGAGTCTGTGGACTGACCAGCGAGCCTCAGGGACCCATCTTCCTCCACCTCCCCACTGCTGGGATCACAAGGGCTTTTTGCTGTGTCTTGGGTACCAGACTCAGGCCGCCATGCTTACACAGGAAGTCCACATCCATCTTTCTTCAGGGAGTGTTTGTTCTCTATTGAAATGTCTAGTTCTTGTTCTCTTATGCCATGGGGATGATTCAGAATTTTAGAGATCCAGTGGAACATATATTACTCTTATGTTATAAAACTGAAATATTAAAAGCAAGATTTATAAGGTATAGTCTCTGTTATCAACAGAGTTTGATGGTTGACTTTGACAATCTGATTGAAGTAGAAACATCTAGGATATCAGTGAAGTATTCCTTTTTACGTGTTTGTAAGTGTGCAGGAGAACAGACCCACCATGAATGCCCATGGTCCCATTCTTTGGGCTGGGATTTTGGACTAAATAAAAGTTGGGGGAAACAAACGAGAGTCAGATGAAGGCATCATTCCTCTGTCTCTACCTCCTGTTCCACCAAGCTGTGACCTGGCAGTTCAGGTTCCCACCACAGATCCTGCCCCAGGTGCCATACCTGTGGCTTCAGAATGGACCGCGAGCCTGAACTGTGAGCCTCCATAAGCCCTTCCACAGACTGTTTCTTGCAAGGTGTTTGGTCACAGGCCTGAGAAAAGTACTGACATGGCAGTGGTGAGCTATGGAACTGTTGCAGCTGCCAGGGCAGAGTTCACCATGGGGGCGTGTCTTCGGCCTTTGGGACTGGTTGGGGGATGGAATGTGGAGTAGGTTAAAGCTGCAGACTAGAGATTCCCAGATTTATCCAAGTCAAACTTAATGGCTACTTCTGCTGGGAGCAGAGACCACTGTGATGGAGATGTGGACGTAAAGACGGCACTTGGGGTGAAGAAAGTAAAACCCCTCCCAGGGACTGGGAAAGGCCATTCCTGTTACATTTTCTTTTTCTTTTTGAAACATCTGCTGCCTTTTGCCTCTGTTCTAGAAATTTGAAAGAGGCTGTTTTTGAAACAAGTGGACTAATTTGCCGTTTGGAGGAAATTTCAAGACATGTTCAGCTTTGGTGTGTTTATTGCTCAATGCATTTCCTGAGATTCACGCTAAGAGAGAGCAGGAAGTCGAAGCGTATAACATCTGCAGTTTGGCGAGGAAGGGAGCGTGGAGCCAGATGAAGCCGCTGACGGAAATGTGGAGTCTGATAAGGGACATTCAGGCAGTTCAAGTTGAGGACAGAGTGGGTGCAAACAAAGGGGTCATAATTGTTAAGATTAGGGACACCGAAGATAAGGCTCAAACTGAGCCCTGGGACATTAGGGAAGGTGTTCCACCTGCTGAAGGCTGGCCTGTGAAAGTGAAAATTCATCTGAGAGGAGCAGCCTGAACTGAGAATGACCTTGAAGGGGTCCTTTGCTCAAGAACAACTGTGTGTGTGTGTGTGTGTGTGTGCTGGTGGGGGGGTGTTTCTCAGGTTCAGTCGCAAAAGCACAACAGAAGTTGTTAAAGATTGGATCCAGAGGGTCTAGGCAGCATCTCAAGGAGGCAAGGAACTTGGCCATGATTATCCATGTAGTGGTTGCTTTGAAGGCGTGTGATATGCAAGGGGAAGGGTATCCTAGAGGCTTGTTCTAAGGTTCCAGAAAGCCCTGGAGGCCAGGCAATGTGTAGATAGGTTTGATGTAAACAGGTTAGACACTCTGCAAGGAGGACCCAAGACGCTGTTCTGCGAAACTGTAAAGGTGAAGTCTAAGACGCAAGGAGTCCCTAGGATACTGAAAACACCAGAAATGTTAGTCATCTGCCAAGGACACCTGGAGACAGCAAATGGAGTAGGCCCCAAGAGAGGCCGGGTGCATTGAAGGCCCCACACCTGACCAGTGTAGCTGTTCAAGGCCTTTGGAGCCCAGATGACGTCATTGTGTGTCCCAGGTATAAATGTGGAGCTGCAGGATTTGGTGTCTGCTTGTCTTGGTTTGGCCCAGTGTTTCCTCCGCAGAACCCTGCTTCTCCATTGTTAGCTAGGAATGCATACTCAGACTCGTGTATTTGTGCTTAGATTGGATTTGTATTCTGTAAACTCACAGTTCAGTTTGCCTTCAGTACCCAAAGACATTTTGGGCATTTGAACAATGGTGGAACCGTTACAACTCTGGAAGACTCTTCAGATGGACTAAATACATGTTTTTAATGAAATGTCCTTAAATCTTTGAGCAACAGGTAAAAATGGAATGGTTTAAAGGTGAAATGCTTGGTTATCAAGAATAGAATTGTAACTGTTAATATTCATGATCAACTTGATTGAATGTAGAAACACCTCGGACACTAATGAAGTGCATACCTTTATAAATATAAATTATACCTTTATAAATGTTTGTGAGGGTTTCTTCCAAGAGGAGTAGTGGAGGTGGGGGCAGAGAGACCCACCATGAGCCAGAGTCCTAAACTAAATAAAAAGGTTAATAAAAAGAAAGCAAGGGTAAGTCTGACTTTTTCTTATCTCTGCTCCCATTCTACAGAAATACAAGAAACCTCAAGCCACTGCCTCCATGCCTTCCCTGAGGACAGGTGGTGTCCCTTGAATGGCATAACAGAATAAATCCTTCCTCCTTTAAGTTGCCTTTTGTCAGTTGTTTGATCACAATGCTGTCATGTTAGGTATCAGGAAATCAGTTCTAGATCTTTCTATAGCACTTCATCTCATTCTTGGGCTAGTCATTGCCTCCAGAGTGCAACTATGTTCACAGATGCAGAGAAAATGACCTAGCTGAGAAATACAGTCTGCAAACAAACTTGCTTGACAAATTCTTGATGAGCAAAGTTAGGAGTAATGTCCTGCAGGAAATCCCACACTCTCTCAACCATACATGCTCATGTGACTCTTGTCAATGCTCCCAGGGTGGCCCCAATATTTCAGTCATTGTTCTTACCCTATATTTGCTGGTTAAGGTACCAGAGGGCCAAGATGGAGCCCAGTGGGCCTTTCGTTCTTTGATGGTTTGAATGAGAAATGTCCCTTACAAGGGTCACGTAATTGAGCACTTTTTCTCCAGCTGGTGAAGCCATTTGAGGGCGTGCTTCGGAAGTCGTAGGAGATGAAGGTTTCCTGGAGGAAGGACATCACTGGGGATGGACTGGGAGGGTTACCACTCCCCCACTACTGGTTCTCTCCTTTTCTGCTTCCTGTGTGTAGATGAAATGCTGACAACAGCCAGCTTTCTGTTCCTGTTACCATGTCTTCCTTTCCACGATGGACTTTATCTCTCTGGAACTAAATAAGCCAAGAAAAGTCTTCTTTTTTTCCTAAGTTGATTTTGGTCATATGTTTTATCACAGCAACATAAAATTAATTAACATACACACTCAATAAAGTCTACTGAATGGGTGAAATGATGTGAAAGATTTGGAGTTAAGTTACATTATGGGAGTCACGACTTCGGTGTCTTTTGAGGACAAGGACCATGTCGGCTTCACAGTCCCGGGGTTGGCACATGTAGACTTGTTCAATGATCTTAGCTCATTGTTACTTAGTGTTTGAGGATGAAATTCGTCAAGCTAAATACAGCGTATGTGTGACTGGTTTGCCACATCTGGCAGTGAAGTGTTCACATCAGCTTCCTACAAACTCATTTTATTTTTAGTGGAGCTTTGTGGAGCGTCTCCAGGATGTGGAACTGATCCATTTACCAGAATGAATTCACGAATATAGAGCCTGTGTTTCAACCATAATCACGTGGCATGAGCTGAGTCTATGTCTGGTACAACAGGAGCTGAGATTGTAAAGTTGTAGCAGGTCTCGAGTTGGCTAGGCTAACAAAGTTGTCTTTTGTCTTACGGTCCAAGGGGACTCATAGAAAATTGGTGAAAAGTGAAAAGAATTCACAGGCATCTATAATATCTACCAGCAGCTGGTGTTGGGGGCTTTGTTGGAAATCTCAGCTGGCTTCCTGACCCTGCTTAGGAAGTGCTTGCCCGGATGTAGCAGCTTAACAAGTGGATGCATTCACAGCACCAGAAAACCAGTCACTGCCCAAAGAAAACACAAGGAAAAATGCTAAAGTGTTTTAAAACCGAAAGGATAGACTAATTAGAAAATGAACAGTGAAGTTGATAAGCTACAGATAAACAGATTAGCCCTGTATCAGGCCTGGGAAGAAACAGTAACAGAGAACAGGAGTTAACAAAGCTTTTTGTAAAGACTTAAAGAACTTTTTTTTAACTTTGAAGCAAAATTCATTTAAATTCCTTTTTCTTTTTTTTTTATTATTTATTTTTCCACACTTGAGATCTGGCACTGTATCCTGGAAAGTGTAAAATAAATAAATAATTAAATAAATAAATAAATAAATAAATAAAATTTACACTTCGTCCCCTCCTCCCATTCCCCTCC
>NW_026068049.1:1645921-1655961 GCF_014885135.2 Alexandromys fortis
AGGACAAAAAGACAACCAATGTCAGGTTTTGCTTGGGCAACACAGAGAGACACTGTCTCAAAACAAGCTTTGATAACATCGCCAGAAATACTGGAAGAGAGTGCAGGGAACATATTCGAAGACCTAAAACAATCTCCCTGCTTAGAAAGCGTTCCTGTGGCCTGTTGATGTTTATAGTTGTTTTTTTTTTTTTTTTTCCATTTAGAGAATGCCTCCTGTTTAGTGTAACTACGCCGGCGATCCAATGCGCCCAGTTAAGATACAAACACAGAGAGAGCCAAGTTCTGCATCAGAGAGTCTAAAGAGACAGTGCAAAGATTTATCAGGCTGGAATAGCGTTTTTATTAGAGCACAGGTATGGATTCATCCATCCTGAGACCGTTCAAGCATAAACCATTACCCTCCGATGCCCTGCCGCAGAAAGAATCTATAAAACTTTATCATAATAGCTCCTGAGAAAATAGCAGAGGACTGTCTTGGGGGCTGTTGGGGATATAAATCTAGAATATGGGGGAGAAATGGAAAGAAATCAGAAGACAAAGGCATAAGCAGCAGAATGGACTGCTAGGCCCCATTCTCCCCAGCTCCCCCTCCTTCCCACTCCATCTTCCTTGTCTGCCCCCCGCAACATCTTAGAATGCACCATGCTTCATTTCTGTGTGAGTTTTATGCTTTAAAACCACACTGGCCTAACTGGGCCAAATAACTCAGTGAAGTTACACGAAGGAAACATTTACGGCAACTCCACAGAGCCAAGACTGATCTTCTTGGCTTATTATTTTGAGGCTCAAAGAAAGAGTAGGGTTTAAAGGGCTGGAGGGCTTGCTACACAGGTGTGAGGACCTAAGTTCAAATACCCAGCACCCAGTAGCCAGCTTGGCATGGTGCCACAAACCAAGAGTTTGGGAAGAGGGGAATGGGACAAGAAGACAACCATAGCCATGCAAACTTGCAACCTCAGGGCTATGGGCAAAGACTCTCACAGTACACCATGATGCCATCTGCCAAGGACCTAGAAGCCAGGACTCTCACCAGAGCTGGTGCCACACATATGGTTTGGGATTTTAGTACCTGAAACTTCAAACTAAATAAACCTGTTTAGTATCCCCCACCCCAACATTTTAGCAACAGAGAACACAGAACATTTGCTTGTTTGATCTTTACAAAAGTTTGTGCAGCAGGCCCTGTTGTTACCTTCTATACAAACGACAATATAGATTTAACAAGGTCAAAACCTTGCCAAGTCACAGAGGCAAGAACCCCAAAGCTACAACCTACACTTGGGTCTGTTGCTTTCCAGTGTGCTGCCCTGAACCACCTGTTGTCTAGTGGTCTCAGCCTCTGGCTATATGGTGCCTCCTCCGCATGTCTGCAAGCTCTCGGGGAGCAGACCAGAGTGTCCCTATACCGCCCCAGCCTGGAACAACGCGTGCACTCTTGCCAGCATTTCTCGAGCAAGTGAACTGTAGTAAACCCTAGGGAAGGTAGGACAAGTCACACGTAAGTTCTCATTATGAGGAAGGATTGCCGGTCCAGATGCATGGGCAGAGGCCAGGGTCCCTTTGGAAACTGATTCCAGAATATTCTTCTCTAAGAAAACTTTGCAGGTCTAGTGAGAAAGCTCCACTGGTAAAGCCCTTGTTTTGCAAACAAGAGGGTCTGAATTAGACCACTGGGACCCATGGGGTCACATGCTTATAATCCCAGTGCTGGGGAGGCTGAGACAGGCAGATCACTGGAATTCTCTCTCTGGTCAGACCACCTATTCTACTCAGTACTCTAGGCCAATTAGAGAGCCTGTCTCAGGATAAAGTGAATGGGGTCTGGGTATCAATACCTGACCTCGTCCTCTCTCTGCCACATGCATTCCACATGTGTGTGTGTGTGCACTTTCTTACACACATGCCTACACATCCACATCCAAGTGCTGAGCACATGACACTTTAAACATAGTATGGAATGTGTGTCTGGGGCATCTCTCTTTTGAAATATGTACTTAAAATGAATTCAGGGATACATATGCATATATATAGAGAGAATGTGAGTCCATCCTCAGTAGAATGTTTCCTCATGGGTTCAGCGATTTGCACCGATGTCCAAATGATCGCAGCTGGTCCTATTCTTCGGAGACATTTAGCTACCACAGCCTTTCTGGAGGAAGCATTCACTGGGGGCAGGACTTGAGATGAAATCCTCACACAGCTTCTAGTTCACTCTTTGTTTTGTGCTTGCGTGGGAAGACAAGAGTTCTCAGCTTCCTGCCACCTTGTCTGTTGCTCCCTGCAGAGCCCCACTCCCCCATGATGGATCACTAGTCCTCTGGAAGTGTAAGTAGAAACAACCTCTTCCTTCTCTGGACTTTCCGTATCTGAACACAGAAGGGTTTGTAGAGAAAGCTTCCGGGTCTTCATCACAGTCCAGTCCTGTTGCCCAGGGCACCTCCCTACTGCTCCTGTCCAAGATTCAGACTCCTGGGACTCTTCCCTGTGCAGGTGTGACGGTGGAGCACAGGTGTGCCAGGACTCTTCACTGCGCAGGTGTGATGGTGGAGCACAGGTGTGCCAGGACTCTTCCCTGCGCAGGTGTGATGGTGGAGCACAGGTGTGCCAGGACTCTTCACTGTGCAGGTGTGACGGTGGAGCACAGGTGTGCCAGGACTCTTCCCTGCGCAGGTGTGACGGTGGAGCACAGGTGTGCCAGGACTCTTCCCTGCGCAGGTGTGACGGTGGAGCACAGGTGTGCCAGGACTCTTCCCTGCGCAGGTGTGATGGTGGAGCACAGGTGTGCCAGGACTCTTCACTGTGCAGGTGTGATGGTGGAGCATGCATCCCCAGGTTCTTCACCATGCAGGTCTGATAATGCAGCATGAATGTGCTGGTTGGTTTTTGCCAGTTTGACACAACCTACACCTATCTAGGAAGAGGAAACCTTAATAAAGAAAATGCCTCCATATGAATGGGTGTAGAACAGAGCTTAGGACTTCAGAAAATTTGATTTCAAAATAAACTGTGAAGTTGCAGTAAGCAAAACAACATGGCAGAACTGAGGAAGTAGCTTGCTTGCCTGCTGAGGTCCTGAATTTGATCGCTGCAAAACAAACTGGATGGGACTGTCAGAGTCAGCCACATAGACTTGTGGGAAGGCTGAGGTGATCCAGATTCTCCTATTTACAGCCAAGTGAGTAGGGTTATTTTTTGGCTTCATAAATATACTTTTAATTTGTACATTTATTGATTTACATATTTGTATATGCTTGTAGCTTATTTCATTCAGGAAATGAATAAGGTGTTATGACGTTTACTCTACCCATTTCTTTTTTAACTTATTTTTCAAACTATCTTTTCTCATTTTACATGTCATATCCGGTTCCCACTCCCTCTCCACCTCCCGCTTCCCCCACCTTCTTCCCCTCCCATCCCCATCCACTCCTAAGAGTGGGTAAGGCTTCCCACAGGGAGTCAACAAAGTCTAGCACATTGCTTTGAGACAGGACCAAGGCCCTCCCCACTATATCTAGACTGAACAAGGTATCCCTGCAAAGAGAAGGGTTTCCAAAAAGCCAGAACAAGCAGTAGGGATAAACCCTGGTCTCACCACCAGTGGCCCTACAGTCTGCCCCAGCCATACAACTGTCACCCACATTCAGAGGACCAAGTTTGGTCCTGTGCTGGTTCTCTTGTTGTCTGGCCGGAGTTGATGGGCTCCCATTAGCTCAGATAAGCTGTTTCAATGGGTAGTCCCATCATGGTCTTGACCTCTTTGCTCTTATTCTCATTCCTCCCACTCTTTGACTGGACTTTGGGAGTTCAGTCTAGTTCTTAGCTGTGGATCTCTGCATCTGCTTCCATCAGTTGCTGGATGAAGGTTCTATGATAATATTTAAGATAGTCATCAATCTGACTACAGGTATTGGGGACTGCAGACCACCAGACCCTGAATTTCTTGTAAACAATTTGTTTTCCTCTACTCTGAGCAGCCTGCAGCTTCTCTGAACACGAGACCCTGATGGCAGGGGAGTGGTTTCTGGTGGCCCTGCAACTGAAAGATCCGGAGAGCAGGGGTGTGGCCAGAGCCCTATATAAGCTGACAATAAAGGGGACGTTCTTGGCATTCTTGTTTCAAGGATGACCCATGTCCCCATGTCTCTGTCTGTGTGTATGTTTTTAAATATCCAGCCTAGTTCCCGGCTCATGTACCGCCCCATAGTGCAGGTGCTACATGCAGGGCCAGGCCAGTTCAGGCACCTTCGCCACTCTTGCTTAGAGCAATAATGGTTCATTTACTTGATGAAATCTAACATAACAATCATAGAAGATTGGTCTGTATGAACTAATATGAAAAGACTTTCACCATAGAAAATTGTGTATATAACTGTGCTAGAGAAAAGTGCTGTCTTTTATCTACATGGCACACTGGTGGTCTAGCTTTGACCCTTGGCTAAGAAAAGGACAGTAAGACTAGTAGATGAACTGTTTAAGGTTTTAGGCTGCTCTGGTAACCCCCAAAAGTTTATAAACACATTTGGTGTACTCTGATTGTTTCTATTCTGACCCATGGTCTGTTTCATTATTTTAAAAAACAGTTTTAGAGCTGGAGAGACAGCTCAGAGGTTAAGAGTGCTCTCTGTTCTGAAGATCTGGGTTCAGTTCCCAGCACCAACACTGGGAAGCTCACAACAAGCCACAACTCCAGTTTTGGAACATGTAATGTATTTTTCTGGCCTCCAGGGCACTCACACATGTTTGATAAACACACACACACACACAAATAAATAAATAAATAAATAAATAAATAAATAAATAAATAATCTTTTTAGAAAGCATAGTTGCAGCCATAACATAAGTTTTAACAATGAATGATCAATCCCCACGAACAACAATCTCAGAACCGGGCCATCAAATGAAATGGCATTCAGCACCTTGAACTGTTATTATGTGAGGCCACTTGTTCCTTTCCCAGCTGCCCAGACTCCAAAACAATCACAAAGAAACTATATTATTTGCAATACTATTTGGCCAATAGCTTAAGTGTATTGTTAGCTAGCTCTTACATCTAGAGTTAACCCATTTCCATTATTTTATATTTTACCAAGAGGCTCGTGGTCTACCAACAAGGTTCCAGCTTTCCCCTCTGGCAGCTACATGGCATCTCTGACTTCACCTTCTTTCTCCCACCATTCAGTTTAGTTTTCCCCCTGCCTAGCTCTATTCTGCTAAGCCACTGGCCAAAAAAGATTCTTTATTAACCAATGATATTCATAGCATACAGAGAGGAATCCCACATCATTGCTCTTTGGTATCTCAGGCTTAGCTTTGTGCAATTTCCATCCAGAAAATGCGTAGGCCTAAAGTTCTACAGGCTAGATTGATTTCAGGATGTGCTATTAGGTTAGGTCAGAGGCTACAGAGCCACACCAACACCACTGGGAAGGGCCTGGGGAGATAGCTCATTGGAGAAAGCATTTGCCAGACAAGTGTGGGCAGCAGAGTCCACATTCCCAGAACACATACTAAAAAAATACTTTGCAGACATAGCAGAGTTGGGTAAGCCAAGACAGAGAATTCCTGGGGCATGTTGGATAGCTAACCCATTAGATCTGGTGAGCTCCAAGTTCAGTAAGGAACTGTCTCAATAAATGAAGAGGAGGGCAATTGAGGAAGACATCTGGCATCAACATCTGGCTTCTGTGCCTCTGAATGCACACACATGTAAGCACAGACACACACACACATACATACATACACAGAAAGAAAGAAGAACACTAACTAAACCCGGCTTCATTCTCAGACTTCCTTGGGAGTCCTCATTCCCACGGAAGATTGGGAAACATGAAAGCCAGAGGCTTTTCTCTGACATTGCAAGACGATTTTTCACATTGGGCTCTTTTCCTTTCTTCTGCCCTGTGAATAGCGATTCTGAAAGCCAGGCTAAGCAATGAAGCTGGAACTCATGGTCCTGTGGAAACTGGAGAGGACATGACTTTCCAGCTCCCACTTGAAGACCCTGCTAGGGTCTCTTGAGAAGACTCTTTAATGGAGCAGAAGTGATTCCATTTTGGTCAAGATGGCTGACTACTAGCTTCTGTGAGTGACAATAAACACCATCCAGCAATATTTCCCAAAGAGGCAAAATCATTTCTCCCCATCTCCTGAGAATCACAGCAGAAGGAATTAAGAATCTAAAGAGCCAAAAGAGTTGAGAACTGATGCAGAACAAGCTTGGGGTTCTGTTGAGAAGGAGAGAATTATGGGTGAAGTGGAAAATCAACTTTCGTGATCCCATCATGAACAGAACTCTCTGCTTCTTGGAAAGAGACTCCCCCAGCTAGTCTCTCATCATGGTCTATATTCTCCTCTAAACAGAATGTCAGCTGGGCCACCCCCATGGACACAAGCACAAGAGGCAAAACCTGTATCCTGAAGGTGTTGGAAACCCTCTGCTCTTCATAATGTAAGCCAGGAGACAAGAAATAGCCAATGGCTAAGAGGCAAGGATGCCCAGCTTGCCCAAGGCAGAACAGTGGCTCAAGAATCAGATTAATGGTAGAGAAAGATACTGGGGGGTAAAAATCAGGGGAGGCAAATATATGCACTCCGGCTTACAAAGTACCGCATGAGCAAAACCATGGAAGCCGATGAGGAGGCTGGATGTCCTGTCTGCTCCCCTCAAATACATCATGGCCTTCAGGCCATTAACCACATCTTAGGGATTGATGGGGGCTGGGGACAGGAAAGAACACAGCATAACTTTCCCCACACTAATGTCCCCAAAAGTAGTTCTTTGTTTCCACCCGCAATCTGATCCCTTGTAGGATAATGGTGCCAGCAGTTGGGGTGACAAATACAATATTGACCCTCTCCCAAAGTAATTCAGACCTCCACGATGGTCCCAGAGTGGAGACTCATCAGCCTGGAGTCAATTCTCACTCCTGTGATAGATGAAAAGTTCTGCTAATACAGGGAAAATATATTGGAGCGTTGTGAGAGCCAGACTGACCTAAGGCTTCCCAGTGGCCCTCATGAAAGGACAAAGAGAACTTTAATTCTGTCCTTGTCCAGGAGAGGGCGTGGCAAGGCTGGACCGAGGCAGCGCCTCAAAAGAGGGAAGGAGTCAAGGTTGCAGTTTTTGCTAACAAGACTCCTCTGTGCCTGCCTCCACCCCATGCGTCATCCATTTGAAATGATCTGTGCACAGCAACTGTAACAAGAGCAGATACTTCAGAAACACCTCCATTCAGCAGCAGCACGAAGCCAAAGGCGCACAAGGCTACCACGCATATGCAGATACCTGAGCCCTGATTTCTAGGCCAAGTGTATTTTCAGGCATGGGCTTCAGCATAAATAGTCGTGGGGGGAAATGAAAGAAAACGCAGAAGATCTCCTTATTAGTCTAGCAACCCTACCACATGGTGCTTCCTGAGCCTACTTTGACATCTGTTCTTTCTTCTTGATACACTGATATTTTGTAGTTGACTGCAATGAGGAAATGAGCCCAACCCTTACTCTAGAAACACAGAAATGGGGCCTTTAAAGAGTTAATTTATATACTTATTTATTTATTTATTTATTTATTTATTTATTTATTTGTATACATGTGTATGGGGGGGGGGGTCAAAGTGCCCACATAGACTAGAAAAAGGCATAGGGTCCCATGGAGCTAGATGCTGTGAAATCCCCCTCTCCCACATCCCCATCTGCACTCTATGCTCTAGAATCCAGTTCGCGAACTTAGGGCAAGGGGCTGGAGGTTGAGGAAACAAACCAGAGACAGACCAACACATGGACCTCCAATCGTTGGTACAAAAGCCCTTCTTTAATAGCACCATAGAGGCTTAACTACCCTGCAGTCAATGGCCAACAGGTGAAAAGCCCATCCTCCAATCCTCTAGGCAAAGCACAGCTTTTAGTAACTTCGATTAGAAGGGTCTAGAGGGTCTAGCAGAGAAGAGCAGCTGAAGGCTGGGACTCAATTAGTCCCAACAGCTAGAGATACAGGCAGTTGTAAGCCTCCACATGTGGCTGCTGAGAACGGAATGAGCACCAGCACCCTACAAGAGAAGCAAATGCTCTTACGTGCTGGGCCATCTGTCCTGACTCTAGATGTGTTTTTGAAACAATAAAGAAAAAAACCTGTAGAAGTCACTAAAAGCACAAAAATCTTTTCCAATTTCTTTCTTTATTTCTTTGTTTATTTTTGCTACAAATGTGTATGGTTGTTGTGAATGGTGCTGTATTACATAAGACAGGGTAATAAACCTTAGATTATGCATTGCACATAGTGCCCGTAACTCCTCGGCCCTCTTTTTTTTAACCCTTTCCCTCCCTGAAGTACTCTTTGTCCCCCTAGGCAGTTTCACTTCTTTCATGCCTGAGACAGACACACTAAAACCTGGCCAGTAAGCCACAGCCATGTGGCAATACATACATTAATAGAAATAAGTTAACCAAAGATATAAGAGCTAATTAGCAATATACTTAAGTGATTGGTGAAACAGTTACTTAAATAATATGGTTTCTGTGTGATTATTCCAGGAATCTGGGCGACTGGGAAATGAATGAGTGACCTCTGCCAACATACCACCTCCATCACCACCACAACCACTGCCACCACCTCCATGATCACCACCTCCACCACCACCGTGTCCACCTCCACCACCACCACCATCACCACCACCACCACCACCTCCACCACCACCTCCACCACCTCCACCACCACTACCACTCCTCTTTTGTAGGACATCTAAGTTGGCTCCATGGCTTAGTTATTTTGAATGGTGCTGCAGAGGACATTTGATACACAGATATCTCTGTGATGTGTTGGCTGAACACCTGGGAGTGAGATGACTGTATGAGGAGTGGGATATGGTAGATATGTTTCTTTAGATCTCTGCACTATTCCCATACCAGCTGGACTAGCTCCCATTCCTGCTAGTATAAAGTTTCTCTTTTCTCTATACCTCACCAGCATCTGCTGTTTGCTCTCTTGATGACTGCTGTTCTTCCGTCTGAATAGGAGGCCTACTGTGTTTGCAGGAATCAACACAATCAGCTTAGTTATTGATTGTTTTTATGGACATACATTTTCTGAAACAGGCACCTGACTCACAAAGTTACATATCCACAGGATTTCTAGATAAGTTAATTTCCCTCCTCTGTGATGTTTTCTTTGTTAGTCACCAAGAATGCAGTCTCAGATACTATTTGTTTTTTTAAAATTGGGTGCTCGCAAGATGTAAAAGAACAAGTGTGTTTACAATAGGGATTAGTGTCAGATTATCCTAGGGCTTGAAAATTTCCAAAGAAAGCATGGATTTAAAAAAAATTTAGAAAGACCAGAGAGATTGCTTAGTAGTTAAGAGCACTTGCTCTCCTTTCAGAGGACTTGGGTTCAGTTCCCAGCACCCTCATGGAGGTACACAACCCAACCATCTATAACTCCACTTCCAGGGGGTCAGATATCCTCTTCTGATGTTTGCAGGTACTTGGTGTGCACACAGTGCACATGCATACATGCAGGCACAACACTTATACACACAGAACAGTTTATTTTATTTGCTGGAATTAGCACAGGATGAAATTTGGTTCCTTTTCCCAACAGGCATTTCTTTTTTTTCTTTTTTTTTTTTGTATTTCGAAATTGAGAAATATAATTGCATACTAATCAAAGAACCACAATTAAAGTTCCTGATAGAACATCCCCATTGTTTCAGTGTGTGGGTGCACCCCTCGCGGTCCTGAGTTCCTTGCTCGTGCTCTCTCTCCATTTGCTCCTGATTTGGACCTTGAGATTTCAGTCCGGTGCTCCAGTGTGGGTCTCTGTCTCAAGAAACTAGACCATAAAAGGCTAATCAACCCAATTATAAAATGGGGCACTGAGCTGAACAGAGAATTCTCAACAGAAGAAGTTAAAATGGCCAAAAGACACTTAAGGTCATGCTCAACTTCCTTAGCGATCAGGGAAATGCAAATCAAGACAACTTTAAGATACCATCTTACACCTGTCAGAATGGCTAAAATAAAAAACACCAATGATAGCCTTTG
>NW_026068049.1:1656531-1691121 GCF_014885135.2 Alexandromys fortis
TCTTATTGGCTAGCTCTTACATATTGTTCTAACCCATTTCTAATATTCTGTGTAGCCCACGAGGTGGCTTACCAGGGAGGATCTTAACCTGCGTCTGTCTGGAGTGGGAGAACCATGGCGACTCCCTGATTCAGCTTCTTTCTCCCAGGATCCTCTTCTGTTTACTCCACCCACCTATGTTCTAACCAATAAAATGGGCCAAGGCAGTTTCTTTATTATAATTAACCAATGTCCTTCCTCCATCATGTACTCACTCATATTCAGTTTCTAGCCATAAATAAAGGACATTGAGCCTATAATTCGTGATCCTAGAGAAGCTAAATAAGAAGGTGAACCCAAAGAAAAACATATAGGCATCCCCCTGAATATTAACCACATCAGGCATTTCTATGGTGACAAATCTGGACTTAGCTCTGACATGTTGGTTATCAAGGGTATCAGTTACTGTGGATAGACACTGGTTCCTGCCCAAGTGAATGGTTATGGCCCTAGTTGTTGTTTAAAGGAGCACATCTCTAAGAGTCCAAGACATTGCTGGTTCTTATTCTGTCCTCTGATTTGCTCTGCTCTTCCAATACTGTCTTCTCTACTTTTCCCCTTCATTAGGTAGGTGTTGTAACCAGAAAAGCATCAGACCCTATAATCAATCCGTTTTTGTTCTCTAGACCTACAAGTAACAGGTAAGCTGGCCGACTCAACCAATATCTTCTGTTCCTTTTGCTAAAGTGTGTCCCACAATTTCTTTCTGACTTGATGTTGGATCACTTTATAAAAACCATACAGCGTGGACAGAGGAAGGATGGTGGGGGCTTAGCTTTGGGACACTTGGTGACTTGCTGTTTAGTGCTTGCTTCATGCTTCTCATTCCTAAGCCAAAGAGAATACTGTGAGATTTAAGTATGGTGTGTGTGTGTGTGTGTGTGTGTGTGTGTGTGTGTGTATGTGTGTGTGTGTGTGTGTGTGTGTGTGTGTGTGTGTAAAAGGTGGAGAAGAAATGAATGAGAAATATATCTTGCCTGGCATAATACTTGGAGCACCACAAACACTCAAGACAATAATTAATTGTGTTTTATATGAAATGTGAGCAGTGTCGTTTCCATGGCAAACTCCATTATTATTTGCATGTGAAACCTATGCATATTATACTGCAACTACAGTCCCTTTTAATTAGGCATGTTGATGTTACAATTGATCATGTAGCTGGTTGTCCATGGAAAGCTTCCCCTGTCCTAGCCATGTCCCCGAAGAGCCATGTGATTCAGCAGCCTGGATCTCACAGAGTTCCCTGTTTTACCCAGATAATTGGACTAAGAAAAAACTATCGTGGAGCATTACAGAACAACACATGATAAAAAGGTAAATTTTTGTGAATAAGAAAATGTTTTGTGACAATAAATTCAAGTGTCAACAAATTCATTTGCCTCTGTGGGGCCCTTTACATAATAGCTTAATTGGGATAAGAAAATCAATTATATCCTATAAGAGGTAGTAAAATGCAGATAACCTATATTCAAGGTAGATTAATAAAACAGATAATCATTATTATTTTAGGATTTATTTTATTTTTTGATTATGTGCATATGTGGACCATGGGTATGCACACATGAGTGCAGGTACCTTCAGACACCAGGAGAGGGCACTAGATCCCTTGGGGCTAGAGATAGAGTGAGAAGTGGTTGTGAGCTATCCGATGTGGGTACTAGGAACCAAATTTGGTCTTCTGTTAAAGCAGTCTGTGCTTTTAACTGCTGAACCATCTCTTCAGGCCTGAACAGATTATTTTAAAATTTTATTTAAAATCAGTCAAGTTCCTGCGCTAGATAGGTCATGGGCCTAGGGGAAAACATACTATTATTATTCTGCTAAAGGAACATAGCAATAAAATGACTCACTCTTGGTGATATATTGAAATGCCCGTTGTCTTAGCTAGGGATTCTATTGCTGCAACAAAACACCATAACCAAGAAGCAAGTTGGGGAGGAAAGGGTTTATTTGGCTCACACTGGAGCATTGTTGTTCATCACTGAAGAAAGTCAGGACAGGAACTCAAACAGGGCAGGATCCCAGTGGCAGGAGCTGATGCAGAGCCCTGGAGAGGAGCTGCTTACTAGCTTGCTTCCCATGGCTTGCTTAATCCATCTTCTTATAGATCCCAGGACCAGCAGCCCAGGTTGGCACCACCCACCATGGCTTGGGCCCTCCCCCATTGACCAATAAATGAGAAAACTCATTACAGCTGGATCTCAAGGAGGCATTTCCTCAGCTGAGGCTCCTTCCTCCGATGACCCCAGCTTGTGTCAAGTTGACACACGAAACCAGCAAGTACACCCATAGATCGGAGCATTGCTCAATGCTCAGAGAAGTGTCTTCTCGCTGTAGACGGGGATTAACACAGAGACCCACAACTGGACAAAGTGAGGAGGAAACGCTAGGACACGGGTCCTGAGTGGGATGCCCTCATCACATCTCTCAAGGTTCAGGGACCTATTTGGAAAGGAGGTAGGATGATGTAAGAAACAGAGGTGACAGATGACTCCAAGGAAACGGTGTCTTCCAGATGCAAGAGGACTGGTGCACATATGAACTCACAGAGACTGGGCAGCATGCACAGGACATACGTAGGTCCGAGCCAGATGGAGTCCCAGTACTGAGAGGGACAGGAGCATCCGGGGTCCAGCTCCTGTCAGAGAAGCTATCTGCAACTGACACCTGTTGGCCAAGGGAAAATCAATTTTCTCCAATGAAGTGCCATTGCATTATCAATCACACTCTGGGGGAGGCCCCATGCCTAAGAGTTAACCAACACAAAACAAATTTCATGGTGTGTGCATGTGTGTGTGTGTTGGAAGGTAATGTTTTTTGTTGTTCTGACATTTTTCATCTTTTTTTTTTTGAGGGTGGGGTTTGGGTGGATAGGGAAATGGAGAGGATCAGGGAGGAGTTGGGAACAGCAGAACATGGTCAAAAATATTTTTTGGTGTTTTATTTATTAAAAAGGTCAAAATTATTGTATGATTTTTTTTAATTAAAACTTCTTTTAAAGAAATTCAGTCAAAGGGAGACGATTCCAGATTTAAATATGTCAGGAGCATCCCGTGCCACTAAGCCACAGCTGTGTGCCCTCTTTCTGTCCGTGCATCCTGTCTTGTCTACCTTAGGTTGGCACAGAGCTGTCGCAAGCTCTAGGCATCTGGCCGTCTTGCCCCTCATTCCACAGGGGGATCAGTGCATCCCAATCCCTGCAGCTGTGAATGAAAAACTTTTCAAGCCACTATCCTAGACCATGAAGATGGTAGAGATGTACTCTATATGTAATCGCCGGTGTCCTGAATAAGAGGGAGACAAAGAGGAACTCGGGTAAAGAGGGGAAGGTCGTATGGCCGCAGACACAGAAATAGGAAGTAATGTAGGTAGAAGCACAGCAATGTCCGTGGCTACAGAAACCACAAGAGACGAGGAATGACTCACCCCTAGGCGCCCTGCAGGCAGTCTGACCCTGCGGGTGCCCGCCTTGCTTTTGACCCCATGATACTGACTATGGACCTCAGTCTTTTCAAATTGTGAAAGAAGGAGTTTCTGTTGCTTTACACCACTGCTTGTGATAATTGTTAGAGCAGTCACTGGAACTAATACAAGAAAGGAAAGCGAAATTTCCTTTAAAAGAGGGAAAATTTCAGAAGCCCTTGGAGCTCCTCTGCCTTGCTGCCCACTGAGAACCTTTTTAGTAGCACCCGGCAGGAAGGCAGGGAAACTGCAAGGGCTTCTGAGATTTTAATCCCAGCACTCCGGAGGCAGAGGCAGATGGATCTCTGAGGTGGAGGCCAGTCTGGTCTACAGAATGAGTTCTAGGACAGCCAGGTTACGCAGAGAATCACTGTCTCAAACAAACAAACAACAACAAAATATTCTCATTTTCAGTATGCTTAGAAATGTGTGCCTGACATTTTTTTAAAGCTTCTATACAGGTCTGCTAGCAAGGACAAAAGTGTGTTGCCATAAATAGAAACAATTTTGAGAGAAAGCATCTAACAGTGTCTGTCATAGCAGGGATAGGGAACCTGTTGGTGCTGAGGGAAAACCCAGCAGCTAAATGCCAAGGTCAAAGCACTGGGATCTGGGTGGTTCAGAAGATCACTGCATCCCTCAGGTGAACACTTTCTCCAACACCAGGCTTGCTTTCCTAGCACAGGAGTCAGTGGAGCCCACGCTCTGCTGCGACAAAGCAGATACAAACACTGCCCAGCAGACAGACACCTCTTCTGCGACTGAGGTCTCATTTCGCCTTGACTTGCATGACCTTGGGAAGTCAGCAGACAAGCGAGTGCCTCTGGGGCAGGGGAGTCTTACAGAGGCGGGCAAACATTCCTGGCATCGTGCAGCTAAAGATTCTACTTTCCTGTTCTTTGCTCTGCCTTGAAGGAAGTTGTCCATCACAAGATAGATGTGTTCTCAGAGCCTCCTGAGTAATTTCAGACTGTTGAAGCCAGGCTTGCACCTATAGTCCCAGCTACTCAGCAGGCTGACTTGGGAGGAGTGCTCGACCTTAAGAGTTCAAGGTCAAACTAGGAAACCCATCAAGACCCTGCATAAAAGCAATGCAAGGCTGGGATATGGCTCAGTGGGTGAAGAACCTGCTTCAAAAGTGAGTTCCAATCCCCAGAACTCGTATAAAAACTGTCTGTAATCCCAGGGCTCCTATAGTAGGACAGGAGGCCATACAAAATTCCTGGAAAGCTTGTAGGCCAGGAATCCTGGCATGTGTGATGGCAAATAAGAGACCTTGTCTCAAGGCAGAAGACAAGGACAGACATCCACATACATGCTGTGGAAGGCACAGACTTGAATTCACACACAAATTGCACAGTACACATATATCCCCCCCTGCCCAGTCCACACACAAATTTTCAAAAATTCAGCTTGCTGCTTCACGGGGAGTCACTTAGGTGACTCTTCTGGTGGCTCATCACCCACTGATTGGCCAGCAGCTGGGAATATATAGCTTCTTGCATTTAAGATTGAGTGCTTGCGTTACTGTTTGCCTCGTTCTGACCGAGTTGGTCTCTGAGTGCCTTATGGTAGTTTAGCCTCAGCTGCAAAGACAGGGTGAGGCCTTTGCCAAGAGACTGCCATGCTGAGGGCATTTCCTGGAATTAAACATCCTTCAGATATGACTTCACCACCTCCCCCCAGAGAATGCATCTCTTCTTTGTTATTTTTTCTTCATTAATTTAAAAAAATAATAGAAGGTTTGGTTTGGCTCACAGAAAGTACAAAGTCCTGGCATCTGGAAAATCCCTTTCTTGCTGCTCTCCAGTAAGCCTAAGTTTAGAAGGAATCTACACAGCAAACCACCAGGCAATGTGGCTCTTTGCCCGAAAATAATTGGCTTCTGTGATACACAGCTAGAGACAACGGGAGTTTGAAATCACTTCCTTATGGTACCGCTCTTTTCCTAGTAGGCTAGCGAGTGGCTCAGCCCCTGGAGCTCTCTGACTTGGTCGTGCAGTAGATCCTCTAGCACAGCTGAGGCTTTCCAGAGAGCAAGTGCTCTGGAGATCTAGGTTTGTAGTGGGAACTGACGCTGTATTCTGGGGCTTAGACGTCTTTGGTGCTTTCGCTGAAGATGGATAAGATTTTCAACGTGCTTTCTGCTCATTTCTGGGATAGTTCAGTGGTTCTGGGCCTGAGTTAAATGCCTAGATATCTGCAGAGACATCTTCATTACTTTGGTACTACTTATTCACCGTGTAACCAGAGTCCCAAAGCAGAGGCCCCAGGGCATTAACGTCCCTTATCACACTGGGGATTGTGGATAGGACTGGGAAGGATCCCTCAAGTAGAGTACCAGAGAGCGAACGTTTGTTCCAGCTTGCTTTCTGTTGCTGAGATAAAACACTCTGAATAAAAGTTGCTTGGGGAAGAAAGGGTTTGTTTGGTTTTCACTTTCAGATCACAAGTCCCTCGCTGAGAGAATACAGTGTGTAAACTCAAGGCAAAAACCTGAAGGCAGGAAGGGTGGAAGAGCATTGCTTCCTGGGTTATACAACCCAGGACCGCCTGCCTGGCCGTGGGACTGCCCATAGTAGGCTGAGCCCTCTTCCCACCGGAATCACCAATCCAGATTTCCTTTTGTAGACAATGGCCACAAGCTAATCTGATTAAGGAAATTCTTTACTTTCCAGGTGAATCTAGGTTGAGTCAAGTTGACAGAAAAACTTAGCTAGGACAGTTATTGAGAAGTGGTTGAATAATACAAGAGATGGGAGAGAACCCGATAAACAGGGTGGCATGGGTGCTGGGTGGGGTTGCACGTTAGCCAACTACCTTTGAGCCTCCCAGAAACCCAGTGGAGCACAGACTGTCTACTGCTTAGGGTGAGGCTCATCTGAGGCGAGTCCTGTCCTTTCCACCCTTTCTCTCTTCCCTACAGAGATGTCTCTGTCCCCTGATTGGTCTCTTTTGAGCTGGAGAATGAGGCTGGGCAACTGTGTGACTGAGCCCCATGGTGGTCTACGATCACAATGCCTAGCATAAGACCTATGCAGAGGGTTTGGAAATTTCTAGTAGCCATATGAAAGTTAAAAGGAGCCTGTAAAACGAACTTTTAAAATATGTGTAGCTCAGTGTATTGAGTGTATGCAATTTCAGTGTACCACGGTGCTACCTCTCAGCTGCTCCTTTGACACCAGTGGTCTTCATGCAGCGCTGGGACCTGAACCCTGGCCATTAGAAGACTAGCATATCAGCCAGCTATTATGACGTTCTAGGCAAGCCAGGAAGCCAAACATTCAGAGGCAAATGAGTCCTCACTGGTCCTTCACCTTCTCTGCTTAGGTAGCTATGTACTTTGCATATTTGCGTATCTACAGAGATGATTCTTAACAGCCTGAAATATCACTCTTGTGAATTCTTAGGAAGAGCTAGAATGTGGGGCAAGTCGTATAATAGGTTTGTTCTTGTGTGCTGCTTAAGGTCAGTCCCATAAAGACTTCGGACACCCAGGCCGGTGTCTTGTTTTCCTCCTCTGTCTCTTTGAGGGCCTTCCTCCTTCTCTAGTGTTTGCATTTCTTCTCTGTTGATAGACAGCTGAGTCTTCAAAACCTTGAGTCCTTGCTATTAGGAACACAGCCTTTAAATGAAATTAATAAGAAGAGCAAATGAAACGTGCTACAAATCATATAATTATAAATCAGATAATTTCCCTATATTAAACTCCCTATAAGAAATAACCTTGGGTCTGCTGAGGTGGCTCAGTGGCTTAGGTGCTTATTGTTACTGTCAAGCCTAAAGACCTGAGTTTGATCTCTGCGACCCACATGGTGGAAGGAGAAAACCAACCCCCGAAAGTTGTTTTCCTCCCTCCACATGTTTACTGTGGCATGTTCCCACCCTGCCACCCTACCCTCTGCAATGAATGTAGTAAAAAAAAAAAATTCAAAAGGACAAAATTTCAAATCTTGGGGACTGATGGCAGTGTGGTCTTGACCAGCATTTCAGCTAGAAGACTAGATATTTGAGAGTAAATCAGCCAAACAAGCAAGCAACAAGCACAACGCCAAATCCCCGGCACTTTTACTGTCTTTTTTTCCCCTCCATCCCAAAATCCTGGAATGAGGAAATGTTTTCATGTGTGTTGGCTAGGTATTTTACCCCTGAACTGGATCACCTGCCCACAGATACACGTAACAGAATACCTAGTGAATGAACAGGTCTAAACATGTAGGGTTCAATCTTTTGACACTTGGATATGGCTTGTAACCAGCAAAATTCATGCTAGAGAATGGTGTAATTAAATTACAAAGAATGGCAAAGAACCCCACCCTCATAATACTTTAAATGCAAGCTGTGTCTGTAGCCACAGGTTGGGCCCTCCTGGAAACTTCTTTTCCTCAGAGGATAAGAAGGTTGGTGGCAGCTGCTATTCGATCTACTGGTTGACAACACCGTCCCTGACACCAGCTCTTCACTCTATCATCCTTTAGTGTGGTATTCTTTAAGCATTTTCCTCATGGCCATAGAGGGCTTCTGATGCTGTAGACACTGAATCCTAGCTGAAGAAAAGAAGATATTCTTAGAAAAAAAAAATACTCATGAGCCCTACTCCCTTATAGGTAGCTGCAAGAGAGTCTGGGGAAATGTGCCGTTTCTTTCTCAGTCCTTAAGGTGGCAGCTCTGAGAGAATGTGAAGCTGGTGAACCCGTGATGACAGCTTGGGTGTGATACTGAGCCACACACAGCATGTGTGTGGTAGCTGTCATACCTGGAGGATCTGAACGTACAAAGCTTATCATCCCAGCTGCTCTGTGGTGCTTGTCCTTCAGCAGCCTTCCCCTTAGAAGAGCTTTAAAGAAGTCAGTTAGCTTACCCAAATCACACAGAAACTCCTTAGGGGTTTTGTCCACCTCCACCATCACGACCACTAAATAGCCACCTCCATTTCCATACAGCTCATCTTCCACATGCCTTAGGCGGATCTGGAAATGCTTGATTGATATTTTTCTCCATGGATGCAGAATGAGGGAGAGGAAAGATTTCTGGCTCAAGAAATTAGGAGAGCATGATGTATTTTCTGAGAGAAGGAAGAACATTATTTTTTCGGGTGGGGGGGGGTCAGGCATTACATAAATTCCATCTTGGGTGGGTTTGGTAGGTGGTACCTGTCAGTTACCCCAGTGGCTGAGAAAAGGTAGTAGGTGTCTGGAATGCAGGAGAAATGCCATAGAAATAACTATTCCCTAAGAGATTGATGGTCACAACTAAATCACTATCACCTGACGAGGCTTCTTGCAAATGAATAAGCTAAGTGACTTTTCCGGGAAGGCAGAGAAAATGGAGCGATGGCTGAAGAATGCAAATGACTTCTTTTCTGCTGGTCAGCACTGAGCAGTGTCTGAGATGAGATCCGATGATGCTTGTTCTCCTTCTCATTCCAGCCCGTGGGTCATCACTACCCACAGTCAGGGAGATTCTCTTTCTTGCCCATTTGGAACCTTCCTCCCAAACATGCCCAGAGGTATATTTCCATGGCTGATCTATATTTTGTGAAGCTCATAATAAAAATTAGGTGTATTTTCTCATTTTAGAGCATCATGCATGCTCTCTTCATGAATCAACTTGGGTTTCTTTTCTTTTTCTTTTCTTTTTTTTTTTTTTTTGGTTTTTCGAGACAGGGTTTCTCTGTAGCTTTGGTGCCTGTCCTGGAACTAGCTCTTGAAGACCAGGCTGGCGTCGAACTCCCAGAGATCCGCCTGCCTCTGCCTCCCGAGTGCTGGGATTAAAGGAGTGCACCACCACCGCCCGGCTTCAACTTGGGTTTCTATAATGGAGTTTTGTAGCCTGGGGGACTTAAATCATGAAATTTGCTTCCTTGCTGGCCCGGGAGCTGAAAGTCTAAGACCAAGCTGCCCTCAGGATTCGATTCTGTTGAGGCCTCCCTCCCTAGCAGGAGATCTGTGCCTTCCAGGACTCCTTCCTTTGCCATTCCTCAGGGGTCGTGTATTCCTCCAGGGGAGGCCAGAGGACAGTCACTGAGAGTCAGTTCTCTTCTACTGTGAGGGAATTGAAACTCAGGTTGCCAGGGTTGGCAGCAATCACCTTTACCAACTGAGCCGTATCATAAGCCCCCCATTGCCCTTCTTAATAAGGGATACTAGTCCCATAGGGCTAATTAATAATTGGGCACCAACTCCAAACACGCTTATGCCAGGATTTATGGCTTCACAACAGGATTTTCAGGGAGCTACAGCTCAGTCTCTAGCACTTCAGAGTCATTAACATCTATAAAAGGTAAGGTCAGATAGGATGAGAACACGGGCTAGTTTCTGCAGTAAGACTCTTTTCAGGGATAACAATGATGGGCACAAAATAAGTCTTCAATAAATGCTCATTGATCAAAAGAATGACAGTCACCCTCTTATACTTTAGCTTGGGGAATCTGTGAGAACAGGCCATGTAAACATGTTATTTTTTAAAAAATAAAAAGTATATGGTTTTCAAAAAGTCCCTTTTTTATTTTCATCAGCATTATAAACACCACTGAGGTTCCACATCATCTGATGTATTCATATCTTTTATCTATCAAAGGTTTATTAAGAGTCAGGGGATAACTCAGTCAGTAAAATGATTGTACTGCAAGCCATGGGGAACCCATGGAATCCCATTGCTGGGGAAGCAGAGAAAGGTGAGACCCAGGGAGCTTTTTGACCAGCCAGCCTTGCCCAGGACAGTGAAGAAGCCCTTCATAGACAAAGACGAAAGTGATCTTGAAGCTGAATGCTCCTTTAGAGAGGACTCTGAGTTCCCAATCAATCCCAGGCATCAACATTTTGGAAGGAAGAAAAAAGTTTAGAGTTGCTGACTGCATGTGACTAGTTAGATTCTGGTTTGGTCTCACTTGTAGACTAATCGAATAAGAGAGAAATCCAAAGCCCACAATGACATGAATGAGAAGGTAACAAGAATATATGTGTAGCAAAGGAGACAAAGAAAATGCAGCCACTTCGCAGATTAGGAAAAGTGAGGTCTAAGCACACTTGTTTATTCAGTATATGTTGTAATAAGTGGCGTTTGGAGTCCTCGATCAAGCCTCCTGTCCCCTTCGCACCTGCTAAGATGACCCAAGCACAGTTGTGAGCAGGCAGGGATGAGACCACTGCAGACACATAGCATCCTGGAGGGACACCCTGTCTGAGTTCCTGAAGCAATGCTCACCAGACCAGGGGCCTCCAGACAGAAGTCAGGGTGACTGTCTTGTGTACATAGGAGAGCACTGGGTTACAGCCCGTAGACATGCCCATGTGAGCATGAAAGACCTTCTGTCACACAGAACGTTCAGTGTCTTGTATTAGCTTAGAAAATCTCACAAGTATATATGTTCCCTCTGACGTTTAACAGTGTAGATGTTGCGGCTGTCGATCCTTGGAAGAGAGCACTCGGCCTGCAGGATAGAGTGAGCTGGCTGTGGCTGGTCCTCTGAATTTATAGCAGCTCTGCAATGGGATGCTGGAGAGATCCAATTTCAACTTGCAGAGACCCATGGAATCATCTAGCATATAGGCTGGGGGTTTAACTCATGGTAGACTACTTGCCAGCACCACAATGATGTTCTCTGCCATCGTTGGTCCATTTTAGGGATGTGAGGACAACACTGGATAGAGAAGACTACAATTATTGAGAGCTCAAAGTGATGGAGGGTAAACGGGCGTGGTGGTGCAGGCCTTTAATCCCAGCACTTGGAAGGTAAAGGCAGGTGGATCTCTGTGAGTCTGAGGCTAGCCTGATCTACATAGTTCTAAGTCAGACAGGGCTACATAGACATAGATTTTTTTTCACACACACACACACACACACACACACACACACACACACACACACACCACAAGGTGTTGGATAGTAGATATTGAAGATAAACTAGGCTAGCTTCCCCAAGATACAGCTTCTGAGAGTGAGCCATATATGCAGGAGGAAGACGGGGAGTCATTATGTCAGCATGAGAGACTGAAAGAAATGCGTGTAGGCAGAGAGAGGGCTTGAACTGAGGGGCAAAGCCCCAGTCAGTCCTAGGGTAGCTCTGGAACTGGTGTGGCCCAGGGTAAGGTCTTCTTACCCCCTGCTGACCCAACACTGCAGGTAGCCTCTCCCTGAGGAGGGAGTGTAACCTGAGATGGGGAATTCCTTCCAGCCTAGTTAGGCCAGTGGCCACTCAGTGGGAAGCCCTAAGCAGCATCTGGGAGCAAGAATGCCTCTACTGGGAAGCAGGAAGTAGGATTCATACAAAGCACCCACTCCAGTCCATCGGATGACTCTCAGGGTCTGGAATTTGGAAACTTTAGAGAGGCAACCATTCATCACGCTTTAAGAATAAAAACCATTTTACAGCCAAATGCAGACCGCTTGGAAACTTCCCCTATCTCACTAACGATCGCACCTAGTCACGACGCCCCAAGGTTCTGCCTAAGCCTACATTTTGAGAGTTAATCCTTTAGTAAGAGTGGAAAGTCATGCAAAGAGCCAAGGAGCTGGATATGGAACTCCATAGTCAAACATTTCAGCTGGTTTACCCGATTCCGAGTTTTCTGCCACCTAACAGAAATGTCCGGGAACTCCACCACCCACGCGCTCACCATGAAAAGAACAGGTTAATGGGTCTGAGAGAAAACATTTTGCTTAAAAATTTCCCTCACTCCGATTGCATAAATTGAAGAGGAGAGACTGCCAAGTGGTCAGTGATGCCTCGCACAGTGGCTTTTGGCAAGGACACTCTGTACTCCCAGCTAAATGAGTGTTTTCCTGTGGAACTGACTTACCTCCTTCATTACCTGTCCTCTTCCCTCCCCAAGCCCGTTTTGCACCAAGGCCTTCTACGTGACTTGAGGAGGGGAAAGAAACATCTCTACTTTTCTAGAACCGTGACAGGAAATTGCTTCTCGACAGTGGATGCTGAGAATTCATTCAGCCTTCAATCCTTGAGCAGGCAATGGGTCCAGCCCCCATATCACAGAGTGTCTATATGTTTAGAACTCTGGCTTTGGCATGGAACATCTTCTATTTGTGATAGGATTCATCTGATGAATGGAATCATATAATCTCCCCGATGGAAACTCTTCTAATTGTGATGAAGATGCTCTTACTTGGTCCACAGATCCTGGATCCTGCCCCTCCCCCCCATCTCATGAAGTGACATGCTTAACTTCTATCCTGTGTGGCAGCCATGCTGAAACCATTATTGAAGTTATGATCAGCCTTTCTGAATTCATGGCCTTTATTATGCCTCCCACAATGTTCCTCTCTGGGCACTTCCATGGCTTTTTCTTCTGTTTACTTATGAGTTGTGATAATTAGTGTTGCCAACTTGAGAGAATCTAGACTCACCTAGGAGAGCAGCCTCCAGGCACACATATGAGGGTCTTTTAGCCTCTGCTATACCCAAGCTTAGGTTAACTGAGAAGGGTTTCCCACTAAACATGGGCAACACCATTCCCGAAGCTTGGGTCCTAGACTGAATAGAAAAGAGAAAGACAGCTGAACACAGGTATCTTCTGCTCTCTGCTTCTTGCTGCTGGTGCAACATGACTGGTCGCCCCCAGATCCCGCTGCTGTGATCCTCCTGCAGTGATAAACTGCAGTCTTGGGCTGTGAACCCACAGAAACCCTTCCTTGCTAAGAGTCTTTTGTTGGGGAATTTTTTAACAGGAAGGAAATGAAGGCACATGCCTTCTCAGTCTTGCTGCCATGGCCCTCCGCTCTGAGTTTCTGTTCTCACAGTGAGTTGTTTGTGTTTTTCACTGTACTGCATGGTCAGAATTTGGGGCATGTGTTGTGTCATTCCCAAACAAGATTCAATTCTTTGAAATGAAGGGGACAGAAAGTCCTCACTCACCACTGAAAATGGAGCATTAGAGAGTATAAGTGTTGCTTGGGTGAATGGTGTCTCTGTGCTTACATTCTGGACTTCCTATTTAAAAAATACTCTTGGTTTTAAATGACTATTTGTACATGAGATGACCTGGGGACACTTTCAGTGTGAAGACCTCCTCAGCCCCCTTCTTCAGCTATTGGCTCCTTCCTTCTCATTCTCATGATGGTTTTTATTTTGATGGAAGCCAGCTTTCTTGGTATATCACTTTTTCTTTTTTCTTTTGTTTTTGTTTTTAGAGATATGATTTTTCTATAGCTTTAGCGCCTGTTCTGGAACTAGCTCTTGTAGACCAGGCAGGACTTGAACTCATAGAGATTCACCTACCTCTGCCTCCTGAGTACTGGGATTAAAGGCATGCGCCACCACCACCCGGCTGGTATATCACTTGTTAAAGAACTTCTATGTATGGGCTTTCAAATAAAGACATATAATGTATACAGCCCCTGGACAGCTCCCACATGTCCCTGCTCCATCAACACCCTCCCAAAGGCAACCCTGATCATAATTCATATTATATATATATATATTTCTTCGTAAACATATTTCTTTGGAGGTGTATGATGTGTGGATGTAGTTTTCTGTGAGATATGCTCTTGCCCACGGACCACACTTCTGGATGTTAGAGGATGATCTTTGTTGTCAGCTGACTTTCATCTTATTTTTGAGACAGGATCTCTCTTGTCTCACTTGTTATCACTGCACTGTGTACTACAGTCTAACTATTCTGGAAGCTTCTAGGCAATTCTCCTACACCCACCATCACAGTGCCCAGGTTGTGCATGGGTTCTAGGATCAAATCTAGGTTTTCACTGTGTGTTTTTGCCTGCTGAGCTGTTTTCCTGGCCCTTTACCATGATTCTCAACTCTCCGACTGGACCAATATGTCTCTTCTGTCATGATACACACATAGGCCCAACAGAAACTTTGAAATGCAATTATGCAGTTACATGCATTGTTTTTTATTTATGCATTCTGCATTGAAGGACATTTGAGCTGCATCCTGTTACTGGTGCCTGGTTCCTCCGCTCTGGGCACCATTGTAAACATTTTTTAAAATTGATGTGAGCACTTTCCTCTATGCGTTTCAGAGCGGAAGAGCTCCAGACAGACATGCGCGTGGGCTAGTAGCTGCTGCCCAATGTTTCCAGAGGAGAGCTGCCTTCGCGCAGGCCTGCTCCGTAGCCTGACCAGCGCTCCCTACTCTCATCTGGTGTGTTTACCTGTCGGGTTTGTCCTTGACTGACAAACAGTGAGCACCTGTTGCTGTTTAGGGGTCATTCCGATAGTTAAGGCACGCACGCAGCTGAGACACATCGCCCCACGTGGGTGAGGCATCAATGAGAAAACTTTGTCTGCTTTTTCCTCCTAGCTTTCAGAGCAGTGGTTCTCAGCCTGTGCATCAGGACCCCTACCCCAGCAAAAGACCACTGGAAAACACGGATATCTATGATATGATTCATAACAGTGGAAGATCACAATTCTGGAGTAGCAATAAAAATAATTTTAAGGTTGGGGGTCACCACAACATGAGGAAGTGTATTAAAGGGTCGCGGCAGTGGGAAGGTTGAGAGCCACCACTCTAGAGCTTGGCTGTGAGCTAACTAACTCCATGTGTATCAACTATGCTCTCCCGGTATGGAATTTTTGTTTTGATTCCTCGTATTTGGTGGATGGAAGCTCAACTTAAATGGCAGCTAGTAAGTCAATCTTTTAGATTCTTTTTGATTTAGTATTCTTTTAGTAATTTTTTAAAAATTTTTTTCGAGACAGGGTTTCTCCGTAGCTTTTGATTCCTGTCCTGGAACTAGCTCTTGTAGACCAGGCTGGCCTCCAACTCACAGAGATCCACCTGCCTCTGCCTCCCGAGTGCTGGGATTAAAGGCGTGTGCCACCACCGCCTGGCTTTAGTAATCTTTTAGATTTAGTATTCTTTTTATCGTGTTTAAGGTTTCTCTTTTAGGTGGGGGCTTTCTTTCTGGTGTTTTTAAAGAGCAGAGCGGGAAGGTGTTAATTGCTCTTAGCACATTCGAAAATGGCTCTGGGAGTCAATAGGGTTGAACTCGACAGTAAAACAATCTTTTCAGCCCCCTTATCAGAACCGAACCCATCTTGCCAGGTCTGGATCAAATAATTCCCCCTCCAAGAGACTGCGATTACCCAGCTTCCTTCCCAGTTTATTCCGGAAGATTGCCACTGGGGTTAGTGACTCACATCGGTAACCTCTTAGGAAACCTCTAAGCTAGGTGGCGCTTCTCCTCAGGCCCCTACTCCCACCCCCACCTCAGGAACATGCAACTCAAGCAGGCAACTCAGAAATAACCACAGAGACATTCATTCACCAGATATATTTGAACTCTAAGCTCTTTGAGCTGTACACGTGCACAAATGATTCAGTTGGTGGGAACCTTCCCCTTCCCCTCCTTTGAAAACGTTTCGAACTTAAAAGAGTGCTGAAGAGGTTTGCATAATGTGCGTCATGGAAGTGTTGAGGCGATTGCGACTTTCACAGTGCCGGGAGGTCCCACGGCTTTCCCTTTTCTCCCGGGGAAAGCTAACCCCTCCCCGCTCCCACGCTCAACCTAGCAAGAGAATCCCTTGGTGTGCAGCAGGCTAACATCTACACATGGCAGTTTGCTAAGACCTTGTTCATTGAGAACCCCTACACAACATAGTCACGCCAACTTTTGCTAAACTGGAAACTTCCGCTACCACTATTTGGAAACACAAATTATTTCCAAGGCTTTCACGTATTTAGAATCCCCCCTCCCCCAGAACCTGCATCCTGAATATTAATGTGCATTGGAAAGTCAACCCTAGGCGGTTAGTTGACTTGTAATCAATCCATCTGCACAGCCGAGTCCAAAGTTTCCGCCACTAGAGGGCACCATCGCTCCGCTATTTGTAGTCTTTCCGTTGGTCAATGAAAAACCAAAACCCCTCCACAACAAAGAAAGTCAAAGCATTTGCTTATTGTACGCTCCTCGGACCTGATTTTGAAGAGGAGACTTATTTTCCGCATGGAAACTCGGGATTCCACAAGCAACGCTGCCCTCAGTCTCAACCGTACAGCACTGTGTCCAGTACTATATTGCTATATTCACAGTAGAGCGGACTTTAATTATCTGAGTGAGCAGTCTAGGTTTGAAGTCTCTGTCGAAACTAGCATACACCTTAGTCAAAAGAAAAAAAAAACCACAATCATTCCTCCATCGAGTGGCTGTGTTAGTGTTCTTGTGTGTTTTTCTGAGGCTTAGGTCATGAAAGTACTAGCCTGTTCTGTGGTTCATTGTATTTACATCCAGAATTACTAGTTAATGAACAGGGAATGATGAGGCTCGACACATGGAGCGGAAAGTATGGTTCTGTAGGTGTATCCTCTGTAATGCACTTTGGGCTAGAGAAATACAAAAGTCACACGTAACAAAAACAAAGAACTTTGGAGCACACGGGCACTGACTGAGTGGGGTCGCCATCATTTAGCCATCATCCTCTTGTGCTCTGAGATGCTCAGCTGTGTCTACGCTCTCGGGTGTTAGCATTATCCAAGCTGCCTATAGCTGACACTTGGATCTTTGTTTAAAAACGGGTGATCTTGACAGCAATGAGGTTGGCTAGCCGGTTATATATTGACACGAGACATTGCTGTATCCTTTTACAACTCTGCGTTAACTGTAAGAGTGTGTTATAGGATCGGATTATCTACATTAGCATCAGAATGCATTCAGAAGCAACGCAGGTATGATGTCGTTAAGCAGCTAATGGCCGAACAATCACTAAATCAAAAACATCCAGATCTTAACCGCACAGCCCAAACATCTGTACAAATATACAAAGGGGGGGGGTCAATCATTCAGACACGTGAGACTTTTATAATAAATAGGTTTGTCTGAAATCGGTCTCTGTGACCTGGACAAGCCTCCCCAGTGACACTGGGGAGTGCTATATGGTAGTGGGGTTCAGAATCGACTGAGGAATATCTTTGGGGCCAAGCTCAATTTTGCCTTCAGACAGAGCTATATATGATGTATTGACTCAAACTGAAAATGATTCCCAGGCTTGTTGAGCTGGATGGTGCTGGGGACACCCCTTGTCTATACAGGACACGGCTGGGATTCCGTGCGGTGGGGTGTACCCTCAAATCATCAAAATAAATGCTGGTGACCGTGCATGTCCTGGGAATGTCGGGATGCAGAGGACTGGGTGAGACCAGATAGGGGGATCCCATGCAGTCAAAATCAAGTTTACTTATGGTCCTATATAAGTGGCCAGGAAAAAAACACAACACCACACACACACACACACACACACACTCTCACACACACACCACACAACTGGAGCGGCTCACAAACAACATAATTGCTATTTGTTACTGATGTCAATGGCTTGGATCAACATGAGAGAACAGAGATATAGGCTGTACTGATTGTTTAATAAGAAAATACTACCTTTTTTTTTCTATAACTTTCTAAGTAATAGATTATAGTTAATGGGTGTGAGTCGATTGGGAGACATGTCACCTTTTCCTAGCCCTTTTGTCCGAGAGGCTTAATTACAAGGAAGGAATCGCAAACAACCAAACACCCTGGGACTTAAAGGCAATTAATGTTTCGGACAAACGACAGGGGAAGCGTGATGAGAGGAGATGCGTGTCGTCACGGACGTGCTCAGTTGGACATGGAGGGCGGCAGGCCGGGACGCCGGGTTTGGATGATTTTTGGCTTTGGGGAAGTCTTTGGATCCTCTTCTTCCTCCATGTCGCTGTCACACACATGCACCACGACGCTTGGTGTGGACTCAGTCCCCGCGTGCAGTTCGTACTTCTCTCCTGAAAAGCAAGACATCAGGTGAGGAAGAGGGAAGGATTCTTTTGGGTTAGTGGCTGGGGTTGGTTTTTGATGTTGTTATTTGTTTGCTTTGCTTTGTTCTTGTTTTTGAGACAGGGTCTCATATAGCCAGATAGCCCTAGCTGTCCTGGAACTCACTCTGTAGACCATGCTGGCCTCAGATTCACAGAGATCAGCATGACTTGGCCTCCTGAGCGCTGGGATTAAAGCCATGCACTACCATACCCGGGCAAGGAAAGGATTCTTAAAAGCAGTCTTGGCCAGGTTTGCAAAGGAAGTAGGGCGAACATTTTTAGGTGTGTTGGAAAGCCTGTGATCTGGCCGTGGATGGAATGAGGGCCTATCAGTCACCGTGTCCTGTCTACCATCTATCAAATACCCAGCTACTATCTGTCCACTATCAGCCATCCAACACCAAGTAAGCCGATTACCCTTTCTCGGTCACAGCAAGCTTGACTGTAAATTTCAAAATGGTACTTCCATTTTGTCAGAGTGTGGGGACTAAATGCATTTGGCAATACAATACTTTGGCTCTTCGCTGTGCTCCAAAGGCTTGGCTTGCTGTGCTCTTGGTAATGGTATGAGTTGGAGCCTCACAGAAGGAGGCAATGGAACCCCTGGCTTCTCCTGCCTCTTTCTTTTTGGTTCTTGACCTCCAAGAGGTGAGTCAGCCTTCTCCATCATGACTCCCTCCTTAGGAACTGTGCTCCACAGGGCCAAGGGAGCATGGGCCAGAAGTTCTGAAACCATAAGTTAAAGCTAATTTCATTGACTGATTAGTTCAGGTGATTTGTTACAGTGATGGGGAGTTGGGTAACAGCCAGTTAGTCATATCTGTTACTGTTTGATCCCCGGTCATGCTGCTAAGAGCTGAGTAATCTTGAGTCAGACACTTTTCGGAGAAGCTAGTCTTTAAATTCTCCTCCAGACACAGAATACTCACAACCACAACTGCTCCGAGGTACAGTAAGAATAGAACATTGCTTGTCCAGAGTCTGCAGTGGTTACTAGCAGACCATCATTAAGGCCCTAACTCCAAGAGTCTCATTATATGTGTGTGTGTGTGTGTGTGTATTGGAGGTATGTGGGCACACAGATGCATATGTGTGGATGAACATGTGAAGCCATAGGACAGTCTTAAATGCTATTCCTCAGGTAAATCTACCTTTTGCTATTGTTGCTGCGTGGCTGCATTGAAATGGGGTCTCTCATTGGCATGGGGCTCACGTAGTTGGCCAGCAAGCCCTAGCCCCTGCAGTACCTTGTTTGTAAATGACCAGCCAATTGTATGTGGGTTCTGAGAATTGACTTGGGTCCTCATGCTTATCAAGTGTTGTAGGCATGTTAGCAACTGAGCCATCTTTCCAGTCCCTGTTTTACAATCAAATCACTCCCAAATCTGTCTTTACTTCACCTCAGTAGGTGTTTCCTGAGCATCTCTCATGGTCCTCCCCATTGCTGTCAAACAATATTTGTGCCTTACCAGCGCAGAATCAACAAAACCTTCAGGTATGAGAGCAAGAGAAGGTGGGTCTAGGCTGTAACTCCACAACTGTTAATATCTCCACTTCCCCTTGAGACCTCACCCCTCCCTTCCCATCCTTCATGACTCAACAGAAAAAGACTTCAGACAATAGTACCTCCTAGACTTGGTTACCGGCTCCCCAAGTCTCACTAGTCCTGATGTCCTTGAAACTGGTCCAGGAGATTCTACGTCATCACTCACTAGTCTTCTTCCACAAACTCAGCCCTTGTGCCTTGTCAGAGTGACTTACATGCTACCTCCCAATCATGGCCATGTTCTTTCACCTGCCCTAGTAGCAGAGTGACCGACTTAGCTGCTACGTAGCTGCTAAGTCCTAAACATAAAGCTCACATTCCTCTGCCACCTTGCTGGCTGCAATACTCGGCATTGTCTCACCTCCCTCTGACACCTCCTGAAACATGCCCTCCTTCCAACATGAAATACCAACCCATTCAGGAATCTTGACTGCTGTCCTAGGTCTGCACAGAAAGACCTAAACTTGATGACTAGAGCAAATCCTGTCTGTCCCCATGACAGGGTGTCAGTCATTTGTGCCACTGTGCACATGACAGTAAGCAGCAATCATGAAGCAGAAAGCTTGCAAGGATGCTGACACTGAAGATGAGGTTCCTGATGATGCAGGAGGTACCAAAGCTCTCCCGAGTGGTGCTGAGGAGGAAGGCCATACTACTCAGTCATTGTTATTTGTTGAACTGTCTTCCTCAAAGGTATCAAGGTCCTAACCTCTAGTTCCTGTGACTGTGACCACATTTGAAAGTAGGGTTTTTACAGATGATAATGTTAAAATGAGGTTGCTGTGTCCACAGCCTTACAAAAAAAGGAGAAGTTTGGGGAGACATGGAAACTCACACATACAATACCTTGTGGAGAATGGATCTCTGATGTCCAAAGCCAAGGAATCACCGGAAGCTAGGGAAGAGCCAAGAATGGGTTCGTCTCTAGCACCTTGGTCCTGTGCAAACCTTGATCTCAGAGCCTCCAGAGATGTCTGTCAATAAGTCTGCTTGCAAAAGTCATTTGCTTTGTGGTGTTTCACAGCCTAGAAAGCTAATGGAGCCACACTTTGCTTTTTATTGGGTCTGAAAAGTTTTATTCTTTTTAAAAGTTGCATGTATGTGTTTGTATGCACATGCATGTTTGCGTGTTTTGGTGGGAGCAGGTGAGGAGGTCAGAGGTCAACCTTGGGCATTAGTCCTTGCTTAGTCGGCATCCAGGAGGGTCTAGTTGCTGTTAGGTATACCAGGCTAGCTGGGCCATACCTGCTTGTTATGCCCTGTTTTTAGCTTCCATCTTGACATAGGAACACTGGGACTATGGACACACATCAGGGCTTTCTGTGGGCTGGAGGGATCCAAGCTCAGGTCCCTTACACTTGCATGGACAGTACTTCACTCACTGAATTGTCTCTTCAGCCTGAGGGTCAGGGAACTCCTTAGCAGACACCTGCCATTAGCATCCCACTGTGTCAGCAGGAGCTCTTCCAAGTCATGACAATGGATGATCCAGAAAACAGAGAATTACGGTGCTGAGAGCTGTGGAAGCTAAAAGGCTATAAGCAGGTAGAACCGTTGTTCTGCAGTGCATGAAGACTCGGAGTCAGATATGCTGAGATTGCAGGAAGATAGGACTGCATCCAGTATTGCATCCCCATCCGAGTCAGATGATGTGGCTGAGTAGCATGGTGCCTCTCTTTGGCGTTCCTGCTATATAGTGAGCTGGGATGGAGAATAAGCGTTAACCCAGCAAGGGTTTAACCCCCTTTGAAATCACCGTAGGCATGTTGTTGTGGTCCGTTTCATGATGGGTAAAATGAATTGTAATGAGCGGGGTTTCTCACCATGAGAGTAAGCAATGTAAGCCAAAAGAAAACCAAAGCTCTAAGGTAGAAGTTGTTTGGGTACTGCTAAGGTGGGGAGGGGGCTCTTGAAACCAGCTTTATCTGAGGGGTACAGGAGCTGGGTCAGGGCAGCTTAGTGGCAGCTCTGGGCACTGCTGGTTCTTAGATAACAAATGCACACCAGCAGGGGGCAGCAACGCTGCTGGTTCTGATCTAGTGGAGGTGTGTGTGTGTGTGTGTGTGTGTGTGTGTGCACCTCATAGCCCCATGTACCTCTTGGTATTCTTCAAGAGAGACAGAAGCAAGTGATTCCTGCGCCCTCCAATGAGATGAAAGTCTTTTTAGCAGAAAGGATTTCTTTTGGGTCGTCACACTACAAAAAGCTCGTCTGAGGAACCCCTAAGAACCACGGTGGGCCTGGGCGCTGCTCTGCTTCTTGTGAGCGCAGAGGTGGAGCGCGTATGTGCATGCATGTGCATGTGTGTATGTGTTTGTGTGAGACCACAGAAGGGATCTACAATATCTGTGTGAACGTGAAGGTTGTGGCGTCTAAGGCTGACGTGGCAGACGGCGGTGGGTGATGCAGGCCAGCATGAACACAGACCCTTTCCTCATTTTTTGGCAAGAAAGTTATGCTGGAAACAAGATGCCTTTCTGTAACCCAGGCTGGCCTTGAACTCGCTATGTAACCCAGGGTGGTCTTAAACTCATTATGCAACCTAGGCTGGCCTGGAACTCACTGTGTAACCCAGGCTAGCCTGGAACTCACTACGTAACCCACGCCGGCCTGGAACTCACTATGTAACCTGGGCTGGCCTGGAACTCACTGTATAACTCAGGCTGACCTGGAGCTCACTGTGTAACCCAGGCTGGCCTTGAACTCACTACATAACCCAGGGTGGTCTTGAACTCACTATGTAACCCAGGTCTTAAACTTGTGATCCTTCTGCCCCAGCCTCTGAAGTGCTGGTATTTCTAGAATACTCTACCATGCATGAGAATACTTTTCCTTTTTTCCCTTTCCTCTATTTTCCCTTCCCCCTCCCTCTCTCCTCCTTCCTTCCAATCTTCCTTACACCCTCCCTTTCTTCTTCTCTCTTTTGCATGACCTTCTCCTATTCTTCCCCCCTCTTCTTCCCTTTCTCCCCTCCTCTGCTTCCCCCCCAACCCTTCTCAAGTGCAATGAAACACACTGAGCAAAACTAGCTTTTATCACATCTTCTCCTTGCCTCGGTTAAGATAAGGACCGCTCCTTCCAGGTCCTCCTCCTTGCGCCGTGTTGGCACCTCTGGAGTGGAGGAAGTGGGGCCCCGAATGGGATGGCAGCAGTGGGTTGTAGTGATGCAGCCTCTGAGTGTGGGGTCCAGTGCATCTTCAGTTACCTTTATCAAATCAGACTGCACCATGCAAGCGATGCATTCTGGCCGCGGTTCCGCTAAGGCTGGCATCTCATTGTGCTATTTTGGGAAACTTTGCTACTATCAAAATCCCGCAAAGCTTAACATCTGCTGACTGCCTACAAAATAAAAGAAATGGCTTTGGCCTTACTGGATTGAATTTTTCTTTTTTTGGCTTCTCTTCCCCTTCAGGCTCCAGTTAATTCCTCCACTGTGAGGGTTGACGTCAATGCTGTCGCCATGCAAAGGGAACAACTGGGCTTAGCTGGGGACAACGTGCATGTCAAGCTTTATCTGCCCAGGGTGGGGACAGTCTTGCCATGGTAGAGTGAGGACAGGACATTCAGACTAGTTTCTTTGATGGGACAAGGAAAGCATTCATCTGTCACATGCTCGTTCCTTTGTCTGCATTAGCTTGTCCTGTCCTCTTTGTCTCCTTTGTGCAGAAAGGAGGCCGGGACCAAAAGCAATCAAAACTACACCAGCGAGGATTTTCCCTTGACCTCTGCTGAGACATAAAAAAAAAACAATCTACCGTGGGCAAGAATCAAATGTCCACTCAGGCCATGGACACTGACCACGTCTTGCCTGCTATTCAAATTAGATTACAAATTCTGTCCTCTCTCTTCTTGAGCAGGTGGAGCCAGGTTGGTGACAATGTGCCAGTTCCTACATTTGAAGGAAAGGACTGTGTTGCGGGCAAGACGCTTCCAGTCACTGGTAAGCAAGTCCTCTAGGGATGCTGTGTCTTCCAGTCTAAACGACACAGGAAGCCCCCAGCATGCCACCTTCGACTCTAGGCGGTGACCGAGCCCCTCCACTGGTTATAGAGTTTGTAAGCGCCGGCTTCTTGTAGAGGCACGTGGGCCTGGAGATGGTGCAGAGCTGGTGCAGAGCTGCACGCATGTGCATTAAAGCAGGGTCAAGAAGACTGTATAGATTTTAATACATAGAAAGGAAAAATCCTTTCCAGCAAGGGGAAAAAGAAACCTTCCTGAGACTTCAGGCTTTGGGGACTAGTCCTTGTTGTGTGTCATGAAGGGGAACAGATAGAATCCCTGCCCCAGGGGCTTTTAAATATAGCAAAGTCTTAGAGTGTAGGAGTCTTGTTCCGCTGCGCCTTCTGCGGTTCTGAAGGATTTCTCCTCTGAGCACTGACCCCCTTGTAGGAGGAGTGTATTTCCAGGCTGGTCTCACCCTGGTCGACTACTCTATAAGCACCCACTCCTTTCCTTGCTCACATGTTAGATACAACATGGACTCTGTCTTTGCCTTGTCTCTGTTTCCTTTCTACCGCGTGTGTGTGCATGCGTACATGCTTGTGTGTGTGTGTACGTGTCTGTGTGTCCTCAAGGCTTTCTCTACCAGTCCTCCAGGCTTCTAGGTGAAAATCCTTAAGTCGGGCACCTGTCCCATCAACCACCACAAGTAGACAGTCCCAGGGTCGACTTCCTCAACACGACTCTGTAGCCTTTCCACACGTGTTCCTGCCGACCTCTGCGAGGCAAAGACCCCAGCCGGGATGCACTTCCCACCACCTGGAGCACTTCCTGTTGCTTTTCTCACCACAGCAACTAAATCTTCCTAAAACAGATGGGGAAGCTGCCTTGTCACATGCTAATAATGTGACTCAGAGGAAGCTGTGCAGCAGTTCCGAGAATCATCAGTGCCAGGGGGTTAGTGCCTATATTCCTTGGATAGAGTGCAGTACATTCATGCCAACTGTACAAGGCTCTCCCAGGATGCCCGGTATCAATTACTTGGGAGAATGTAACTGTGGCCAGTGTTGCTCAAATACTCTCTGGTTTTCAGTATGATGAACCAACCATACAGCATTTAAATAATCAAGCAGTGAAGCAACCACGAAGGGTTTTGACTCAGTGGTTCTCAAAGAAACCTAAAAGGCAAAGCCCAGGCTGGGTCCCAAAGACGAGTGTGTAGCTGGGCACCATGAAACCTGGTCCTGAAGACAGACCCATTCTTTCCCCCAGTCAACACTTTCCATTTTCCAAATTGTCATTGGTAAATATTTCTTCTCTCTCTCCCTATCTACACCTCTATGTCTAAGAGACAGAAAACTGCACGTTGTTATTTTAATGAGATCTTGGATTTTTTTTTGAGGTGGTCAGAAACACTCAATTCTAATACTTAAATGTATTATCTTTTGTGTTATCCATAATTATCCCATTCAAGTTATAGTTGCATACTGTGTGTGTGTGTGAGTGTGTGTGTGTGTGTGTGTGTGTGTTGTTTTTCCATTACTCCTTGTGTTATTATCTTAAGATAGAGTCTCTCATGGAACCGGAAGCTAGCCAGCTTCAGAAAAGCTAGCCAGTCACCAAGCTCCCAAGATTTGAACATCTCTACCTCCTCGGTACTGACCCAGTTCCAGTTGGAGATTTGAGCTGAATTCCTCATGCTTTAAGAGCAAGAGCTCTTACCCAATGAGCCATCTCTCTAGCCCCTCTGGTGATATTTTGTTCTCGACATTACTGACGTCAAGATGTGGACTGAGTGGATATCTACTAGTTAATGCTCAATAAATACACGATTGATTTACAGAGGCCACTGAGCTGTTAATAGTTACCCGTGTAAAGTCCTGAGGCATCTGGGAACCACTGCAGTAGGATAGAAGGCCAACAAACTCCTGTGGCATCCAATATGGACCTCAAATATCCACGTAGGGCCTGAGAAAGCAGTCTCTTGGGTAGGTTTGACTCTTTTAAAAGGCTCTGCTGTACAACTGAGCACTTGAGCAGCCAGCACTGGGTACAAACTCCTGCTTTATGAATACATAGAAAATTCCCAGAGCTGGGTTGGGGGAATATGGCTCCCGGTCCTGGGCAGTACCCATCAACATGAAATTCAGCTCTCAGGAAACGGAGAAGGACAGAGCCAAAAAATAAGTATGCCATATGCTAAGCAGAGCTACACTGAGGTAGCCTAGCAGTTTAAGGTTTGGCCTATGCAGTCAGAGGAGGCTGCAGATACAAACATACACACATGCACGTACACACACACACACACACACACACACACACACGGTCTAGGCTAACAAAACCTCTGAATAGGTGAACTGGTTACAGTGTGTTTTAAAAAAGTACTTAGGTACTACATAAAGAAAAATAAACTGGGTATAGACAGTCATAGAAAAAGTAAATAGCTTAATAATAATAATAGTAAAGTCTTTAAAGAAAGAGTAAAGTTATTTAGCAAGAATAAGCCACATAAGGATGGAAAATACACAAGGCATCTGAATCCTGTATGATACTTTGTTGACTCTGAACTTTTAAGATGCTAATATACAAAAACAACAGCTGCTGAGAGACACTGGAATATGAAAACTAAATTAAATCAACCTGTAGATTTTAAGAGTGTCTTAACTTCAAAATGGAAGTCAGAAAAATACACTGTGTTGGGGAGAGGTTGTGCCTTTGTTTCCACAGGAAACAAAAAGTTATGGTTCTCTTCAAAATTAATAAAGATCAGATTTAATTGGGGAAGACCTCCTAAGGATATTGGCTTCAGACATGAGGTAAAAAGCCAAGAAAGACCACAGGATGGGTGATGTATATGCTGATCCCTCAACAAGGGAACAGCTCTGAGACTGGATGAAATATGATAAATCTTGTTGGCTACAGAATCTTCATGACTTAGTATTATATGCCATCCTGTCATATGACATGGATAGAGATTTGGTTATACAGTTCAAATATCTTGTAAGCTCACAGATGCCTTTTGTCTGCTCAAACACAGAATAAAAAAAACATCTTTAGCTGACTTGTACATACTGTACATTCCATATTTGTGTTAATGCAGATATGTATGTTACCTTTAAAAGTTTATGTGTTTTCAGAAAAAAAGGATCAATACTAATGAAGACAAGGAGTCCAGGTGATCCAGCATCTTAGAATGCCTCTGTCACAGTTTCCTTAAAATTATGCATCCAGAGCAACAGCAAAGCTTCTCATTGAGATGGTCTATACTCACAGACTATCCAGCCAAGACTTCAGAGAAGTTCTACACTTTCACATCACACAGAGACTAAATAAAAACTAATACAACTAGCTCTCCCAGGACTTGATCATTATCCCAATTTTCTCATGGTCTCATAAAGATGCCATTGCCTCCAAACAATAGGAAACAATCTAGAGAACACTACTCCTATTCCCAACAGGTGGGGTGGGTGTTTTTTGATCATTCTGTGGGTTATGTATGTTTGTCATTATTTAGGGGGTTGGTTACAAGTTATTATTGGTCATAGTCAGGAGAAACGCTGAAGAAAGGAAATTAGATTCAGGGATCTCCTTCAGAAAGAGAAAGGGGGGATGTAGTATAGAAACAATGGGATAAAAGAATGGATTGAGTCTACTTTTAAATAACCACTAGTCTTAAATAGTTTATGGATTTTTATATGTTGATGCAAATTTAAGGTTATTTTTGTTATACTGTATATATGCTTCTATTGTTGTTTAAGGTCTTGTACAGTCTATTTAAAAATATAATATAAAGTTCTAGTCCCTAAAGGCTATTATTATGAACTGTTTAGGATAATTAAGAAATGTAGGTTAATAGTCAACCAAACTTGTAATGATGTAGGTATGTTCTCAATATTAAATAGACATATATTTTAGATAATAGGAGGCCTTCAAATGCTTCAGAGACCTACAGAATAAGGTATCTAAAATGTCTTAATAACATAAGTCTTTTCATGACAGGTAGGCACATCTGCTTCTGATAGCATCCATTTACTTTGAAAAGATAATGCAATAATGCACATTGAAAAGCCTCCATGTGAAGTTTGTTTTTATTTGTGCCAAAGTTAGCCACTGGGAAAGGAAACTACCCTTGCCTTGACTTCTGATAGTATGCTGTTCAAATTGGACAAGCAGGACACAAAAGAAGACAACTGCCAAACATTGCCAAGACAAGGTAGGACAGTCCTTCAAAATTGTTGCTTCACAGAAAAGTCTGCCAGATACTCTAGGCCTGTAGATCAAAGATGGATACTCCAACATTCTAGAGAACCTTGGGGTTACTGTCAAGGCAGCCAGATGTTGCTGCCATTTCTTAGTTTTGGAAGTTGCTTGGTCTGCACTTCCTATTTAATCAGTAATATTATATCCTTCTTGGGTCTCTGACAGAGTTGGAGATAAGATAGTTATAGTACAGTTTGTCTTGTTATCAAATTCAGTAAAGAAACTCACAAAAGAGTTATAAAGTGTATAAGATTAAGAGATGTAAAAGCTTAAATTCTTATCCAAGAAAATGGTTTGAGGTCTAAAAATATTTTTTGGATGAAAATAAAAGTTATGATTAAAAATGGTTTAGATATAAAACTTTGAACTCACTAAGATAGGATAGATAATACAGTATTTTCTCTGAAATTGCCAAATATATATGGACTAAACATTGTGAATATACTTCTTACTTGGAATTGTTCTTATTGTATATAATTTTCCTCTGGTAGAGTTAAAACCTTTCCTTTTTATTTAGACAAAAGGGGCAAATGTTGTGGGATGTTTGTATGCCGTGTGAAGGTGTATTGTTGTTATTGCTGTAATAAAAAGCTGAACAACCAATAGCTAAGCAGGAGCTATAGGTGGAACTTCTGGGCAGAGAGAGAAAGAAGATTAATCTAGGTGCTAAGGGGAAGTGAGACACAGGATGGCCAATATGGAGATAAGGTAAAAAGCCAGGAGACAAAACAAAGATTAATATAAATGGGTGATTTAAGTTATAAGAGCTACTGGGATAAGCCTAAGCTAAAGCTGAGCTTTCATAATTAATAACAAGTCTCTGTCATTATTTGATAGCTGGCTAATGGGACAGCTAGTTTATCCTGGTTAAAGAATGGCACATGTTCTCTGACCCCCTATGGTACTCTTCCAGTATTTGAAGCAGCCCTGGGGTTCTTTAGAAAAGATGATGATGATTGATGATAATGATGGTAATGATGATGATGATGATAGAGGAAGAAGAGGAGATGCCAAATGATCAACAGTATCTTGCTTCTCCTCTCATTCTGAGAACATCTGGGTCTCCTCTTTGATCAGTGCTGACTCCCTTTGGGTTGTACCCAAAGCTTCCTGTAAGTCGTGTGTGTATTCTCACACCTGTGCCTTGGGTCCCTTCCTACTGAATCTGTGGTCACAGACTCACCCATGAATGTTCCTCTACAGTGTGACTTTTGTTCTAGCTTTCTCACTTGTGCTGAAACACTGTTTAGAGCAGGAATCTGCTTCGCTTACTGTAGCTCACAGAAAGCTGGCTTCCTCCTTAAACTCAGTAATAGCTCTGCTATTGAGCACTTATTCCATTCCAGACCAGGGCTAAGTCTCTGTGTAAGTCACTTTTAAAGACTAATATTTACTATACAGCATTGTGACATCATGACTAATGGGGCAGGAGGATAAGGAACTTGCTTCAGGTCATAGAGAACATAGAAGGTACAATCTAGAGGCAAACTCATATCTTGAGTTTTTGCCATTATCTCAAAGCAAGAGGAGGGTCTAACTTCATGGTAGATATTCTTTATAGCTGGAAGAGACCAGGCACTCTGAGGGGAGGACACTGACCACTTAAAAGATCACAGTTATTGAGGAGCTGCCTATTTACAAGGTTTAAAATTTTTTTAACATTCATGCATTTATTTTGTGTATATATGTAGATGTGCGTGCATCAGAGGACAGCTTCCAGAGGTCAGTTCTCTCCTTTCACCATGGACCTGGGGATTGAACCTGGGTCATCAGGATTGGCAGCAAAGACTTCTACCTGCTGAGCCATCTCACTGCCTGATTCACAAGATAACACAAGAGTAGGGAAAGAACACACTTTAAGGAATGGTCGGGAGGACAGGAATTACAGAAGCATTTCAGAAAATTCCAGTTGTTTCTACAGGGTTTCTCTGATTCCTTGATGTTTACACAAGTTTATGTTTAATGTTGGTTAGCCCTGGAGAAGAGCAGAGTGCTCCAGTTCAGGCTGGGTACCACTGTGTCACTGTTACTGTGCGATGGTGAAAGGACCAACTAGTGCCGAGTGACTTCCCAGCAGAGGTAGGTATAATAGCAACTCGTGATAGGAAACCGCCACTCACCTAGATGGCGAGCATTCTCCCTGCCTGTCCCATTTCTGAAGATGGTGAAAGAACAAAAAGAAGAATTCCCAGGGAATTTATCACAAGAGCAGTCTACCTCTTCCAGAGGGTTCTCCTTCATGCTGAATCGGGGTGGCCATTTATCTTTGGTCCCTCCTGAGACCCGTAGGACCCAGGGAACTTCACAGGACATATCCATAGACTGAGGGCCCAGTTTTATGGTACAAAGATGGAGGAGGAAGTGCAGATGAAATAAGTCCAGGAAGGTTTTATATTGCCACTCGCAGGAATGAAGATAACACCCAGGGAGCATGTGGAGAAGAAAGGGCTCCTTTACATGTGTAGCCCTTCAGGGTAAACTCCCGGAGAGGACACAGAAGCTGATGGACACCTGTTGGAGGGTGAGCGCTGCAGATTCCCTGTGTGTGGAGCCATGGTTGGAGACCATGCTGACTGGGAATGGGGGATGCGGGCTGCTGCGGGTGCGGTTCATGCCTTTGATCATAGTATAGCCATCTTGAAATGTGCAGAGAATCTTCATGCAATATCCATGCCATACACCCCAAATATAGGTGTTCATATATATTTGAAAAAGAATATGTCCTTACCACTGAATCAGAGCTGGGAATAGATATGTCTTCCTTGTGAGTTACATTAATTAGTGGCAGATACTTTCCACTTGAGGGAAACAGGGTGCTAAGCAGCCACCACAGCAGAGATTCTTTACTATGACATGTTTTGATAGAGTAGAATTCGGGGGGGGGGGATCTAAATATAGCCGACGTGGGCAACTTGAAACTGAAGTACCATTTAAAACCCTCCTCTGCAGTTAACTAAAATTGATCTCGCTAAGCAGAGCTAAAAATAGCAGGAGGGGAGAAGGAAATAGACAATGTTTTCCTCTCTCCCTGCAGGCGTTCTCAGTGGCTATGAGCATGACCTTCTGCGCCCTCCAGAGAGCAGAACAAAGGGCTGGCAATTGGCATCTGCTCAGACCCTCCTCCCGTTTAGCTGGGTGGCAGGCCCTCTCTTCGCCATTTCTGTCCAACGTTTTTGTTGGGTTTGTGATTTTATTTTCCCTCTTTCCTACTACATTATGAAAAGAACAGAACCCTGCACTGCTTCTCAAATTGGTAATAGCAGATATCATAAAGCACACAGAAATGGATAGTGTTAGCTCATTAACTCACCTCCAGGTCAGAACCCATGTTACTGCCTCTGGATCAGAAGCACAGAAAGCCCTCATTCCATAGAGACTGTAAAAACCCCATGAACAAAGAAGAAGGGAGACAATTCTGTGCTACAGCCCCCACCCCAAAACCTGGGGTGTGTGCAGTGGATGGTAGCTGATGGAGAACCTTAAAAGTTATCAAAGTGCAGAGAGTCAATGCTCAGCCACAAGGGATATCTACCCATCCCCCCTTTCCCAGAATTTGGGGATCATTGGGGGCAAGGAGGTAGAAAGATTGTAAGAGTGAGAGGTGGGAAGGAAGGAGTGACAGGTGTCTTCTGGATATTACTCCACCTCTGCCCTCATAAGCTCACAGGAGCTGTAGCTGACTTCACAGGACCAAGCCAGGCAACATTAGAGAAAGGAGAGGAAAGAAGCTCAGGGACACCCAGCCACGACGAGGAGGCTGTGAATTGTTGGCCTCTGGGGTGGTGTGACTCTGTTTCCTTTAAGGGTGTGGGCCCTGGTAGACAGTTTATGTGGCAGAAGACAGCCGCATATTCATGAGTATATGGACAGCCCACAACGTAACTCTGAGGGTTACTAAAAGAAAGGTTTACAACGTTGGAATGGGTGGGGAGGAAGAGGGAGGGTCTGGGCAGAGTTATGAAGAGGAGTGGGGGTGATTATGATCAGAATACTTTGTATGAAATTCTTGAAGAATTAATAAAAAATATTATATTAAAAATAACCTAGAACTCAGGAATTGAGTTATAATTTGTCCCTGACATGACACTCTGAAAGGATTAAAGAAATGAACTTAATGAAATCATTTTTAATGGCGATGCTGGAAGTCCTTTTGTTACTGCAAACATTAATTAACTGCTCTCTGACTCCGTCTGGCTAGAGCCACAGAAAGCAACAATTTGCTGCTGAAGACACCATCTGTAAGCAGGCTAATATCTGAGGCATCGATTTATTTATTCATTCAGCTATCTGATATTTACTGAGTATACACTATGTGCCAGGTACAACTGGGAGCTGAGAATACCAATGTTAATAAAGCATAAACATTCCTTTTTAAATGCAAAGAAAACAACTACTGTCTGTCTGTCTATCTATCATCTATCTATCTATCTATCTATCTATCTATCTATCTATCTATCATCTATCTATGTATCTATCATCTATCTATCTATCTATCTATCTATCATCTATCTATCATCTATCTATGTATCTATCCTCTATCTATCTATCATCTATCTATCGTCTATTATCTATCTATCATCTATCTATTATCTATCTACTATCTATCTATTATCTATCTACCTATCTACTCTGCTGTGACACCTTGTTGGGGGATAGGACAGACACATAGGTAAGGGGAAGATATAGGGAATGTGTAGTCTTGATCCCTCTATATTGTGCCTGAGATAGCCTGTGCTATAGCAGAGTCACACATTGGATCAGTGCAGCAGTGTTGGGAAGGGTTTGGGTGATGATGACTGAGCACCAATGAATGGACTAATGCTGGTCTCATTTCCATGAGACTTAGATCAGTTACCACAGTGTGGGTTGTTACACAACATGCCCCAAACTCATAGCCTCTGTGGGTTTGTTTTTGTTTTAAAGACAGGGTCTCACTTTATAGATATGAAAGAATATAGGCCAGGAACTTGCTCTGTAGACTAGGCTGGCTCAAACTCAGAGAGATCCTCCTGCCTCTGTATCCCAAAACCTGAGAATAAAGGATAGTTCTCCCACACCTGGCTGCCTGCATCATCTGGGTGACACCTGAACTGAGCAGATGTTGACATTAGGTCCTTCCTAGCTTCCAGAACCACTAGCTGAAACAAACCTCTTCCTTTCTATAAATCATTGAGTCTTGGGTGTTCTGTTTCAGCAACAGAGAAGTGATATTCATGGCCTCTAATATGACCTCTGTGATATTTTCAGCCTCATTATTGGATACAAGTCATTTATCCACATGGGATGTGGAAGCAACGAGAAACGGCCTCAAACTACTGGCAAGGAATGCAGACAATAGTGCCCCAGAAATCCATCCAGGTGGCAGATGTTCCAAGGACAATACCAGTTTGTCTTTGTAGAGGAGGAAACCCTGGATACTGGCAACCTTGGCATTTGCTGTTGCACATGGCCATGAATGGGCCCATCGTTGTGCACTCTGCACACTGGGTCAGGCTTTCTAGAAGGCTGGCAAGGTGTTGAAGATCACCACCAGCTCAGAGTTAGAACAGAAGTTACCCAGTGCTCTCAAGCACAACAGGCCTAAAGTTGGTAATACTCCATAACAGAAGAGCATCTGGCTAAGGGGTGGAGCTTCACTGCCCGGAATCAGAAAAGGCTCGGAAACCATCCAGCTGCACCACTCTGGGGAAGCCTATCTGTTTTCCCACAGCTCCGTCCTGTAGTCTGTGACATGGGGTGACATTAGCTCCAGGACACTTGCAAAATGGGATGAGGTACATGTATGTGAGGCAGGAAGGTGAAGGTCATAGGTTACCCCGCATTTGAATGCAGTCAATCACTTTTGCTCACTCTCAAAAGAATCACCCTCCTTTCCTGACGGTCTGAGGTTATTTCCTCCTGACCTCCTCTGTGGCAGGTTCCATAAGTATCCCTACCAGGGTCCAATCCCTGCTCCTGGTGTCCTTTCTTGCTATCTTTTAGGTCACACTTGTCCTTTAGAATCACCTCCAGACCCGGGACTGTGAACCAGTAAAGGTGACTGCATCTGGCCCTCACCCCTCTGTACCACTCTCTGTTGGCACTGACTCCAAATAAAAGTTCACATCCCTAATAAAAACAAAAGTGACTAGAATTTCTAGAATTTCCCTGGATTCTCAGCCCCAAGTAGGTGGAGCACAGAGCAATCGAGCTGTGATCTCAGTACAGTTTATACCAAGGGGCCGCTTCGGTAAAGAGGAAAGACCAGGATGGAATATGCTCAAAGCTTGCCATGTAAACATGAGCATCTGATCTCCATGGTGGATCTCCAGGACCCATGTGCACATGTGTAATCTCAGTGCTGGTGGGGGGGGGGTAGAGACAGATGGATCCCCGAGACTCACTGGTCAGTCAGCTTAGTTACTTGGTGAGCTCCAGGCCAGGTGAGATCCTTTCTCAACAACCAACCAAACAGCAAGCAAGCAAGCAAGCAAACAAACAAACCTGAAAGCAGAAAAGGCAGATGGTACCTAAAAAGCAGTACTAGAGTCTGACTTCTGGCCTACACACACACACACACACACACACACA
>NW_026068049.1:1692445-1726408 GCF_014885135.2 Alexandromys fortis
AATACCTGTGACTGGAATGAGCAGATAAGCTGAGATATGTCAACACTGGAACAAGGAGGATATTCTCTCTCTCTCTCTCTCTCTCTCTCTCTCTCTCTCTCTCTCTCTCTCTCCCACACACACACACACACACACACACACACACACACAGAGAGAGAGAGAGAGAGAGAGAGAGAGAGAGAGAGAGAGAGAGAGAGACTATGGAGAGAGGTTGTTATCATTGACTTCCTGCAGGACTTGGAGCTTCATTTTGATAAGGAGGATGTCTCCACGCAGAGGATGCCAGGGTACATACTGATATCTGTAGCAGTAATAAAACTGGTCAAGCAGCATGGTAGCCTCTTGCCAGCCGAGAGAACATCTTTCTCTGCAGACCTCAGGATGCACAGAGAAATCCCAGCACTGGGTGCTGCCTCTGCATTAAAGTCCTGCGCTGCAACCCAGAACCAGAGTTTTCTTAGTGCAGCCCCTTCTTCTGCATTGCTCTGCAGAAGGCGCAGAGCTGGGCACTGCATTTCCATCCATCATCCCCCCCTCCCACCGGGAGCAAGGACTCCATTAGAAATGCAGGATGGGATTGGGAAACCTCTGCGAGCAAGCTCGCTCATTTTTGTTTGGCAGTTCTAGCTTGCTGACAAATGATTAGTTTTACGAAGGGCGTCACACTCACCTGGTCCTAGTTTGGCCACGGCATAAAGCAGGTCGTAGTTGAGGACCGGCGTGGCATCGCTGATGGGCTTCCAGCCCACAGGAGGAGACGAAGGGGGCGAGATGAGGAACTGTTTGGCAGGTTGTGGGGGTGCCAAATGCAGTTTGTCTCCGTCTGTCTCGGGGGTCTGGACCTTTCGAACAGAGGAGAATGAGACGTGATTTTCCACGCCTTCCGCTGGGCAGGGCTTCACCGATGACCGGACATCAGCGGCAGTCCTGCCTAGCTGCACTCCATGAGCTCATCTTCTGGGCTGGTACTCAACACACAGTTGCCATCCTTTGCTAAGCACCAGGGTCCCCTCCAGGGCTTTTAAACGTGTTGATGAGCCCTGCCCTGGCAGTGTGCTGTGAGCGCTCCAGAGGGTGTACATGATGTCCTTCCTCGGGGACCATCTCCCTCCCCCAGTTTCTGGCTTGGTTTTTTTTGTTTGTATCTGTTACACACTGCTGCAACTCTACTGAACTCCCAACCCAGATGTTCTTAACCTGTGCCCTGCACCCCCTTTTGGGAGTTGAATGACACTTTCACAGGGGTCACTTAAGATCATCAGAAAACACAGATATCTACATTATAATTTATATTAATAGCAAAATCACAGTTATGAAGTAGCAAAGAAAATAATTTTATGATCAGTTGTCACCACAACCCTAGGAACTGTATTAAAGGGTCACAGCATTAGGAAGGTTGAAAACCACAGTCTTAACCCTTCCCATTGCCCTAAGTATAACTAAACACCCCTTAAATAAAGACTACCCTGTAGTCTCCTACTATCCCCTGATGGTGGTCAGGCTGTGTCTACATCTGTGGGCTCGCCCATTCTATAAGAATGGAACCATTGAGCAGATGAGCTTTTGTGTCCATGTGTCCAGCTTTCTATTGCATTTTAAAGACTCATTATTTGGTGACAGATTATCTATCTTCCTTTTTAAAATTTTTTCCATTTCTCTCTCTCTCTCTCTCTCTCTCTCTCTCTCTCTCTCTCTCTCTCTCTCTGTTTTTTGAGACAGGGTTTCTCGATGTAGCTTTGGAGCCTGTCCTGTAACCCTCTCTGTAGGCCAAGATGATCTCAAACTCACAGAGATCCGCCTGTCTCTGCCTCCCGAGTCCTGGGATTAAAGATGTGTACCACCAATGCCTGGTCTCAGTATTTCTTTTTATACTGAATAATATTACATTGTACAAACATACCACAGTCTCTTTATCCCTTTATTTGTTGAATAACCTTAGGTTGCTCTCACTTTTGACTTACTGTAAACAGGGCTGCTGTGAATATTGCTGCCTACGTATTTGTTTGAATTCCCTATTTTTAGTACCTAGAGGAGTATTGTGGAGTCACATGGTAGCTCAATATTATCTTTTAATGGAACCTAATCTAGCTATCCTATACTGCATATACACATATATACATATACATAAATGCACACAGTCTTTTGGTTTTGAGATAGGATCTCCCTATATAGCTCAAGCTGGCCTTGAATGCAAAGCCTCCCTGCCTCAGGCTCTAGCATGCTGGGATTACAGGCACACACCATCACAACTGATTCTCATGCAGGTTTTAATAAATGATGATTGATATTTGTCCTAGCTACATGGATTTGTGAGAGAGGTAGGGTTTTAGCAGGAGTCTGAGCTGATGCCTGGGATCTTTCCACTGGGCTGTATTTGTGCAGTCCAGAGTTGGCCACACTCACAGATCATTTGCAAGGTCACTGTTGCCTAGTGATGGATGAGGCCTTGATAGAGATAACAGATACTGACTGTCTAGGGCTGAGAACCTCATGAACATCCCCAAGAACTACCCATCCCTCTTTAGAACAGTGAGCATTTGCTTTTGCAAAGCATAAAATTAATTTTCAAAGATTTATAACTCTTTGTTATGAATTTGAATCATTAGATAGTTCTAGCAGGCTATAAACCCTATCATTTAAATTTTAATCATAATTCTTTTTGGGAAGGTTAGGAGTCCCTGTGGTGAGATCACTTCTATTGCAGCTCCTAGCTGGTACTGTGCCTTTTAACCTGAACACTGCAGTCTTCCATGTCATCATCGTGGAAGCTGTATGAGTTGGTAATGTCATCAGCCCATCTTACAGATGGGAACCCTGAGTCCCAGCAAGCGTCTGTGACTTGTCCTAGCTAAAGCTCAGCTTGGTCGTTCTTAGAGCCCCTGTCCTCAGACATAGATGTTCTCTATCTGTGACTCAGGATCTGTGTCTATTTCTTTTCTTGTTTTAAAAACTTGACTGCATGAGAATTTCATACATGTATAAACGTATTTTGATCATTTGATCAGCTGCCACCCCTCTCCCCTCCCAACCTCACAGAGTCTGATTTGTGCTGCCCATGGGCATGGGACCATCCACCTGAACATGGTCCACCTACCAGAGGTCGCACCTACAAAGAAACTGCCTCTTCCTCCCCTAGCATCCATCAGCTGTCTAAAGCCTCTCAGCTGGAGGTGGGGATCTCCCACTTCATGGTCCCCCCCACCCAAGCTGGAATGTTGATTGGTTTATCTTGTTCAGGTCTTACATAACCACTGAATTTCAATGTTAGTGAACTAATTATAACAGCAAACCAATTCACGCATGTGCAATGCCTGTGGCCAGAAGAAGGACTGAATCCCCTGTAACTGGGGTTTCAGACAATGCTAGGAATTGGACCCTGGTTCTCTGGAAGAGCAGCCAGTATTCTTAATTGTTGAACTATCTCTTCAGGTCCCAATTTACATTTTAATTTATGATTTTTAAATTAACAATGCTTAAAAAATTTTATTTTATGAACATGAGTGTTTTGCCCACATGTATGTATATGCACTACATGTGTTCCTCATACTGTAAGGGTCAGAAGACAGCACCCGATGTTTGTGGACCACCATGTGGGAGCTGAGAAACAAACCTGTTTCTTCTGTAAGGCAACAAGTGATCTATACCACTGGGCCAAAAAAAAAGCAGGGTAAAAAGTTACCTGTGCGAAGTAGAGCTTTAGTTTCTTCCCTCGGAACTGGGTCTCATGAAGCTCTATCCGAGCACGGGCTGCAGATTTGGGGTGACTGAAATTTATTCGGACGCGTCGGAAACTCTTAAACAGCTGGAAGGTGACACACTCATCATAGGTCCGGAATAGTCCCTCAAATTTTTCCTGATAAAAAAAACAAACATAGAAAGAAATCTATTGGTCGTGGGTCTTGGATCATGTTCTAGTGACAAGAGCAGGTCACCTTGGTGGGCTGTTGAGAACAGAAAGTTAAAACAGAAGGCACAGTGGCCCTACAGCCGGTTCCTTAGTGTGGGTAGCTGTGAGAAAGAGAAGTGGTGTTCTCCATACACCCGTTCCATCTTGTAGCCAACTTTATTGTGGCATAGAAAAAAATAACAGACCAACTAACCTTTATTTCATTAAACCACTAAGGTTTGGCTTTTTATCCCTGCAGCATAGCCAAGATGCCGTAATACAAAGCAGCAATTTGAAAAGTTTGATTCAATACACAATTTTAATTCAACTGAAAAGAAACCACTAGCATGTTCATTTGGTGCAAGGCTTGGTCTCTCCCTAGGTGTTAGAAAGGTACAGAGATGGGGGTCATTTTTTTCCGATGTAAAAATTTAACATGAGGGGTCAACACAGACAAAGATCACCCAGAGGAGAGGTGGTGCAGGATTCCCCTCTGTATGCTGTGAATGCCATTGGTTAATAAAGAAGCTGCTTTAGGTCTGTTGCAGTGCAGAATAGGGCAAGGCAGGGATTCCAAGCAGATATAGGAGGAGAAAGTAGGCAGAGTCAGTGAGAAACCATGTAGCTACTGCAGGAGACAGATGTGCTGGAATCTTGCCAGCGATATACAGATGAATAGAAATGGGTTAATTTGAGATATAAGAACCAGCTAGAAAGATACTTAAGCTATTGGTGAAGCAGTATTGCAAATAATATAGTTTCTGTGGTCTGAGCGGCCAGGTAACAAATGAGTGGCCTTCACCTACAGAGAGAGGTTAAAAAATAAAAAGAAAAAAGAAAAATCAAAGAACTAAACATTTGTGTATAAAATTAACACCTTAAAAAGGAACTTGCCACTAGAAAACCAGTGTACATTAAGCACTATACATTTCTAAGTGAGAAACAGGTCTTAAGAAAATCATTTCTATAATTAAAAACATCCCAATTTTAAAATCCCAACTGTCAACAGTATTTTGTCATAACAAGGAGAAGAAGAACTGTCTGAGCAGTGGATTCTGTGGGATTCATAGAACATTGTGAGTGTGCTGGAGATAGTCCGGCGGGCTGTCCATAGGGAGCAGCCCGAGTTTGATGCTCAGTGTCTTCCTCCATCCCTCCCCACCTCAGTTTCTGAAGCACAGTCTCTCAGTGAACAGGGACTCATTACTTCAGCTCAGCTGGCTGGGCAATGAGCTCCGGCATCCACTTATCCTTGTCCCACCCCAGGCACGGGGGTTATAGTCGCATGTCACCATCCCTGACTTTTAATTGGGTGCTAAGGTTCCTTATTTACTGAGCCTTCTCCCCACCCTGAGGCTCATAGAATTTTAACCTGATGGATTATGAAGTTACCCTTTCTCTCCTCAGTGACATCATTTTACAATATGATATTCCCAGCTCACTCAGTAGGGTAAGACCAGTGGAAGTCCTAGGGACCCTGGCTACAGAGCTACTGTGAATACATGAATAATCCCGTAACTAGACTGACAGAAGAAAGGTGTTAGCGTCAGCCAGGGAAGGATGGCTACACAACGACCCTGTGGCTGAAGCTGTGACCACATGGAAGAGAATCAAGATATGAAATGGGGTTTGGAGACCATGAGCCCTGTGGCTTTTTAGACCAGACTTCTGCTGCCAGGGAAGGGCTTCCTGTCTCTCTGGCATCTATAAGATTTCATCTCAGCCTGTCGTGTTTTTTTTTTTCTTCCCCTGACAATAGCAAACCAATCATCTTTCCTTGCCATAGGCAGACCAGTGTTACCCCCCCCCCCCATCTTTCAAGTCTTGGGATAGGCCAGCCCCAAAGACTGGACCACTCCAAAAGGTTCATGAACGGATTCTTTTTCCCAGTCCTATGTCTTTCTAGATAGGAATTCTGATAATTAGCATACACACACGTGCACGTATGCACACACACACATACATGCACACACTGCACAGTGTGATTGCTCTGAGATGACCAAAACACAGTGTTTTGATTACTTATTAGTTATGTGAATCCTCAGGAATGAGAGGGGTTAAATTTTAAAAATGCATTTTACATCTAGCATGTGCTTTAGAGCAAAATTCTTGAGTCCAATCTCTGGGTCACTTATCTTCCCAGTAGGGAGGTTTCACCTCCCCATCTCCTTTCCAAGGCCTAAGCCCAGCGGCTCAGACTGACTAGCGGAGGGCAGGTTTAGTCCGCCATTGAGTATCCCTTTCTTCTCTTCCTCCTTCTCTTCTTCATCCTCTTTTCTTTTTATTCTTTTTAAATACCATGCTTCTTATTTTTAGTACCATGCTAAGCAGTTCAAGCTGCCAACCCCAAATACTAAGAGCTGGACAAGAGCTCCAGGCAAATGGTCCTCTGTTTTGTGCATGTTGAAAAGCCTTAGCCAACCAGTGGCACTAGCTTTGTCCTTCCTACCGATCTTCAACAGACTCTTCCATGCCACTGTTGCCTGGGCTTGGCTTCTTCTAACATAAATGTTCTAGGTCATTTCTGTAACTGTGACAAAATGTCCTGACAAAAATCCAGGAAAATAAGAAAGTAAATGGTCGATTTGCCTTATAACTCCAAGCTACATTCTGTCATTTTGGGGAAGGTCATAGCAGGAACCAAGTAGCTAGTCACAGGCACCCATTCTTAAGAGCAGAAGAAACAATGTACCCAAGCTACTTGCTTATGTTTAAAGCTAGTTTTCACTCTTCCATAGTTCAGGATCCAGTCTAGGGAACGGAACCACAAAGGAGCTCTTGACACCCTTACTTGGAGGCCCAGCTCACTGCTTAAAGCCAGATTCTCCCTTGGGCCATACGAGGCTTCACATCTAGGGTAATGTTACTACACATCTGCCAGGTGCTTGGAGGCCCTTCCTACAAGTTTTCATGAGCTTGCAGTGGGGGTGAGTGACATCTAGCCAAGCAAGAATGGGGGGCATTTCCATTAGTTGCAATAAACAGTGTATAAGACAATTTGGCTAGAGAAAGATGCAACATATTGAGCCCATCAATGTATCCATAGATAAAACAATTACATAGAAAGACCAGCTGCTGCACAGATCTTCCGCCCCCATCACAGCAAATCTACAACTGTGTTGATGTCCAGTGCCCATCAAGCCCAGCACATAGTCAAGTGTGGTTCTCCACCTGCAAGCTTTCCCCGGGGCGGAGCCCCTCACATTTGGCTGTGAAGTCTCCCTGTAGCTTCTGGTCTGTGCTATTCTATGGTGCCTCTCTCCGATGTTTAGTCTTAGGACGTTGCACTCTCAGAAATTACTAAAGAGTCTAAAGAGTTTTCATAGGGTAGATTTCATCTCTTAATATTTATTGTACCAGAAATAAAAGAGAAGTTTGAAAATATCTACTTGCAAATGCATTTCAAGCAAAGGTAATAAGTTTATTATGTGTTAACATTAGCTCATTACAGGAAATTTCTGTTTTCATAAAAATGACAAGATATGGCCAGAAGATTGTCATCGCTTTCTGTGTTGCAAAGCATCTCACCTCTGCCCTTCCATCTACTTCCGGTACACTAGCTGGTGTGGCTCAAGAGTATGAAGAAGTAAGGGGAAATGTGGATTATGGGATCAGTCTCTCAGGAATGTAGCTCTTCCTCGTGACACATCAACACCTGACAAGTGGTCGCTTCCGAAGGTCACTGCAGTTCAGAAGCTGAAGCTACAACCAAACAGCCCTTTAACTATATTAAGGCTCATTGACCTAATTTTGTACATTCAGTAGAGTTTATTTTTAATCCCCATGTGGTTTTATAATAGTGGACACTGTAATTTGTAAAATAGCTTCCCTAAATTACATGACTTTATAAAATGATCACTGCAATCACACTATTTTAAAATGACAATAATATTGATTACCAAAAATTCTACTGGCTAAAGTTTTCCCACATTAATTTTGGCTTTAAAGCTTGTGGTTTATCATTGGCAATACACACACCACAGCTATTAAAAAATTGTGTGTGTGTGTGTATGTGTGTGCAGTGCTAGTAGAGGCCAGAAGAAGGCGCTAGATCACCTGGAGCTGGTGTTAGTTGGTGAATTACCTGAAATGGGCACTAGGAACCAAACTGGAGTCCTCTGCAAAAGCTGCACAAGTTCTGAACTATCCTCCAGCCCTAGGAGACTTTCCCTTTTTAAAAGTTAGCATCCAAAGTAATGGACTTCATTAAAACATTTGCATAAATGTACTGTGTTCTTCTTTCTTCCCGCGGTGCCATCACTCAACCCCATCCTCCCTTCCCCCTCTACACCACTCACACAGTACGTGCCGTTCGTTACATGGGGAACATTAGATTCTGACTTTTCTATCTTTTGATGGATTTGGTTTTGGTAAATGTAGCCTGTGTACTTAGCTCTTTACTTGAGGAAACTTAATGTAAGCTTTTTCTTTAATTTTGTATAAGTATTTCATACATCTATAGCATCTTGATCAAATTCCCTTCCAATGTATCCCTCATTTCTCCCTACTCGTCCCTCCTGACTTCGTGTGGCCATTTAAAAAGATTTCCTTATATTTATGTGTATTTATATTATGAGTATTCATGTTTATGAGCATAATATGTGGTGCATGTGCCTGTTATCCCTGGAAGATAGAAGAGGGAGTAAGGTCCACAGGAACTGGAATTACAAGCAGTTGTGAGGTACCGTGCAGGTGCTGAGAACTGAACTTGGTTTTTTTGCAAGAGCAGCCAGGACTCTTAACGGCTGAGCCATTTCTTCAGCCCCTCATGGGCTCATTTAGAAGAGAATGTGCTGAATTCACTTAGTAATTAGTGCTACTTCGTGCGGCCTGTATGTGTGATGTGGGGGCACCTGCTCTAGCATGGGCAGTCTCTCAGGGACTGAATCCCTGAAAAAAATGCACTCTTCCTCCTCCATCATCCACTGTCAACAGCTCCTTGGCTAGGAGTCGGACTTAATGACCCCTCTCCCATCCATGCTGAAGTTTTGGCTGAGAACCTCCCACCGAAACATTACAGACTGCAAGTTTTCTTTAAGTTTCTTACTTCATATCTGCAGCCGCTTTGTTTTTTTATTTATTTATTAATTAATTAAAGATTTCTGTCTCTTCCCCACCGCCGCCTCCCCTTTCCCTCCCCCCCCCCCCCCACAAGCCCCCCTTCCTTGTCAGCCCAAAGAGCAATCAGGGTTCCCTGCCCTGTGGGAAGTCCAAGGACCACCCACCTCCATCCGGGTCTAGTAAGGTGAGCATCCACGAAACTGCTTAGGCTCCCACAAAACCAATAGGTGCAGTAGGATCAAAAACCCATTGCCATTGTTCTTGAGTTCTCAGTTGTCCTCATTGTCCGCTATGTTCAGAGAGACCGGTTTTAACCCAGGCTTTTTCAGACCCAGGCCAGCTGGCCTTGGTGAGTTCCCGATAGAACATCCCCATTGTCTCAGTGTGTGGGTGCACCCCTCGCGGTCCTGAGTTCCTTGCTCGTGCTCTCTCTCCTTGTCTGCAGCCACTTTGTGTCTCATATTTACAAGGTATTCAAACATATCTGCTAAACACATGATGGGGTAAAATAAGAGCAGATAAAGGGGGAGGGGAGAAGCATGAATTAGAGCCTAGAGGGTGCGTTTGGTGAAGCTGAATTTTCTCAGAGTTAGGACCTCTGTGCATTTGGCTCAGATAGTGCCTGCCATCTTTGTGAACACATACAAGGTAAAGAAACTCGCAGGCATTTTATAGTTCACAGAGGTACAAGGCAAAGATGGGTCTGATCCCTATAGCTAGGACGCTTGCATGAGACTGACCTAGACTTTTTAATGAGGGTGACAGTTGTGTAGCTTGATCTGTTTGTGGGGCCTCCTGTCCCTGGTGCATACAGTTGGCTCTTTGGAACCTATTCCTTGTGGTTGAACCTCGCTCAGCCTTGACACAGTGGGGAGGAGCTTGGTCCTGTCTCAACTTGGTATGCCAGGCTTTGGTGACTCCTATGAGAGAACTTACCCTTTCTGAGGAGTGGATGGGGAGGTATAGAGGAGGTGGGGGAGGGAAGGAATCGAAGGAGCGGAGGGAGGGGAAACTGTGGATGGTATGTAAAATAATGAAAATTTAACCAGAAAGTCTGATCTTAAAACTAGGCCCCCAGATCTGTCCAGGGTCCTTACCTTACACGGGGACCATCATGATGTGCGGAGTGAGACACTTCCTTGTTACCGCACACGGTAGAGCAGGGGATGATGTGTTTCTGAACAAAATAATATAAACACTATTTTCTAAATTAACAGCCTTTCCCAGTGTGCTGTGTAAAACTGAGGAGGGACCGAGAACCATTTGCTGGACGGGTACTGGAGAACCGAAGAGGATTTAGAGAATGGTACACAAGGCTAGAATAGTTACACAGGCCTTAATTACAGTCAGGCAGACAGGGCATCAAGCCTAACTTCTGATGGTTCTCTCCCTAACTACTTAAAATATTTGAGAGAGCAGTGGCATTATCACAGCTGGGGTTTAGGTTTTCGCCTAAACAAAGAAAGCCACCGTAAGCCAGAAAGCTGTACAATCAGTCAGCGTGCAAAGCCCAAGATAGCCACGTACATACTGTAGCTGCTGATATTAAGGGGACATGAAGTTCCCAAGACAAAGACAAAGCAGGTTTTCTGCATCACCCTAAAGGACCAGTGCTGCATCTGTGAGACAGCTGTGTGGGATGTTCAGTGGAGCCTTTAGTGTCCTGTGAAACCGAGCCATATTCCTTACATAGTTTCCAGTGTTTTAGGATCTTCATAGGCTTAAATTATTTTAATAAGAAACTGGACATCTCAGAATTACAAGATTGTCATCTGTCAGATGAAATCCAGAAACTGTCACAGCTATCAGGGACCAGTCAAAGGAGAACCCCACATGTCGGGGTGATACTGGCTTTGACGGCCTCTCAAGAGGCCCTGCTGTCAAGACTGCAACTGTGGAGGGGATAGCTAGCCCGCATGTGGTGATTCCTAGGTCTGGGTTTAATCCATCCTGATTTCTCAGACCAGCCCATTTTATTACTCTTGTTCCATCTCTGGTCCTGGTGTTACCTAAATGCAAGATTATTATGAACCTGACTGTGTTGACATAGGATAAAGAAATGAGAGGCATTGAAGAGATGACAGATACAGACACAGAAAAGCTGGCACTGGGTGGGTTCTGTGACTGTGATGGAAGGTTTCATATACAACCAAGAAACTCAATGTGTTTATCATGCACAGCATTGCATAGTAAAGACATTAGCTAGTCTTACTGGTATGTCTTTGTAAGGGAGCAGTTTCAGGCTGTAACATCCCCAAGGAGGGAACAGTGGTCCATAGGATGGTTTCTGTACACTGGTCTTAGCTAAAGGTCAACCATTCATCAGTACTCAAACATGGACCAGAGGAAGACCTTGCCATTCCGTCCAGCCTTACTTGGAGAAGGCTCTGCCATTTCCATGGAACTGAGGCACCGGGCTGTGTTCATGTCAACAGCACACATCATTCTATCCGATCTCCACAAGAAAGTCATACCTTTTCTTCAGTGAGGAAAGCAATGGACAGACCTCTTGCTGCAGGTCTGCTTCAAAAAAAAAGGTGAGTCTCTGGAAAGAGTCTATAATTCCCTCTCATAGGGATGCAGGAGAAAAATGATGAACCAAGATCCCAGTTCCCCAAAGGAGCCTCAGCATCCTAACACCACATGGTTTCTCTATGAGCTTCTCTCAGCACAGAACTTTGTATGGCCTATGTGCATTCTGGTCTGCTATCCCCAATATGGCTACATAGCATTGCCATGTGAGGCTGCTCCTGTAGGTTGTTTTATTCAGAACATCTCCATTTCCTTTATTCTGCTGAGCTGTCACATGTTTAAAACCAGAAACAAATAAACAGAAAGACCAGAAACAAAACCAAGGATCCCAACAGATTTCCCCAAACAGCCCAAGTTAAAATAATTTACAGGAATGATAGTGGTCTTTTGAGCAAAGATGAGTTCAAATATTTACAACGTGGGGAATACCTCATGAATCAAGATAATATAAAGCTTGGTATTAAAGTAAGAAATTTTAAATGAATCAGAACAAAAAACAACTGCCACAACTCTTGGGAAAATATGAAACTCTGTGACCGCATCGTGGGGACCTCTGAAGAATAGAGGCCCAAGTAATGGAGAGGCCCTCATTTCTTTCCAGAAGTATGGTGTGTGTTGTGGAGTCACTCACAGGGGACTAGAGTCTAGGTTTTCAGTTTAGCTAAATGAAGTTCCAGTGCCCAAGACTGTGGAGTACAGGGAAACCACATGCTCTTCCTTACTCCCAGGTGCTCCACTCCAGTCACTAAGATGTGGGTCCCCCCTTGAAGCAATTCCCCAACTATCTGGACACCATTGGGCACTCTACAATTTACAATATCATCTACCTGGAGACAGTGTCCGGTGAAGGACTTGGCTCTGAAAGACCATGTCCAGTTTGAATACAAATCACAAAAAAAGGTATGTGCTTCTGACCCAATACTTCCAAACAGTTTCCAGAAGCTTCTATTCATCCTCCATCAAACTTACACTTATCCATTCATTATAAAGGATCCAACTTAGCAGCAGTCACCTGGTGGGGAACACAGGAGCAAATGCGTGAGAAGACACACACAGCGTCCAAGCTTCTAGGCATAGCACACTCCCAGGCCTTCCACACGGAGCGTCCTGAACTCTGGCCTTTTGGGTTCATATGGAGGCCTCAATGGTCCCTGCTTCAGTCCTGCCTCCATGTTTCTGCCTTGAGTGCCCACCCTGACTTTCTTTGGTGATAGACTGCCCCAGGATAAATAAGCCAAGCAAAACTTTCCTTTCCAAGTGGCTCCTGGTCATGGTCCTTATCACAGCAATAGGAAGCTAACTAGAACATCTGTGGCATCTCTTACCCGACCAGAGGCATGCCTGAGCATCGGGGTAGCAGAGAGGTTGTCTTCCATAGAATGAGGAGGAGGACAGGCCAGACAAACCCTCTGAGAACCAATGTGAGTGCAGACCTCTGTGAACTGGCTCCCTGGGCCTGTGCCCACGGTCACATGTTAATGAAGGAATTAGCCCAGAGTCCTCTTTCAGCTGCCACTTTCTGGTTACAATATTGATAGTTGCCTTCCCCTGGGGCATTCATGGGGGCCAGTGACAGCTTTGCCCTTCATTGGGGCATCTAGTTCTCGCCTATGATCTTTATTGTCCAAGATCATCTGAGGTTAGCATCAATCAAATTAGATGGAGGCTCTCGCTATGCGGTAATTGATAAAGTTGAATTTTACAGTTGTGTATTGATTCACCTATAAGTATAGATATCAAGAGGCACTATATAAATGTTTTATGAGCACAGTATATACAACTACACAACCTAGTTCAAATCCTTGTCCTAATCTACCTGGGCACACTCGTGTCTCCATTCTTTTTTTGTATAAAATGGGAAGAATGACAATATCCATCTCTCATGGGTGTCCTGAGTATGAAGTAGATTAGTATAATTAAGACATCTGAAGTGTTGAGCACAGTATAAGTGTGTGAGCTGTTCTTATTAATCTCATATTAGAAGGGAGACGATGTTTTATTTCTCAGTCTACGTTTGGCCTATTAATTGTAACTGTACAAATCTCTCTATGTCTAGATTCAGTTATATTTTGCCTATGTCTCTGTCTATATCTATCCTTGCTTCTGTTTATGTTCAGATAAGACAATAATTAACTATAAAAATACACTAACATGATTTTATTGGTGATTATGTATTTAAAATGTAGGGCCACGCTTAACCACAGACATTTATTTCTTATCTAAAAAGCTTTACAAGGGCCAACAAAGTGCTTGCTGGGTAAAGACACAAGCTCAATCCAGACCCATGTCATAAAACACCAGTCATGGTGGTGCGAACTTGTTACACCAGAGTGGAGATGGCAGAGACAGGAGGAGCCTTGGGGCTCACTTGCCAGCCCGGCTATATTACCTGGTAAGTTCTGGGCCAGTACAAATCCTGTCTCAGACAGTATGCTGGATGATGCCTCAGGGATGACATCAAAGGTGACACCCTGTATTTCACTGTTTCCCGGGTAGATGCTGCGAGATAAATACCTTAAATTTAACAGGCCTAAAGCCGCATGTTTCGCTGGGACTATAAACTGCTACTACTCACCTGTCTCTTCAAATATCCCCATCCTCCCACTTATTCTAACCAGAAGCTAAAGTTCCGCCTTTCCTGTGTCCCTCACTCTATATTCAGCAGTCAGCAGCCCCTGATCTCTGGATTGCCCCTTCTTCAACAATCATCCGCTGCTGCCTTCATCTTGCCGCCGATTTCTGAGCTCACCACAGCCACCACCCCTGGGACTGTTCCAGGCATGCTTTCCTTTTGGACACTTAAAAAGCAAGCTGGAAAGATCGCAGCTAGAGAGGACCTTCAGAAAGAAATCCCAATAATGTCCCTTCCTTTATAAAAATCCCCATAGTTTTCAGAATGAACCTTGGCTTAGCATTCAAGGCCATTCATAAGACGGCTATCACACAGCCCAGTAATATCACACCCCGCCCCATCTCATCCTGTTCGCTATATTCTAGTCAAACTCTGCTTAAAGGTCCCAGCGGAAGGCTGTTCTCTCTTTCGGCCTTCTTTAGACCCTCTTCACTCTTCTGCGGCCACACCACTCTATTTCAGGAAACTCGGAATTGTCTAAACTCAGCTTAGCTTTGATGTCCGAGAAGCCTTTCTCCAGTCCCACTCCAGTGTGAACTTCCTCCCTCTGGGTTTTCACTAGAATGAGGGCAAAGCCTCCCCCGTTATCTTGGACTTCAAGAGCAGGAACGGTGTCGCTGTCCATCCGTGTTTTGCTCTTTCCTTAGTATCGACTGCAAGCCACACAGGATGTGTGGACTCCGAAGAGAGCTCACTGGGGAGCGAAATGGCAGAGTTAATGTTGGAAAACCCGCATGCCACATTCTGGAGTATCTGTTCTTTCCATTAGTCAAATCAATCCACATGAACTGAGCAAATGGTTTAAGATCGTCCCATACAAAGATGTAGAAGGGAGGGATGATTGAATCTGACGTATTCTTAACCACATTCCCTTCCTCTCGCCATGTTTAATGTCTCTTCCTCAGAGCCTTTCAAAACCCCAGAAAGTCTTGTCAGACTTTCATTATGTGTTAAGACAACGTTAAGAAATTGTAAGGGAATGGATGGTATATAAAATACGTGTTTAATCTGATGCATGCAAATGAGATTGTAACTCCAGGCAGGAGAGCAACATGACCGAAAGACGTATATTCTTATTAACCTGATCATCTCTGTAAAAATGATGTTTTCTAACTGATTTTTCCATGAAACTGGCAGATATGAGCATTTTAAAAATGACGCGGTCATTAAATCTAAAAATAAAGTACAGGTTTTATGCTTCCCACTGTTCCGATAGCCCTTTCCCGCTCTTCATCTCTGGGGGTTCTAAGCCTCACCCCCCCCCGGCAGTGCCTTGTTACACAACTGCACCATTATTGAGCAGGTATAGAACTGAAGGAGATAGAAACTGAACGGGAGCTGAGCATCCGCTGCCAGTGCTTGAGTCCTACATCACTTTCCTAGCAAAATGCTTCTGGGAATACACTTCATTTGCTTTCTAAACTACAGGTCAGGGGCCTGCTGATGCTCCCAGTCTCATTTGGGGACATACATCTCTCAGGAATGCCACACTGGGATGCAGTTAGAAGGCAGGAAGTGACGGGGGGGGTTCAGTGCCGAGGACCTGGGTTCCGTGCCCAGAAACCACATTGGGCTACTCATGACCACCTGTAATTTTAGGTCTGGGGGATTTGCAGGGACCTTCATGAATGAACACACACACACACACACGCGCACACACACACACACACACACACACAAACACACACACTTAAGAAAAGAGAAGAAATGGAATTCCATAAAGGAGGTCTTCCAGATCCTCAAAGTGGAGGTGAGGCCTTCTTTCCTGCTGTTCTGTCAATAGTTGATGAGCACATGTTTAGGAAGTGCCACGTCAAATAAAAAGGTTAAAATCTAAGTAAGTTTCCTATCACGTCCTTCTGAAGACAGGCAGTTTGAAGTTTAATCCGTTCATTTTCCTACCTGGCATACGATCAAAGTGAGGTTGCAAAGGCAGTGTAGAATCTCTTTAGTTATTTCTTCCCATGAAATCGAAATGGTGTTTGTGTTCTTTAAAGAGGCAGAGACGAGAGCAGCTTTTATGACTCAACCATTAAATCTAAAAGTGCAGTTTCTCTGCTTCTTGTGTTTTCCCATCAGCCATTTCCCTCCTCCCATCCCCCCTTTCTATTTCGCTTAGGCTCTCTGTCACTCTTCCTGATCGAACGACATAAAACAGGAGGGGCTTGAATGATAAAACTGTAGGCGTATTTCTCATGTTCAACTTTCTTGATCTTCAGAATTAAAATGAGTGCTTCAATTCCCCTTCCCCCAAATTCAGGATACAAGATACCTCAATGAAAGTCTTTCCAAACTGAAACCTAACAGTCAACACCAGTGAAGGCTGAACCAGATTTACAAAAACCAAGCTATGGCCACAGCTAACACTGAGCATAATTTTGGACTCCTATTTTTTACAGACTGAATTTTCACTTGGGAATATACAACAGAGGATATATGCAGCCCAGGCTTCAGTATGGTTCTGTCCACTCCATTTCTTCTATAGATACCTCATTTCTTCTTACAGTAACTCTCTGAGACAGTTGAAGGATCAGGGGGAAATGGGTAGGGGTTAAATAAATATTCTGTCTAAGGGGGCTAGCCTTAGCTACAGGCTGGAAATCCATCAGAGAGAATCTGGCTCCTAGCCTTCTTGTCTGAACGTCTAGGCTAGCTCACCTATGGCAGAGGGAAATGGGAACTAATACAGGTGTCACTTCTGCATCTCATCCAAAAAGATAGACACAGCCTCGGTATTCAGACAGTTTGGCTGGTGTACTTCTCTCACGAAAACCTCTGGTGCAATCCTGGAGAAATGACAGGAAATCCGAAAAAAAGCTGCATCTGTTAGAATGAAGAGAGTTGCTGAGACGGTGTGCTGCAGGTAAATACCCAGGAGGGATATAGCCGGCTCCCAGGGCAGATGGAATTTTTGTTTCTTGAGAATCCCTAGACGGCTTTCCATAGGATTTGGACTAGTTTATACTGTTTGTTTACACTCCTACCGGTAGCATTTGAGGGTCCTAAACACATCATTAAATGACAAAATTCACATAAATATATAGATATTGTAAAATGGGAGAGTTTTACGTGGGCAGTGCAGCTTAGAAGCCACCGAACACCGTAATGTAAAGGTGAAGCTGCATTTCTTCCTCAGTGAGCGTGTGATACACATATGTAGTCAATGGCTTTCCCATATACTTGATTTAGGTCTCAGACCCTTGCCGGCTGAGTAAGACGGTTTGACTATGAATTCCACAGAGAATTATCTCTCTTTGTGTGGCGTAAATGAAAGTGTGGAGTGAGGCAGGGAAGCTGGAGAAAGTGGTAACTCGTAGTAGTGACCACTATAATTAGAATTATTCTATAACACATTGTTCGAGCCAGGGCACTGAAGCTGGGGGTTGCTATCCATCATGCTGTGGCCTCAGCAATGTCTTGGCAAAAATGGCTCTTTGGTCCCCAACTGAATGATCCTCTGAGCCAGCAATCCCTGAACTCTTGTCCTTTGGGTTCCTGGAGCGACCTAACTGTACAGATGTGCAAGTCTCTTCTGCCAAGCTTAGGATGCCTCAGCCTCTCTCTACCAAAGGTGCTTATTGCAAGGCTACCAGGTGATAGACTGAAGTTCTTAGGCGAGCTAACACAGAGGATACTGGTTATATTTTCAGCTATAGACTCTGGGGGTTTAGCACGTCTCTTGGCTACTTCCCAAGAACACAGAGGCTTTGTATTTTCACTTTTCAGAAACAGCAGGAACTACTAACACTCACTGGACCTCCCTGAGGACAAGCCCTGTTCTACAGCTTCACACAGCGGGGCTGGGGAGAGCTCAGTGCTTGGAATGCAAGCATGAGGTCCTGAGTTCAACACTTAGAACCTCCCTAAAAACATCAGGTATTTAGGCTCCTCTTGTAATTCCAGTGCTAGGGAAGTAGAGACTGGGGCTTGGTGACCAGCTAGTCAATTTTAATTGATGAGCTCCAGGTTCTAGTAAAAGACCTTATTTCAAAATCAAAATGGGTAGTGATTGATGGCCTTCATCTCTCTCCGCACCCCCCCCCCATGTGTACCTGCACATACTGCACAAAATATTTATAAGGAAATCACTATTTTAATTACAAAAAAGGTATACATCCTTACAGTCCAGGCTGTGGACAAGAAGCAGCACCAGCAGCACCAGCACCAGTAGTGCCAACATCAGCACCAGCACCACCAGCAGCACCACCAGTACCAAGTACCAGCAGCATCAAGAGCACCTATACCAGCGGCACCAGCACCAGCAGCACCGACACCAGCGTCCTCTCTATACCTTCAAATGCTGTCGGATGAGCATCATCTCAAGTCCCAAGTCCTTGCATTAACTTATTAACTCAGCACTTTCACTCCCACAGATACACAGGTAATTGGTATTCTGTAAGTCTAAGGGTGAACGACCCCAGAACGGACCATTTGACACTTGTAAGAGATAACACATACACTAACGAGTTAATTTGCAGCTATGCTGCTGGTACTTCTGAGGGCGGTCCTTGGGTGTCTGTGCTCTCCATCGGCAGTGGTGAGTACCTTTGGAGTTGTGCTTAGTTACTCCAGGGGATATTTCCATTCTGGAAACCATCACTTATATTTTACTGTCACTCTTATGGGCCGCCCATCGGATAGGTGGGACTCTGTGTTAGAAAATCCCATGCCCAACACATTTAATGTCATAAGGTCTTGTCTGAGCTGATGAGCCATGCTTAGCCTGCCTTCAGGTAAATCCAGGGCAATTCCGTTTGTTCTGAGTTATTCCAGGGTGGCTCATCTGAGGCTAGGCAGACAGTCCTAAGAACAACATACCCCCCTCCACCCTGGCTTCGTGACATGAAAATAAACATCGGGTTTCCAAACCTCATTCAGCTTTTCTTGTTGCCACCCATTAAGTCGCCCTTCAGCCTTGCTCGGACCTCGTCTGCTGAGACAGGTTACAGCAATGACCCATTCCAAACCCTTACCTGAAAGTTGTATGGTATAAAGCACAGACCAGAGCAGCTACAAGGCCAAGGGCAGAAATGACACTAGACCTCATACATAGATGCATACATAGAACAAAATTCAATCACCACAGTCATGTTGAAAAACAAAAGCCCTGGATCCGGGAGGTGGCTCAGTGGTTGAGAGCATGTACTATTCTTACGGAGGACCCATGTTTAGTCTCAAGTACCCAGGGATTTATGAATGCTAGGCCAACAGTCCCACCTTCCTATCAAATGTCCTCACCTGTGGGGATCTGGATTTTCTATTTCAGAAGCAAGATTCCATTCACTGCACAGGGTGTGCCCGCCTCTTATCGAAGAGTCATGTCTGTCTCAGTCCAGAGTACCCAATTCCTTTCTATTTCTGTTGAAGACATCAGCCTTGGTCTCATTAGCACCAAAAATCTGTCCTTCCAGCTTCCAACTCATCTGAGTCTTTCTATTAAATGTCCCCTTTAGGCTCCTTCCCACAAATCCCCCTGGTTCACACATGGGCCCCTGGTGGGACAGTTTTCCATGGTTCACAGTACCTCACCTGTCTCCTTATCCCCTTCTTCCTTGGACAATACTTTCTGCTCTGTGGGTGTGGGCAGGAGTTTTTGAATCATAGCCACTCCCAAAGGGATCAGGTAGTGAGCACCTTGAGTCCTTGAATTGCCAAATATGGATGAATTTCACCATCACACAAGAAGAGTTGGTAAGAGAACCTGGTTTCCTAAATGCTTTAGTTTGGGGTCAGTGAAATGACTCAGTGTATAACGCCGTTGCAATGTAAGCCGGTCAAACCCAGTTCAAACCCCAGAACCCCAATAAAAGTAGATGAAAAGAACTACACAGGGCTTGCCTCTGACCTCCATGTGTGCTATGACATTTGCATACCTGCCACATACATCACACACACAAACCAAAGGATAACAGGTAAGAAGAACCACTTTGCCTTATTACAGAACCTGTGTATGCAAAGGTGCCCATCTGTAGAATCGTGCTCTTGGCGGTGGCACCCGGTAACTTGCATTGGTGAGGCAAGGCAAGCAAACTAACGATGGCTCCCATTCTCTCCTCAGAATCTGACGTTTTCTAGACAACTGTCTTATACCGTGCCCTCTTCCGTGACCCAATAGAAGCATGACTGTCACCAGATTTTGTCCATGGAGATCACAGATATCCCATCTTCTGGAGTTCAGAAGTAGAAATATGGTTTATATAAGAATATGTGGTTTCCTCCATTCCCATTTCCTGGAAAGCACGTTAGCAAACCACAGTTAATTCCGATTTTCTGCATTGTTACACACTGAAACATTGGAGAACAATGCAGAGTCACGACATGTGGCCCACTAAGTCTAAAATAATGCTCATATATGACTTTTCTTTAAAAAGCAGTGTGTGTGTGCTTGTGTGTGTATATGTGGGGGGGGCATGTGCGCATGCTCCATTTCAGACAAACTTCATTAGTGACAAATCAAATTGTGGTGGTTTGGATAAGAATGGTCTCCACGGGGAAGTGGTGGCACACACCTTTGATCACAGCACTTGGGAGGCAGAGACAGAAAGATCTCTTTGAGTTCGAGGTCAGCCTGGTCTACAGAGTGAGTTCCAGAACAGCCAGGATTGTTACAGGGAGAAACTCTGTCTCAGAAAACAAAAACAAAATGGGCCCATAGGCTCACATATTTGAATGCTTTGTTATCAGGGAACAGCACTATTTGAAAAGAATTGGGGGTGTAGCCTTGTTGGAGGAAGAGTGTCACTGGGGGTGGATATGGAGGTTTCAAAAGCCTGGTTCTCTCTCCTTCTTTGCCTGATGGTCAGGAGGTAGATCTGAGCGACTGCTCCTGTGCCATGCTCCCCAATATGATGATAATGGACTAAGCCTCTGAAACTGTAAGCAAGCCCCCAATTAAATGCTTTCTTTCATAAGAGTTGCCCGGGTCATGGTGTCTCTTCACAGCAATAGACCAGCAACTAAGACACAAATACTTTCTAAGTTGGCTATTTCAAGCCGGAAGTACACCAGGGACTTTTTGTGGAGATTACATGGGCTTGAAATGCATGAAATTGCATTTCACAAAGGTCAGAAACCATTGAATATTGGCATTATTTTGTAGTTCAAGCTGCAAAAAAAAAAAAAGTAAAATCACAGGGCACTAGAAAACAAAACTGACAAACCAAGGAATTTTTTTTAGCAATGTACTTAAAAGAGATAAAAATTAAACAGCTTTTAAAATAACATTGTATACAAAACCCATTTCTTCTTTAAACCCAGGCTTGCTAATACCCAATTTTGATAAAAATTGGGCCCATTTCTCTGTAACAGAGGTGTTCAGCTGGTTACTGGAGCCTTGTCAAGCATTAGGGTGCACATAGCGATTCAGTAGCATAGGCGTTGGGTTGTTAGGCTGTAACTGGATGGAACCAAAGACAGCTAGGAGAGAGAAAAGGAAGCAGAAAAGCGCCCTGGTTATACAGGTTTTTATTGCATTTTCTCAAGGAATGGCAGCAACCATGGCTGGCTTCCTAGTTGTTTGGGGGATGGGGTGAGGGGGAGCTCCTGTTCCAAATGTTGGCTATAGGCAGCTTGTGCTCGTACTGTTTTCTCAACAGCCCTCTGGTCTTAGGCTGCTGCTTTGGATAGGGAGGCAATGAGGCCAGTAGACCTTTGAACATTTGTGTTTTTCTTTTCATAAAGATAAGAATGTTGGATTCTCCATTTTTCTGATGTTTCATCCATAGAAACAGGTTTCTGATGTTTTATTCTTTGAGAACTTCATATATGTGTCAAATGAAATACGATCATATCTAGTCCCCTCTCCTTTCCCCCTTCTCACCATATTACCCCCAGCACTCTCTCCTCCCAACTTCATGTTGGTTTCTTCTTTGACCATCTACTAAGTACAGTTACCTGTACCTACGTGCACAGATGTGGGGCAGTCAACCAAGGCATGGGAAACTGCCAGGCTACCATGTCCCCAAAGAAGAATGGCCTTTCTCTCCCTTAGAAGGTACCAACTACTGATAGCTCCTCTGTAAGGGGTGGGGCCTAGAAAGCACCTCCCTCATCTATGCGGAAATTTTGACTAGCTTCGTCTTATTTGGGCACCCATAGTTCATGCACGCAACAGCCATGCTATGTGTAGAGGGTGCCACTTCACAGCGGTCATGGTTTGAGACCTTCCTTCCAATCTTGATGGAGATGGCATCTTAGCATCAGGGTGTTAGGCAGGACTTCAGGGTTCATGCACTGCTCACATGGAAGATGTCTATCTGCTGTGTTGACTTCTGCGGTGATGTTGTCAACCCTCCCAGGCATGTAGGCAAAGGGTGGCGATCACTTTTCAGATAAGGAAGTGTTAAAGAGCCACATGCTAACTCCTCTGCTGGGGTCAATCTTTACATTAAACTTTAGATAATTGATCACCCAACTTACTTGTTCACGAGGAGAAAGCCCGTGAAGCACTTCATAACTGCTTGACTGTGCATGCAGGAGGAGATGCCAAGGGTGATCATCAATACTCAGGACCACTGCAGGATTCTAGAGTCCCAAAGAGGCAGGGATCGACACCGAGTTAGCTGAATGACTGTGTGTGTTATGGCGCAGGCATTCCCTTAAAGGGCAAAGGTCGCTAACAGGCTAGTCATGTCCATTAGCACTTTAGAGAGCTATGAGAATTCTGCAGAACTAATGACAAAGACAATCATGATGCGTGTCTTTTTGGCACTGGGCTCTGGGCAGCGTCTGCCTACAGTGAGCTCTGTGAAGGCTGCCTGTGTTAGATGCTGATGAGTTAGAGCAGAATGAGGCACATCGTGGGGTTTCCTCCACTCTGCGCAGCCAGAAGCATGTGCATGGCGACAATTTTATCGTTTCCTTTCCAGCAGCATGTTAGCTGTCTTCCTGGCCTGTGAGTGACAGAACGTCACCTTCCTGGCCTGTGAGCGACACAGAACTTCATCCAGGCGAGGAGGAGCCCAGCCTGTAAACGTTTGATAACAGGAAAACATTTGCTGGGGAACTTCTTTTTGAATATTGATTATAATTTTAGTGGGATGCTTGTGCTGATGGAATCTTTCACTAAGCCCTTGTCCAGGCAGCTAAACGTGGACCATCCATTTCCTTGCTTGCAGAAGCTTTTTTTTTTTTTTTTTTTTTTTTTTTTTTTTTTTTTTTTTTTTGCTTTTCATTTAAAAAGCTGTGGTATTAAAATATTTGGGGGTATGTTTTGTGAGGCCAAAGAAAAGATGTTTAAAATGTCTAGTTAAGAAGAATTCTATACTCTCCCGTATCTTAGTTAAACCCCCAAAGGCAAAGGGGTGGGTAGGGTTCTGGATTCCCCTGAGCTGAGATGAAAAACAACACCCATGTCTTGCTTCCTGGAGGAGGCAGAGACCAGCAAACCAGAAATCCAGCTGTCGCCATTGTATACAGCACAGTAGACCGGATGTGGTTGTGTGGCAGTGCAGGCAAAGAAAGGCCTGAGCTCACATGAGTGCATTCCCCGAGCTCTGGTGTCATGGGGACCTACAAAGCACCCGATGAGATTTTCCAAGATGTGCACAGATACGGGAAGAAGAGGAGATCCAAGGAAAGCTGTGGCCGGAATAGGGAAGACAGAAGAATCTTCACAGGAAGCTTAAGTTCTCCACACCCGGAGGAAGGGTGCAGATGCGTGGGGACCATAGCCAAGGATAAAGGGATGGGTATCTGTTTCACCAAATTTAAACGAGGCTATCCCTTCCCAACAACCACACCTGAATGCTCTGACAGTGTGCAACGGTTTTCAATTCAGCATCCATCTGGAAATGAACTGACTCAGAAAAATCCTATAATGAGTCAGAGAAGAGCCAGAAGTGGCTACGATTATGATTTTGAAACCAGCTGGCTCAGTATCATGAAAAATACTAATTTTGCTAAGAACAAAAACAAAGCCTATTATTGCATTTATATCCACAAGCCTCTATGGTCCATAGCCCTCTAAAGCTCACAATGAGGATACAGTTGCCATGGGAAACAGTTGGCGGGTTGGCCCAATTTGAACTTAGCTCTCAAACACAAAGCTTCTCAAAGCCATTCAGATGACACACAAAAATCACTTTGTTCTCTGAGAAGGTTGTCACATAAGATCACAAGTTCCTTTTAAAAAATTATTGGCCTAGTAAAAGCATATTCTACTTGGTTATTCTTGAGTAGGAGAGAAAAATATTTGGTTTCTAAGGCCAATTGATGATGGCATGCTGGGATGGCAACTGATTGGAGACAATGCTTCCCCTACGAGGCTGTTAAGACACTGGGTCTTTCCCACTCTTAAGGTCTGATTAGGTCTCATGCTCAACCCATGCAAATAAAACCCGCTAAAGGGTCAAATAGGATTCAAAAGTGGCCTGTGAAACAGAAGATATTCCACAGGTGTGACCATGTGGACTGACATCACCATGCCAGAAAGTAGGCCCCTTTTTCCATGTGGAGAGGGTTTCAGAGAGAATACAGAGGTGGACAAAGTTCTTCCATGTTTAAGAAGTAAACAAATAGGAGGTCAAGATCTGGTTTAGAGGCTGGGCGAGATGACTCGGTGGTTAAATCACTTGCCACCCAAGCAAGACACCTGGAGTTCGCATCTCCAGAGCTTTGTAAATGCCAGGTGGGTGTGGAGGCCCACCTGTAATCCCAGCTTCAGACAGAGGAGCCAGCTCTTTAGAGGAGTGGGCTAAGAGACTGGCCCCATCAGCCAGTGCTGGGTTTGATTGGAAGCCCCTGTCTCAGCAAATATGAAAGAAGAGTCATTGAGGATGACTTCCAACATTAACCTAGGGCTCCTTGTGCACGGGTGCACACAGAAAATTGGTGACAATATTTTATATAGATTATTACATAGCCTAATATGCCTTGAAAGGATGCTGGACCTCAGTAGCACTGCTTATAGAGTTTATTTTGCCTTAGCACTAACTGTGAGGAGAAGCAGCACCTGTGTTGATGTGGGAGTGTCATATATCAATCTGTTGATTTCATTGGTTAAGCAATAAAGAAACTCCTTGGCCCTGATAGGTTAAAACATAGGTGGGAGGAGTAAACAGAACAGGATGCTGAGAGGAAGAGGAAGTGAGCTCAGACTTGACAGCTCTGCTCTCTGGAGCAGAGGCCCCACTTTGCTCTCCTGGGCACATGCAATGTAGTTCTGACTCAGGATGGACGTAGGCTAGAATCTTCCAGGTAAGCGCACCTTGGGGTGCTTACACACATTATTAAAAATGGGCTAAATTAATATGTGAGAATTAGCCTAGAAGAGGCTAGATAGAAATGGGCCAAGCAGTGTTTAAATGAATATAGATTGTGTGTTGTTATTTCAGGCATAAGCTAGCAGGTGGCCGGGGTGCTGGGGACGCAGCCCCACCACTCCAATTACTACACTGTGTGAAGGAGTACACAAGGTGACCATAGAGCAGGCTCCATGACGACTCTGAGACCCATCCATCCATCTGCAGTCACTGAACCAGGAGGGATGCATTTCAGATCCATTCGCCATTGTCCGTTCCTCTCTTGGATCTTAACAGCTACACAAGCTACAAGGCCTTTCCAATAAAAGCTACTTGGGGAACCCTTTAAATACAAAAGCCTGCCCTTTTTTTGAAAGGAGTCCACCCAATAGCTCACAAATAAGGAATTTAAACTGTAGTTTTTCAACGTGAGAGCAAGGAACCTATACTTCTATCTATAGAAACCCTCAGGGCTCTAGTAAATCAGTCTTTTGGCTAAGCAGTGGCTCAAATTTATCTCCTCTTGATGGAGCCAGATGAGTTCAAGGAGTAGCTTATGAGTATGTGTCTCATTTTGAGAGCTGAATAGGGCCAGAGACAGCTAACTGCCAAAGAGGCAGCTTGTGCCGGCCATCACCTGACTAGAGGCGAGTTTTATCCAGCCATCCCAGTGGCCCTTGCATGGAAATGGGGCACAAATGTAGCCTGAACATAGAAAGGGTCTTCCTAAGGGGACAATGAGGGAGAAGGAATACAGCTTTCTTTCCTCAAAAAATAAGTGATGTAGGACAGAGATTAATTAGAAAATGAAAGACAGCCAGAGACACTCTTTTTTCCCATTGACTTTCTGTGCCCAAGTCTGATTGTTCTCTTTGTGGGCTGTGTTTGCCTTCTATTTGGCCAGACATCTCTGTTCTATCCCAAATGGACTCCAGTTTCCACACAGTTACCCAAATCTCATCAATTTTCTAACGTAGAAGCCTGGTGATCTAGACAAATTTCCACCGTGGGTGTAAATCAGTCTCTGCCTGGCTCCCCAGGGAGACTGAAGTGCAGTGTGGAAGTCTGATTGCTGTAGGTGCAGCGTCGTCAGCTGCTCCAGATTCCTGTCTCCTGAACTTCTCCACCAGGATGGACATGAGCTGTGAACCATGAGCCAGAAGCCCCTTCCCCTCCTTTAAGTCACTTTTCACCAGTTTTTTTATCCCAGCCACAGAAAACAAACAAATACAGCAATCTACAAACTAAGCTTCGTTTTTGGAGATTATCCCACTAATGTCCCTTATAGCAAAAGAGAATCCTCTATCATGTGCTGAATTCAGTTACCATGTCTCTTTAATCTACATTAACCTATAGTATTCATTCATCATTTATTGATATTGGGGGTTATATAGGTCAGGTCTTTGGTAAAATGAATCTTTGGGAATGTAAAGCGTGGCTCATCTGTTTCCTCATGGAAGATTTGCGGTGCATCTCTGGAAGGCTGCTGCAAGGATTTTAAATCCCTCTGTCCTTCATGTCCTGTCTTTAACATCTAACTCACCCCTAAAATCACAGTTCCATCTACATCCTACCCAATTGCACAGCTCAATCCAGTTCAGTCAGTGATGCTCAGCTTTGAGCACGTGCTACAACCACCAAGACCACACCCAACCAAACACACCAGAGTCTGAGGAGCAAGGATGAGGGTAAAGTGTCTCAGATCCTTGCGATGGATAGCCAGGACTTCTCTTGCTTTCCTCTTTGAATGGTTGCTGGGTTTTCTTGGTGGAACACGACAATTCATATAGCTGGGAGACCCAATAGACCTACAATCAACCTACCTAGTTCAAAACCAATCAATAAACACGGGACCATGGAAGGAGCTGTTCTCTTTACTGCAGCCCACATCCCAACAATGTGGAATTCATCATCGTCAAATAGACACATGTGGGTACTTCAGTCATTAAAAAATGGTGCTAATGATCTCCCCTGGAGCCAGGCAAGCACAGCAGTCTTGCTATGGAATGTTTCAGGCTCAGACATTTGCGGCTATATAATTCTTTGTTGTGGGGGTTAATAAAAGGTGTAACCTATGCCCCCCTTGACTAACACAATCATGATAATAAAAACAGTCTCTAGACAGAAATAGCCGTTTCCACACAGGGGAGAAATTATCCCCTGTGGACTAGCACAGCTGAAGACTTCCCTGCCTCTAGGTCTCTGCTCAAACTCCTCCTCACACCCGCTTCCATGGGACTCTATTCTACTTGGCCAGTAACATCATCTCGACGAAGGGTGTGTTAGCTGCTTTTCTGTGGCTGTGACAGAATACCTCAACCAAAGGCAACTTCTGCGAGAGAAAGTTTATTTTGGCATATGGCCACAGCAGCAAGTAGCAGGAATGGAGGCGGGAACAGGACACTGAGGGGTCAGATTCTTCATAGTAAACAGGAAGCAGAGAGAGCTAACTGGGAGTAGAGGGAGCCTGGGAAATCTCCCTCTACTTCATCCAGCAACACACTTCATCCAGCAGGACTGCACCTCCCCAGTGTTGCTAACGGGAACTTAGACCTATGGTGGGCCTTCTCATTCAAACCACCACAGTGGGAAAATACACGTTTATAATCGGTAGCATGGTTCTCAGGCCATATTGCTTTTGAGTTCTATTTTCTCTGTTGAGGGGCTTTGTTCAGGTGACTTTGCTTTTGTTCCTCTCAGCTTTGTTTTGTGTGTGTGTGTGTGTGTTTTAATCTGTAAAATGGGAATGACATGAACATTCATTGAGAAAATTTAATGAGATCACTTATAAAATGTGCTAGCATCTAGTAACTCTCCAACAAGGGGTTGCTTAGTGAGTCTGCTCACATGAAGTGATACGCTAGTACTTGGCTTTGCAGGACACACTTTGAAGGCTCCTGGCTGCTATTATTGATCTTGTAAATTGTGGTCCAGAATGATTGACATCTTTGTCAAGGCCGCATAGTTGGTTATGATGGGAGTAGGAGTAGAAGCCATGTTTGTCCCTTCTTCAGCTTTGAAAGGTTAAGGACAGTTCCAGGGAGGCGGGTGCTCTTGGTCAGGTTAGCTCTGGACAGTGCTATTAGGTACAACTTGGCAGTATAGGAGAGGCGATTTATCAGTCTTTATTAGAGATGCCAGTACAGTGCCACTCGGTGGAATCTTTAAAGGCATATGCTCCCAATGATGCTATCCCCTGTGAGTAAGTATTTATAAAAAGAAACAGAAAACAATTAGGGATAATTTAATCTATCTCTACAAAGTGTGTTCCCACCCAAACACTGAGCCCGTAATGAGATGTCAAATCTTCACGGTTAAAGGCCTTCTGTTGAAGATACAGAAAGACAGACACAGTCGAAAGGAATACCGGAGGATCTGGGAGTCGTGATAATAAGGCATGCACAGCTAGGTGAGCTCAAGAAGGACCAGCATAGAAGTGCTCTGAAGGCACCAACCAGACGTGTTTGAAACCAAGATGGTTGACGCTCCCTGCAGAATCAAATATTAAAGGGGACCAATGGGACCTTGGAAAATGAGTTCTTCTGCCAAGAGGCTATAGCTTCTCACAGAATAATAGGCCAGGGAAGTTCATGCATCCTCCCCAGGTGGGCCATAGCTTGTGCTATCAAGTTCCTTCAGGGAAGAAATTGGGAACGGTAGACACTAATGTCATTTTAGGAAAGGCATTATTATCAAGTTGCAATGCCTCGGGGAGGTTTGTGGTTATACACACATCCAGTGAGAAAAGTGCTTAGTCCAGCGTGTATGCGCGCACGCGCATGTGTGTGTGTGTGTGTGTGTGTGTGTGTGTGTGCGTGTGCTTAACCCAAGAGCAAAGCCCCCATCTTTTAGGGGTATTTATTGGGAATTAGCTTGACATTTTCCCCAGGTGCATCTGGTTCCTAACAGGTCTAGATACATGACTAGCCTATGGCATCTGTTTCTGATGAACAGGCCCAAGAGTTCAGGCGCAGCTATCAAAAGCAAAGCCTTGTTTTAATTTTCATCCACAGTTGGTCTGTGCAGGAGAATGCTAGATTTTCCTACCAGAAACACAGCTCCCGAGTTTGTGCCTGGGAATATGTTTTCAACAAGCTCCTGGAAGTGCAAGCAGCTTTAGATTCAGACTCTTCTTCCAAAAGTGAGTTCACAGAGAGAAGCTGCTGGTGGCCCTGAAGGAGGAAAGTCCCAGTAACAAGTGCAAAGTGAGATCAGAGTAACCGAATTGGAGAAGGGAAGGGACTCACGTGACATCACAGCTTCAGCTAACAAGTGAAAAAGGGTCTCTTCCTGCTGCAAATGGTGATTAAGGGGAAGAACTGATCTCACATTTCTTTTTCATTTTGTTATTTTTGGGTTTATTCTTATTAGTGATTCTAATCTATTAACTAGATTATTAACTAATTAATTAATATTACATATCGAAAGTCTACTAACGTCAGACATTGCAAAGATATAATAAGGCATCCTCTTTATAATCATAACAATAGACTTACAGAGTAAATAGCATTTCAATTAATTTTTTTAAACTGATGCATAAAATAAAAATTGTACATACTGATGGGGTGCCGCATGTTTTGATACTTGTAAACACTGTGTAATATTTAATACATACTAAGCATATTTGTTTCTTCAAACATTATCTCTCAGGTAAACAATTTAAAATCCCCCAGCCTTTTGAAGATTTATTTATTTATTTGTGTAGTCAGGAATGTAGGCCATATGTGTGCAGGTGGTCATGGGCATAGGATCCCCTGGGGTTGCAGGTAGTTGTGAGCCTCTCAGCATGGGTGCTAGGAACTGAATTCAGGTAAATTCTAAGAGAATCACGTGCTCCAAACTGCTGCCCCATCTCTCCAGCCCCATCTCCCAGCCTTTTGAAATGAACTGCATATTATTATCACATAGACCTATGGTCTGTAAGATAAATATTGTTGCTCCCATTTTAGAGGTAAAGATGATAAAGCTTATTGATGTCAGATAATTGTGAAACATCTTCTGCAAAGTCCTATAGTTAACAATTAAATTGAATTTTATCCCCTCAGCCATTCTGCTACTCTGTCCCATGTTATCATTTGTGGTAATTATCATAGTTCACCAAATATGACGGATGCACCATGAACTTAGGGTCGATTTCTCTCCGGTCCATTTCTAGTTCCCAAGGCCTAATAATCCAGAACACCTAAATTCCAAACACCTAATTGCATACAAAACTTTAAAAACATGTATTTCAGCACAAACTATTATCTCTCTCCTGATGATTTAATATGCTTATCAAAAAACAAAAAAAAAAAAAAACCCAAAACAACCAAAACCACTGAGCCAACATACAGCTTAGCTTGCTGCTCAGTTACTACAGCCACAAATGACCTAAAATATGTCACATGGCGGTGGGTGGGGTCAGGAGAGAGCGGTGTTGTCTTGGTGTTGTCTTACATCCTAGGTTCCCCTGGAGAGCCTTCTCTCTTCATCTACTGAAAGGGTTCCTGCTTCCTTCTAAATCCCACTGCAGAACCACACTGCTTGTGGACCACTGAGCTAGAACTCAGGAGAACGATACTTCGTTATGATTAAACAATAGAGACATAAGTAATCGAACAACTGAAGTCACTGATGGGCCGAAGTCACAGATCAGTTTGGCAGAGAGCTGCATGGAGGCCCTTCCTGGCTGTCAATGCAAATTGAGTTTCACAGTCTTTCCAAAAACCCAATTCCAGAGGCAGAGGCAGAGTCCACGTTTCCTGTCAAGCCTGTCATTTCCAATAAATATTAAATAAATTAAATAAAACCTAAGCCTTCATTTTGAAGGTAAAAGCAATCTTAAACCCAGAGCAAGAGTGGTACTCAAAACATTAGGAATTTTTCTGTTTGAGCCCTGCTCAGTGTCACTGTCGGGCAGAAAGACAATAAACCTTAGTGACTGGATCATGGGGGAAATAATCGTAATATTTAGCTGAAAATTTTATGAGCTCAAATTTTATGAGATCAAGATAAGAATGCTGATACCAGGCAGGGTAGGTGTGGCCACCTATCAAGGTCTCTGTACTAGCAGGTTTCACGTGTCAACTTGACACAGAGTCATCAGAGAGGAAGGAGCCCTTGCTGAGGACATGCCTCCATGAGATCCAGCTATAAGGAGTTTTCTCATTTAGTGAGAGGGCCCAGGCCAAGGTGGGTGGTGCCACCCCTGAGCAGGTTGTCCTGGGTCCTGCAAGAAAGTAGGCTGAGCAAGCCATGCAAAGCAAGCCAGTAAGCAGCAACCCTCCCATGACCTCTGCATCAGCTCCTGCCTCCAGGATCCTGCCCTGTTTGAATTCCTGTCCTGACTTCCTTCAGGGATGAACAGCAATGCTGAAGTGTAAACCAAAACAACCCTTTCCTCCACAACTTGATTTTTGCTCATGGTTTTTTCATTGCAGCAATGAAAAGCCTAAGACAGTCCCTCCACAGGGAATGATCTCACAGCTAGAGACACCGCTGTTCTAGTGCTGTGCGGAGGCACCACGGCCAAGTCAACTCCTCTAAAAGAAGGCATTTAAGTAGGGGCTTGCTTAGTTTCAGAAGCTGAGTCTATTATCATGATGGCAGGGAACATGGTGGCAGGAGGTCAGGGAAGCAGTTGAAAGCTAGATCCTGATCCACAGGCAGAGAGAGAGAGAGGGGGAGAAAGGGAAAGAGGGAGAGAGGGAGAGAGAGAGAGCCTAGCATGGGCTTTTGAAACCTCAAAGACCACTCCCGGTGACACATTTCTTCTGATGAGGCCACAGGCGATAATCCTTCTCGAACAGTGTCACTTATGGGTGACTAAGCCTATGAGGACCCCTCTTATTCACACCACAACAACTGCCACATTCTTGTCCCAGAAGAGAAAGAGAAGACTGTGACCATCTAGAAGGCAACAATCTACAAACACGGCCTCCAAAACTGGTGAGCAGAAGAAAGACAATTGCAAGTAAATTCCACAGAGCAGAGTGTGTGCTTGGCAGGCGTAGCCAGCTGACACAGACTATGGCAGTGCTGGAGCAGACATTTGGGGAAACAGGAAGCTGGGTGGCCCTGAAGCTTCCTGCCCATGGGGGAGACTGAGTCACCAGTTCTGCAGTGATGGTGCTCTGTTGAGCCATCCTGGGTAGAGGGTTCACCACTGGCCTCACTAGTCAAATCCATCTCGAGCTATTCCTGCCCCCCTCTTCCTAGAACTCTGCAGGACTGACAGAGTTCTTCACTGCGGTTGACTTGGGGAGATAGTGTGTTATCTCAATCATCAAGAATTTAAGAATTTGAGAAAATATTAAAAACTCAACCTTAAGATATATCTGAAGACATTTTATTTTCCATATTTGTAATTGGATTAGTTGCTATAACATGGGTTAGCTTTTGATTATGCCATGTTTTATTGACAACACGTGTTGGCTTTGCTTTCTCCAGTTATATTCTATGTCTGTAAAGGAGATTGGGTCTTATTTTTTTATATCCAGATGCCTACTCAAGAATCCCGCAGACGCCTTCATCTGAGAGTCTTTGAAAATTTCATACTAATAGTTACATAAGTACTTAACAAAATGCAATTAACATATAAGTTTATCTTAGACTTTGCTCATATTATCAGAGATGGAGCCTAGAACCTTAAATTATACACAGCTGCCTAAGAATTTTATGCAAAGATTCCATAGCCATACTTTGAGGTACACTACTCTGAGGGCCTGGGTTTGTTAGGATTACCTGGGAAACTCCGTTCAAGGTTTCTATTCCAAAGGTTCTAATCCTGGGATGGGCCTGGATCACTCTGGTCCAGGTGGTCTGGGTGTCAAATATGAGAAAGACCAGTCTGGTGAGTACTCACACAATTTTTTTGATAACTAGCTTAAGCCATTTGAAGACAAACACATCTCGAATTTGATTATGGAAAAATGTCTTCCTTACTTCCGTCTTCTCAAGGCATCTCTGCAGTTAGAAAGATGAGGTTTTGCTTGTGCCATGGACACAGGCATTAGATAAGGAGCCCGTTCCTGAGTTATCGCTTTGGGTCTTTGAGATCGCATACAAATGGTTACCACGCAGAGTTTCTGTGAGAGTTAAAGATGAGCCATGGAAATGCCTGGCATAGCGAATATTATAAGCAAGACCATTATAAATCATGCAAAAAAAATCTTGTTGCTGGAAAATAAAACCATAAGGTTCCCACAAACACTGTGTCTTCTCGCAATGGAAGTGATTTCCCAGGGCAGCTATCATGAGTATGGATAGAAGATGGGGGACAGAGTCCGAGCACCGATGGGCCTCCCCAAGGCTGGTGTGGGAGTGACTGGTGTGGGTCTTGAGAAGATAAAGTCACGTACACACTTTGGAGAAACCCCAGCATATTTTTACAGTACCTCCGTGAAGGCGCGTGAACAGACATGCCCAGCTGAGAGGGCGCCAGAGTGCACAGCCGGCTAAAGACTCCTTAGTACTGCACTCACAGAGAAAAGGGCTGGCAATGGGAAAGCTGGGTTTCTGTCTTCAATGAAGTGTTGCTGGGAATATCAACCACACTGCAGGGCCAATCCCGAGCCCGGGAGGAAAGGGAGAGAGAGAGAGAGAGAGAGAGAGAGAGAGAGAGAGAGAGAGAG